>NW_011888933.1:3492302-3497280 GCF_000151845.1 Pteropus vampyrus | reverse complement strand
GTCTAGATTTGAAACTGAGTCACTTTAAACTTTTTAAATACCTAAATCACTCAAAACTCTTAGAATTTTGCATTTGACTTCAGATAAGTAGGATAGATGAATTCCTAGTTAAATAGAAACTTATTATAATTTTCTAATTCATCAAAGTCAAGTTCTCAATAATTGGAGGTCTCTTGAGTGTTTTTAAATACACTCCTTTAGATTTTTGTACTGAAAACTTTTCAGTACTTAACCCTATGGAAATAATGACACACTTATAACTAAATAGACTGCTTTCAAATTGTTTTTCCATTTCAATTTTTTTTCATTAGTAGTATAATTCAAACATAAAGGAAGCAAGGAAAATTAGTGGCGTAATGCTTCATGAGTAAGGAGAGGGAAAGCAAATGTTGGCACCTTGCTAGAATTTCCAAGAACTTTTATGTTCAGGAATTTATATTTAGGAATTTCATTGATTTTTTTTTTTTTTTCATTTTTCCCAGGGGCAATTGAGCTCCTGGGCCACTGATTCTCAATAACCAAACTCATACCTGACAAACAAAAATGCATTACTCTATGACAAGGTATAATTAGTAATTTCCCTCTGAACTGGAATAGTCATTTTAGCTGTCAGAAATATCTTTTTCTTAGTAAGAAAATTTACTTGCAAAAACAAATTAAGATGTGAAGGATACATACCGAGCTGAGCAAGCAAGGAGAACTGGATTACCTGAAAGGAAATTGTATGCTTCTCCACTATTGGAATATACCACAGACTAAATGTTTTCTAGGGAATCCTCCTGACACTTTCACCAATCTTCTAGTTCACAAATATGAGTCTAATATGTAATTTTCTCCCTGAAATAGAGCAGATAATAATTGATGATTTTATGAGACATCTTCAGACCCTTCAGACAATAATATTCTGAGTATAGGACTAAATTAATTCATAATACTAATTGTGTCAGTTAGAGATGCTCTAGGCTACAAATAACAGAAAGCTCAACTCTCAGTAACATATAGAAGTAGGGTTTACGTTTCTGACATAACAAATAGTCTCAATACAGCAGGGAACAGAAGGAGAGTTTAGCGGACATTGGGTTGATTGTGTTCTGATTGTCTTAGCTTCTCCCTCTTGACCATCTCATGGGAGCTTTGAGCATAAGGCCCATGGTAAAAACAGGAAAAGGTAGAAGGAAGGAAAGGATAGTGCCAGCCTCATTTATGTCACCAGGACAAGCTAATGCCTTCCTACAGAAGGCTCCAGCTCCTTCCACACATATCTCATTGCCCAGAACTGGCTCATTGCCAACCCTAGCAGCAAAGGTTTGATTTTCTCTTCGCTACTGTGGAGGCAGGGAAGGAAGAAGGTGGTTGGGAATGGGGGTGGAGTAAGCAACCAGTGGTGACTGCCATGCCTCAAAAGAGTAAATCCTGCTGCTAAAATAAATGTTACCATCTGTAACCCCATTACTGTTGCATCATACACTTTGAGCTTACCTTGATTTAGAAAATAATCGCTTAAGGAGAATCCCTACATCTCTAAAGACAAGCAGAGAAAAATCATCCTCCCAGTTTCAGAAGCTGGACTTTGTGCCAGATGCACTTTCTACAAAGTGACTCAAATTCTTGCTTCAGCAAAATATCAGATTCCTTCTAGATAAGGACCTTCAGAGTAACTTGAGAATATACGAAACTCCAATGCTGAGCATTTGCTGCAGAGAGGGTAATGGCAGGAAACCATCATTGTCCCCATGTTGAAGGGTATCGTTCATTAAAAAAATGATATTGATAAGTAAGAGTGATTGATTTTTCAGCTTCTAATTATTGACATATAAATGTTCCAATAACTATGTGTGTGTGTATATAGTTTTATATACATACAGTTAAATATGCACTCTCTCACACATATATGGACACGTGTATATCAGAATCTCCACCTGAAATAACCAGTGTTACTCTAAGTTGACATCATTTTACCCCAAAGCGGAAATATTTGCTCTTTTAGAAAGTTTGTGAGCTTATTAAAATGTACAGTTGCTAGTCATCATTTGGATGTAACTCACAGTCCTCATCATTTTTGCCTGTTATTTCCTTAAAGGAATCCAAATGTAGACCAGGAACTCCAGGTTGCAAACCACTATTCTCAACTTTCCAGTGATGCTGCAACATTGCATTTGAAAGAAAACATTGTATGGATATTAATGAGACTTATTGTGGTGATCATTTTGCAATATATACAAATATCAAATTATTATTTCGTATACCCGAAACTAATACAATTTATGTCAGTTGTATGTCAATTAAAAAAAAAAACATTATATCACGTATAAAAGGTTTTCTATCTTAAATTAGCCATATTTTAACAGCATATTATTCCTCCTATAGTAAACTTAGGAAAAGGTGCTCTATTTTATCTTATTCTCTGAAAAGTAAACCATTTGAATCCTGTAAAATTTTGCTTAATTTTATTTCTCAGAATTTGGTACTGCAATATATATTTTGCCATCTTGTCATATATTAGATAGTCCTATTTCAAATAACCTGTTTCCTCATTCACGTAATTATTCCCCCATAATTATCTTTGTATTTGATAGACCATGCTTACCATAAATAAGCAGTACCAATAGCTGGTGTTAAGATACATGGACTTCAGTATATTGTATAGTAAATATTTATAATTAGTTGTTTCATCAATTAGTATGTGGTTGGCTGCAACTAACAGGTAATCAGTGACAGTGGTTTCACCGAAAAAGGGTTTATTTTTCTCAGGCATCAAGAAGGGCAGAAGCAGGCAGGCCAAGGTTGGGATAGCTCCTCAAACAAGTCCTCGAAGTAACAGCCTCCTTCTGGCTACCTGTTCACCCATACCACATGGCTTTTAATTCAGAAGTGCAAGGTGGCTGATGCTCTTTCCTGTGGCAGGCAGGAACAAGGAAGATAGATGAAGGGCAAAAGACATAAGACATACCAGCTGATTCTGCCTCTTTATCCAGAAAATAATAGCTTTCCAGAAACTTGACTTCAGACACTGTTTTCATCTTATTATTCAAAACCATTACATAGTAACCCAGAATTGCATAAATATATGGGTAGATGAGCATTTTTAACTAGTAACATTGCTTCTCCAAACAAATTCAGGATTTTATTAGAAGGAAGAAGGTGAAAAGGATTTTTTTAGACAAAAAGTAGTTGTACATGAGACAGATGACTTAACCAAATAAAGATTGTCCCATGTATTACATATTCGTTTTTCTCTTAAATTTAACTTAAAAGCCTGAATTAATTGCAAATAAAGCAGTTTTGCAGTGTAGACACTGAAAATTACCTATAAACTAGTTTAGTGTTCTCTGAACGGCAACTACCACATACATTGCAGGAATTTAATGGATATTAAATTAAATTGTGTCGATTGCTTCAATGATTTTCTTTAACCTAAATTTTAACTTTAACAGTTGCAGCTAACTATTCATATATATAGTCAACTCTCAATTTCCAGAGGGTGAATTCTCCCGAAAATTCTCATTATTGTTGGGAAAACTGAGTATACATTTCTTCTGCATTGTCACCTAGTAGAAAGCTTTCACTCCTTTATTAATCCTAGGGTGAACTCTGCCCCTCGCTGTAGCAAAGCAAGGCCTGAGTGCAAGCGTATGTTAGTTCCCTCTCGACACTCAGGTCATCTTCCTTAAAGGGCCTTTCTGTCCCATGATTTCCTCCTCTTCCAGCAAATGTATAAACACACAGGCAGTTATCTAAAGAAGAAGCTGCTTTGGGGCTAGTCTTCTCTATCTTGACTATGAATCAAGGTGAGAAATATTGAGCTAGACTGTAAAATGCATTTGCCTAGGAACTTACCAACTCCTACATCAGATATTCACTTTCTTGTTTGAAATGTTCTGAGTTTATAGTGTGGAAAACACTCAATTTGTTCAGTCAGTCAATCATGTATTCATTTGACAAACACCTGTAAAATTCCTACTACATCATGCCGAGCTCACAATGAATGTAGTCATACTGTATTCTGCCCCCAAATTGAATAATATTTGTAAATATGGTTTGAAAAATCTTTTATTCTCATAAGTTACTTATGTGGTTTCTTTTTTTTACTAGCAAGTCCACCAGGATGTGCAGCTCTATGGTGAGGGTGGGAGGAAGTTATTCCTGTAGCCTACCTGTCAGTCTTGTGAATGGTTCCCCAGGGGTTGCATAGTATACAACTCACATGAGCAGATGTAGTTACTCTGGCTACTTTATTGAACATTTGAGGACTGGTTCCCGGTTTGCATTATCTGTGTTATTAGTTTAGATCATCTAGATTTGGAAAATGCAAAGGGTTTCCTTTTTTTTTTTTTGGCACTTTCCCTCATATATGTATCTGGATGTTAGATATTTTATTACTGCCTTTAATTTCTGTACACATTAAAATCTCTTAAGAGAATTTAGTACCTATGGTCTTTATTTTCTTTATTCTTTTGTAAATAGACATGTCCACATGCTTTTGCTACAGCATATTGGGATTAGGGTATACAACAAACTTCAAACTTAGAAAATTTGCAAGAGAATTGGCCAACTGATTTCATTCTCTGATGTATGGAGAAAAATATTCCATCCTTTAAGCTCTTTTGAAAACTTAAATTGCGATTACTTTTAATATTACTGAGGGAAAAAAATTAGCCATATTATTCACTCCAGTGATAAATTTTTGCAGTATTTATTATTAAATGTATATCACATTTGTTTTTATTAACACCTCCTTTTCCTATATTTCTTCATATAATTTACTTTTACATTGTTGATTTTTTTAAATCATCATTTCTACCTAACATTACTTAGGAATCCATGTCAGTAGACCTTTAATTTTTTCATTGTATCTTTTATTAAATGTAATATTTGTTTTAAGTTAGCACCAAATGCAGAATTTTCCATGACAACTATTAAGTCCTCTTCAGAAATCATTACATTACTTTATACATGATCCATAGCATTTTCTCTTCTT
>NW_011888933.1:3471907-3491802 GCF_000151845.1 Pteropus vampyrus | reverse complement strand
AAAAAATCTGGGGTTGACATTCTTGTTTTTAATCCTGAATTCTGTACTTTGTCAATTGAAAGGAGGCAGCTGTAGACAAAAAGTTCAATTAGATGGTGTTATGAAAGAAAAGTTTAACAGGATTTTTTTTCCTTCATATCAATACAATTGTTCAAATACTAATACAGATCGCTCTTAATGGATATGAGAGTGGTGTTTGTATTAATGGTGTTAAAAAACAAATTTTAACTGAGTAAATTTGAAGACCTAATTGGCCTTATCAAATGATTCCTGAATCAGGCAGCATCCCATCTAGCAAGTAGAAAGGAGCTCTGAGGAGCTGTACAAAATGAAAAGCTTATATAGGCAGGAAGGCAAAGGGACAGGACAGAGTAGATTACCTCATCTTCCTTTGAGGGGTTGAAATGGCCTGTGTGTCAGATCAGCTGGTACTGACCGGAAAATTCCAGACTGACTGGTTAAGACAACATTCCTGGGGAAGGTTGAAACTATAATTAAGTTAAGAGTCTTGTTTTGATGACATGAAATTTAGTACAAGAGACTCTATTTGAGGCCTGTTTTTTGTTTGTTTGTTTGTTTTGTTTTGTTTTTTTAACAATGGAAAGCAGAAGCTATAATCTCAGGCGTGTTAGTGATATTGTCATTTAGTCTGAGAAATCTATTAAAAGATAGTCTTGATATACAAGTAACTGAAGCTCTTGCCCTCACTGAGGTGTTCACTTCCTGAATATTTATAATATTCACAACAAACTATATATAGTTTACATTAACTACTGACATGAGGAACTCGGTTTGGAAGAAACAAAGAGACAGTGAAAATTTAGATGGGAAAGCATTTAGCAGCTTCATCCTACCTGCCATTCCTTTTGTGTAGAGCCAGCAGGATGTCTGGGGCTGGGAGAGCTTTGGAAAACAACCTAGAGAGAAAATATACCTTCTGAAAAGGTGGTTAAATCTCAAAGACCTCCAGTTCCTTAGTATGTATACAGTATTTGTGTTATTTTTGTTTCTTATTCATCCTTGTCAGAAGAAAGGACACTAAGCTTCAGCAAGAAAAGGCTTTTTGAAATCATTTAAAAGAAGGTAAAGGAGTCAGAGTAAAGTCTTACTGTGGGGGGCCGAGGGAAGAAGAAGGTCACCAGTAAGGCATAAGGGAGGGCGTCTTAGGCAGTGGGAAGGGGAGGTAGCACCTACAAGCACACAAATGGCCCCTGTTGGAAACTTTGGAGCATCTCTCCTGGGGAAATAAGAGGAATTTCAAACTGTATCTTGTGGCAGTTATCAGCCAGCATCCACACAGAAACCTCTGCCTCTGAGCTCCGTATGGAACCTCTGAGAGGAGAAGCCCATAGGACTCTGCCCAGTAGAGAATTTGCCATCTTGGTAGGGAGATCTGGTGGTTAGCTGCATGGCCATCACTGTCACATAGTACTGGATCTGAGTCTTGGTTCCACAGCTGGCTCAGTGTGTGACTCTTACTCATTCTGAGACTCCACTTCTTTAGTTTTAAAACATAGATGATAATATTAACCTCATAAGTAAAGATGGGTTTAGACAATGTATATAGAACAACTAGCACAGTTTCTGGCACTTAGGACAATCCCTAAACATGTTGATTGTTATCATAGTTGAGTGATCCTCATATTTGCAAAATCAGAGATGCAGTTAAATAAGAATCCATGCTATAAGCCAACGGTTCCCAACCTTTTTGGCACCAAGGACCGGTGCTCCTATGAGAACCTAATGCCTGGTGATCTGAGGAGGAGCTGAGGTGGTGATGCTAGCATTGGAGGGTGGCTACAAATACAAATGAAGTTCTGCTTGCTCACCTGACGTTCACCTCCTGCTGTGTGGCCCAGTTCCTAATAGGCCACGGACCAGTACCAGTCTGCCGCCCCAGAGTTGGAGACCCTTGCTATAAGCAATCAAAGAGGGGCAATCTTTAAGACTATAGTCAAGAAGGTTTTGTCAAACAACAAATAATTATTGAGTATCCAGACTGCTGGGCATTTATACAAAGATGACCATGACTTTGTCTCTGCCTTTAAAAAGCTTATAATTTAGTAAGGAAGACAAGTACATATACAATGTACAGAATGATACATAATTCTGCAGAATGATACTAAATCCTTTCATTTAGGTCTCCGAACCTAGAGACAGAGCTTGAGTTCAAATCCCAGCTCTGTTGCTTAATAGCTTTGTGACCTTGAACATGGTACTTAAAATGTGCTCTAATTTTCCCCAATATTAGTGACAGTCATAATGGTACTTGAATCGAAAGACCGTGGTGAGAATTAATCTTGTAAATGCTGTATAGTGCTTTAAATAATGCTTGGTACTCAGGAAGTGCTAGTCGTTATTACATGGTGGTGACAGACATGAGGAACCTGACCACTTCCCTCTCTCTTCTTTCTTTTTAGTCACAGTGGTGGTTAGGAAAGGCTTCCTGGTGGAGGTGATGTCTAAGAAAATAAGGTTAAAGAGGAGAGAAGAGAATCCCGGAGAGAGATGGCATGTGCAAAGACACAAAGGAGGGAGCTAGCATCTTTGAAGTACAGCAATTAGTTCAAAATGACTAGAATCTGGAATATGTGGGAAAGAGCCAAGGAAAGAGAAGAGAGGTGAGGTAAGATGGTGAAAGAGGCCAGACCACGAAGGGCTTTGCAAACCATCCTAAGGAGTTTGGACTTCCCTCTGAAAGCAGTGGGGAGCCTGGAGGAGAAATTTGATCAAATGATCAAAATCATGGAAACAGATGCCCAGTGGGAAAATGTGAATCAATAGAGGCAGCATTGAGCTGAGGGTTAAATCTCAGAGAAAGCTCATATTTGGGGAAAGGGGAAAGAAAGGGCACCAGCAAAGACTGAAAAGAACTGGACATATTATGACAAGAACCAGGTAGCACCAGGCCTGGATGCAGGGGGAGGATACGATTTCAAACAGAAAAGGTTAAGCAAAGGAATGAGTGCTGCAGAGAGATCAAACAAAATAAGGAGTGAGAGAAGTTTATTGGTTCTGGCAATTAGGAGGTAATTGGTGACCTTGGAGTACTGGGGAAGCACTGAAGCTGGAAGCCATATGGTAGAGGATGCAAAGACCAAGGAGAAAGTAGATACCCCGGATGAGACCTCAGGATGCCCCCAACCTGGCATTAAAGGAAGAGAAAAGATAGAAGTTAGAAGACCTGCAGGGTCTTTTGATTAGGAGAGACCCAGGAGATGATTTCAGTGAAGAGAAAGAGTCTTTGAGGGATAGAGAAAACCAGGACAACCGATAGGCTCAGAGTGAGAAGGGGCACTCCTTTTATCGGTCATGGGTTTCACCAGACAGGATGGACACAGGAACAGAGACTGTTTTTGAAGCTGAGAAAGGAGAAACGTGGAGAATTTTTTTTAAGTTCTGAGAATGTGGAAAATACACAGAAATAGAAGATGCTATTACAGAACGTTTTGAGTCAACTGCTATGGGACAGGCTTTAGGGACTTAATGAGAAATGAGTAAAACAATTGCTAGGCTCCCACAAGGCTAAGTGTGACTATTTCCAAATAAATTAATGAATTTAATTTTTCTGTAAGCCTCCTGTAATGGTGAGGTTGAAAAATGTTGCCCCCTTAATTCCTTAGGAAACTTGAATTTAATTCTAATTCGGAACTTCAAGACGCTACTAAACTTTATAAAACAGTGTTCATTCTCCAATTCTCTTAGTTATACTAACTTTTCCTCCAGATTCAACATTGCTTTTCAAAAGACTGCCAAAATAAGTGGTCGCGTGGCCAGTGCATCTTCTCTTTCCACTTTCGACATTGGTTACATTTCAGAACTCTTGACTTCTTAGAATGCTTCTTTTGGCTTTCCCAAAACATTGGACACTATAGCTTCTATAATGTTCATGTGCTTTTACTGTGCCTTACCCTTGTTTCTGCCATTCTCACTGACTGTAATCTTAACTAACCCCATTGGAGGACTTGTTCTATTCATATATTTTATCTATTACCAGCTTTCCTCATTATATTCTTTCATATCTTCAGTTTTTTGCTTTGCTAATTATGTACATTTGCCATAATTTCACAGTGGCATTATTAAAATGTCACATTGTCCAAAGGGCAAGCTAAATGGATGCCTTTTCATTTGGAACAGACTTTCTCCTTAAGTCACTGCTTTTATGTATTTTTGAAGTTTAGACCTTAGACCTACTTAGTCTAGTTGTAGAGTCTTCCCCTAAAACTCTGAAAAGCTTCTTCTGAGTCACTTCATGGAATGCAGTCCTCCTCAGACACGGAAGGCTGCTTTCAGTGGCTCAGCCAGTCTCATTTCAGTAAAAGGACATCACTTCCCTAAAATGAGCCCCCACTTAGAGAACATTTCTCATTTTCCAGTGGAGTCAAACGAGACCAAAGAGAAGTGCATCCTGGGAAGTAAATTCTCTAGTGTTTCTGACCATAAAGCTGGGTTTCTGAAATTCAAGATTATTCTCAGCAGGGAGCCTAAATAGAGCCTGAAGCTACAAAAAAGAAGTATCCCCTATTTTACCTGCAACATCTATAAATTGTGATCACTTATTTTCATTCCAGAGCCATACTTTGTGCTGAACCATGAAAAACAGAAATACATTTAAAATATTAAATCGTAAGCTATTAGAGAAGGGTAAAAGAATCTCTTTGTGTCAGGATTTCTTCTGTCTGAAGGAATGAATAGCAGCCGCCTTTCTCTGACATAAATAGCTTTCATATAATACCTTCCAAAGGAAAAAAATGGCTTTAGGACAAAATAAAGTCACTGCTCCTTTTCCCTATGCATGAACTTTTGAAGAAAAAAATAACATTAACAGATTATTAAACTATTTGTCAACAAAGAAAAGCAGATGGTATTTTTGTGCCCTGGATAATATGCAGGCGTAAAAAACATCATCAAAGGAATAGTCTGTACTTGCTCTGCTTTCAAAATTCACTAATTTTCCTCTTTCCAATGTAATTCACTATTGTCCTTGGTTTACAGACTTGTGATTTTGTTCATCATTGCAATAGTTTTAATTTTCATTCTAAAACCTAGATTGTTTCAGAGTTCAGCATGAGAGAAAGGAGCTATTGAAAAACACTTTTTTCGTTTCTTTTCTTTCTTTTCTGCTTGCCCTCCCGCCTCCACCCAAAGCTTTGGTTCTCAGAAGATATCAAATTCCACTGTCAGTTTTGTAAATAAGTGTCAACAAGTCTGTTTTCTTCCCAGGCCAGGCTGTTTGTCTTATTTGTGTGTTTGTAGTAAACTAATCTACAAGTGCTTCCCTGATAAAGTTAACACTTAGTTAATTACCCACAGCCTTGACATGTCCTATAATTGCCATTTGGCAAACAAACATTTTATACTTGTCTTGGGTAGCATTTGTTGAGACCTAGACGACCAAGCTCTTGATGGATGGGGGAACAAACCAAATAAATACAGTATTTTATGTTCTTTAATTCAGGGCCAAGTGGATTTGGATGAAGTGTTTATTTAGTTTGCTGGCTGTTTCGAGATGCTGTGGTGTATTGATTCCTTTTATTACTAGCAGCCGTTCAACCTGACCTCTTCCAGATCCAGTATTTTAAAAGCCATAAATTTTAACTTTACTTATGAGCAAAGGCTGAAATGCTGTGAAAGCCTTTTTATTAGTCGAGCCCCACCATTCTCGATGCTCTCATGTCACCCATGGCAACAATATTTAGGACTTCTTAAATTAGAGTGGCTGCTGAATTGCTGGGGAGGGGCAAAGACAACTGTAAAATGAAGTCACAAACATTTGAAGGGTGTAGGATTCCATGATGCGATAGCAGACAGGTGCAGGAAAGAAGGCGCAGACCTAAAGAGACAAGGATTTGGGTTGATCATGTTGAATAAACATGTACTTTAGCATCTCAGTTACTGAACACTATTTGGAAACAAGCAGCAGAAGAGCAAGTAACCAAAGTGCATGGTGGAGCCAGTTGACCAACTGGGGAGACCTATGTAGCTCCCTTAGTCAACCTGTCCCAAGGTCCCAAGCACGACCGTAATCCCTGGGGAATTATAACAAACCAAGAAATCTACCTTTTCTCCTAAGCTATGAAAATATCGATTGGTGTGAACAAGATCTAGGAGAGACTCTTGCTTGAATTTAAGTGCTTAACTTTATGAAGGTACCATGATCTGTCCTCTGAGGATAGAGAACTGTTCTGTACCAATCAGCAAATTAAAACCATTTCATTTTGAAATACCCCAATAATTAACCTCCTGGCCAGGTTGTATATACTCTAGAGGACGTAATTTTCCATAAAAAGAAGAGAAAGAAATACTATCCATGAGTTTACCCCTGAAAAGCAACAGTAGGTGAGAATGCCTTCTGTTGGAGTTTGAGAACAGAAACAATTCTACTTGTGTGGCTTCCTGGTTTTAACTTATGCACATCATTAGCTTTGGTCTGCTTTGTAGAAAGTTTCCCATCAGTTTTCTAATTATCAAAGATGTTTGTTTAAACAAATTTTCTTGTCTCAACCCCTAGACCTCTTTTTATTTGATCATACGGCAAAACTCTAACACAGCATTAGTGAGGTTATATAAGCAAAGAATTATCATTTCACCATAGGAAAAAATCCTAGCTACAGAGAGAAAAGCTCATATTGAAATAATTTAAATAAAACCGCCTACGACAAAACACTGAATGAGATTTCCCCCACCATCTTCACTTTATATTTCTTTGCAGAGGATTTAATCTAAAATATGTATTTGGACTTAGTTTGTTATTTCACCTTACTGATCTCTCATTTTTTCCTTGATGATAGTCTACTTAAGAATCTTTACATTACCTATTGTCGGAGAGTTCTCTTCTAGAATTTTAAGGAGCCAGGTATTTTTAATAATTCAAGTGATATTTACAAGATAACCCTTAATATTTTTCTCCCCTTTAGATATTATAGTGACTTAAATAAGAAAAACAAAACATATTTAAATTTTTTGCTGTTAAAATCAAGTTCCAAATCATGTTTTTTAAATTGCAAAAATAGTAGAAACTTTCTCAATAATTTGAAAAAAGAAATAACTCAGGGTTAAAACAACATCAGAATGCTACCACCTTTCAGTTTAAAAAAAAATTACCTAAACTCAATTGGATATAGGTCCCACACTGTGCAGATCATTGTTTGGTCTTTACGTAAAACCTAAGCCTTCAGAGGGTGTGAATCCTTACACTCCTGTGGCCAAAGGCTTCTGTCCTAGCATTTTAAGGAGCCAGGTATTCTTATTAATTCAAATCCCTAAATTAAATTCAATTCACTAAACAGCAGCAAAATGTAACAGTGTTTTCTTTTTCTACAGCCTTGTTTGAATCGGGGTAGATCTAAACACTTTCATGACCCAAGCTATATCCGATCAATGTTCAATGTTTTTAATAACCGTGAATCAAACTTTAAATTTTTTAATTGTAGTAATGTGTACATAACATTAAATTTACCATCTTAACTAACATCTCTAACAGTGCAGTTAGCAGTGTTAAGTACAATTACGTTGTAGTACATCAGACTTTTTACATACCAGATATCCTAGTAAATTCTCCACTTCCCTGCATTAAGCCGGCCACTTGTACAGCCAGACCCGACCTGTATTTGATGATCTGGAGTGGAATGTGCCCCTCTATACCCACAAAAGGGAAAGCAGTCGTTACCTTGGGAAGTTACTCAAATTTCTAGAAAAACTTTCAGTCAGTTTGGCTGTCATGGTGTGAATTAAAAGGTTATGTCAGAGGTTAAACTATGCAATTAAATCAAGAAAGCATATTATTCTAGTAGCTGACATTAACTTTTGAAAAGAGACAAGATTAGCTGTACTTAGTCACATATAAACTGCACAAAGAGAACAATGGGGAAAAAATATTTCACCAAGTACTTCCCTTGAAAGAAAATTGTTTCATCTCACACCTCTAATTTTTCATCTTAATTCTGTTACTTCATGAGGCTCATTATTCCTTTCCCAGATTTGCACACAGTGACTGATGCATTGTGATGGGTTGTTGTTGTTTTTCTGCTGTAAAAAATATTCCCTCTCTCCCTAAATAATTATCTGCAAATTAACCTTTTCTCTTACTGGAATAGTTGTTGGGATAGAATACAAAAACTAAAAATGTGTAAGCGAGACTCTCTAGACAGGAGATAAATTCTTTGAGGCCATGAGAGTATCATTTATTAAATGACTGCCACGGTCCACTGAATGGGCCCCTTTTGACCTGAAAGAGTTAATGCTGTATTGAAAGTGTCTGGGTTGTCCCCTGCTTTTCTCCCTTGGAAGGCTCTGACCCATTAATGGCGGTAATAATAATAATAGAAAACAATCCCACTTTGCCTCCATTACTCTGAAACTGTTAATGGTATCCTAATGTTTTTTATTCTTTAAGTGTAACTGAAAACTGACATTCTGCTCAGCTAAAATTTCAAATGTAGCATTTTTTTTTCATTGCCATTTTTACATGTCGTGCAGGATGCTGAGTAAGGAATAAGGCAGAAGCTTATAATTGGTCTTTTAAATCATCATAAACATTTATTTTTTCCCCCATGGCTATATCTAGTGCCAATAACTCAGTCATAAGATGATGGGAAAAATTATTTAATGATGCATCACAAGCTTCTTTCTAAATTCTTACCCAGAACAAGAGAGAGAAAAATAAAATACGATACTTTGCTCAAAACTTGGTTTTAAAATAAGAACTAAAATAGCTCTTTTTTTTGTGGGAGTATTAGTAGTGAACCAAATTGTCTTTTCTTTCTTTCTTTTTTTATTTTTTATTTTTGATGTAAACACTTTTTAGAAAAGCTATATGTTTTCGCGTTTGTATTATAGTTAATTATTAAAAGTAAAACAGGGCTCTGCAATGTTTGGGGCAGACCTGGGCTTCAGTTCTGGGAGTCTGACTTCTATAAAAGGCAAATAATGATATTCCTGGGGTTGTCCAGAGGGTGAAAAGCACTTGGCACAGAGCCTGTCACGGAGTAAGTTCTAAATCAAGGTTAGCTGTTGTTAGTGTTGTTGAACTGAGACGCTCATCCCAGGTTCAGGTCCTTTCGTCATGCACGTACACAGGGCCGACGAGTCCACTCAGTACAGGGCACGGTCACAAGTCTCCTGCCTGGTTTATTGGTCGCGGAAATAAACAAAAGTGTTTGAGCAACTGTGTTTGGACACAGGGTTAGAGACTTCAGAGGCCTCCTGTGGCATCTAGCTGCTCGTGTTCTCTTCACTAGTTTTCTATCCTCTGTCCGTCCTCATCGCTACACGTTCCTAAGCCCCACCTGATTACTCCGCAGTACACAAATCTTTGGGCTTGACCTCCCACTCAACAAGCCTCTGCTCTCACCTCCCTCCCACTCCCTCTCTAGGGTTGTCTCTCAGTCTGTCTCATGCTGCCCATTTTTCAAGGGTCCATTTCAGCTCAGAGTCTTTTGCACCTGACTCCCAACACTCACTCCACGTCTTGCTATGTCCTGCCTTGTGTCGAGAGTGCTTTCAAATTCCGCATTTAGACTCTCCATATAGATTGCTTGTAACCCTTAAGAGCAGGTGTTCACAAAGAGATATCCTTCTGTGTCTTCTTCTGATCGACTGAGTCCAGCATCTATGACATATGGAGGAAAACATCTCTTTTTTCTTATTAATAGCAACATCTGACATGTACATGTAGAACATTGCAGGTTTATGACTTTCTTGTATATATGTAATTTTGTCTGATCATAACAAAAATTCACGAGATTGGCATTCTGTTAATGGAACTCAGCTGTGCCTCAACTTCCCCAATTAAAAATGGGAATAACAATAGTATATACCTCATATAATGAAATGAGTTAATATATATAAAATATATATAAAATAGCAACAAAATAGTTGCTATTTTCACTATTGTTATTATCATCAATCTTTTAGTTTTCATTATTTCACTTTTACTGATGAAGAAACTGAAGCTCAGAGAGCTTAAACAGCTTCCCTAGACACCAAGTCTTCAAATTCCACATCCACACCAAAATGCCTCCTACGTCACATTTTACTGTTAACCACCTTAGATTGCTTTTAGTCTGTCATTTCTTTAGTCCATTTACAGATAAGTTTCTAAACCACAGTTCATTTAGAAATTCTATAAAACAGAAGCTTGAAATGAACGTATCTATATAGCACAAACCCTCTTCCAGAGACAGACACCATCTCCTGAGGCAGCTCTGTCACCTCCCGAATGCGAGTAGCCTTGATAATACAATGGGAGGATCAGGCCCTTAAAAGTTTACCCTTTTATCCTTGAAATCCAGAACAACATATTTAATCACCGCCGTTGTAAATAGATTGTTTGAACCCTTGGTCAACCATAGCAAGAATCGACTTTATTCCTCTTTTGAATGCCAACTCTATTTTTCTAAAGTGTGTAATGATTAGTAGTATGTCTATAGTTATTAGTAACTATATAACTAATATAACTAATGATCTGGAGAATAGTGTACTCTTCACAGAGGTGTCAGGGGCCAAGCTGAGTAGACCAATTTAATACAACTATTCTGAATGCTGGGGAATTTGTCTCTCATAAAATCTACCCAGTAATAAACGAAAATGTGCCTGCTTATAGGCTGGCATCAAACACACTTCTCACTGCTGTGGTCAGCTCTGTACTTATGATCCTTTCGCCAACTAGACATTATAGCTGAGGAACGATCTTCCCTGCTCCTCAAGTGTCTGTGGAGTTGAAACAACCAGTGAATTGTTATGTGGATGAGAGATTAGAGAATGCGGTGTAACTCAGGACTCTTTGGGTTATGATCAAAAGAAACCAACGTCAAACTGGCTTTTGCAAAGAAGATAATTTTCTTTCTCACGTAAGTGAAAAGTTCAAAGGAACATCTACATAAAGACGTGGCTGGATCTAGGGTCTTGGTGTCAGTAATACTCTCTCACAATTCTAATTCCTGTCTTTGAACTTCATTCTTACAGAAAAGCAAGATGGCTACCAGCAGCTCCAGGCTTATCTTCCCAGTAATCCCAATATTAACAAAAACGACTTCTGCCACGTCATTCTACTAGGATTAGTTCTAAGTAGTCTTTCTTGGTCAACAGCTTATTCCTGCGCCAACCAGGAGAGTGAAAGACACTAGTCATACCTGGGTCAAAGGCACACTTCTGGGTGAGAATGGGCGAGACATAGTCATGCAAACAAAAAGAGGATGCTCGTTCCAGATGGAAGAGTGGATCTTGGGTAGAATCAAAAGAATGGATGTCAATATCAGAGGAAGATAAAAGGGACAAATCAGGATTAGTGAAGAGTTGTGATTCTCTTATATCTCTGTGAGCTTCCCTGAGATGGAGTAAAGCAGTGTTTCCGTGTACCCTGATGTTTCATTACAATCCAGCAAGAATTTCAGTACAAGAAAGATTGATCATAGCCTTCCCCAAGGGGGAGTTATTAATGGGAATACCACCTTCTTGTAACCTTGTTTCCCGCTGGCAAGGGCTCCTCTGGCTGAGTTATAGGGAAACTCCAGCGTGTTGTCAGATTTCACAACAGCATTAAGTGGGACTTCCTGTTCATATTTGCCACCTCATTTATTTTGTGTGTCCCCATGTTATTAGTTTTACTGCCCATTAATCATTATATATTACAAAATATAGCAAAGTGTGCTTAAGAAGAGATACCACAGGGTCTGGCTACAACAGTCACAATTTAGCCATGCCTGGAAAAAGCTGAGAAGTGGCAGGCAGCCCCTCTGTCTTACCCACTCATGGAGGCACGGCCATGAGCACCTCTCATCTCATGGATGAATGAGAACACCTTTCTTCAGCCTTTCCACCTGGTCAAAGAAAGATCTGAGTAAAGAGTTCTCTTCACTGTGAGGACGGATGACTAACTACACTAAAAATATTTTTGAAGAAATTAGAACTTGCTTCACGAAAGCCTGGAGTTGAAATTGTAAAAAGAAAGAAAGTACTTGATTAGCAGCGACTTCCATTGCTGTATAATATAGCAGTCTTTCTTTAGTTTATCCTATATATTTCCTTCATATTCTTTTCTCAGAATATGAATACTATCAAACCATTCCTCTGATGAAACCCTTTTAAAAAGGTTTCTAGTTGCCCCCTGCTTTGGATCTCTCCTTCCTGGCCAGATTTCCGGGCCCTTCATATCTCATTTTATCCTCTAGATCCACACTTATTTCCCACCAATTCCCAGCACGATTGTTTTCCTTACTGGTCACTCCATCCATCCTATGTCCCCACCACCCGGTGGAAGCGTCAGAACTATTCCTCATGCTTTTCTCCATTCGTGACCATCCACCTCCTACTTTCCCTACCTATGTTCAGTCCATTTTCAAGGACAAGTCCTACTTCATTTGTGAAGCCTTACGCTGTGACTCAAGATCACAGTGTGCTGTCTTTTCTCCAGACTTCTACAAGTCCAAGCTACTCCACCCCTGAACTATGCTGTATGTTAGTATCTTTAGCTCTTTCATTCACAGTGATGCCTATTGACCAGTGGCCCCAAAATTCTGTGACTCTGTCTGGTTTGTCATTTTATTGATGGTGTCATAGGTTGGTCCGAGGAAAAAGAGTCACTTGGCTATGAAAGAAACTAACCAGCTCTTTGCTTGCTGTCCCAGGCATGGCTAATTTTACCAAGTGATTTTAACACTTGGTTTCTTTATGGACAACACCTCTGTAAGAAATAAACTTTTGGGGCTATTGAAAGAAGTGAAGGATAGAGAAGATAATTTAAAAAGTGATGAAGGGTGTTAAACCCCCCCAAAAAGCAGAAGTTTTGAATAAATAGTGAAAGTTCAAAGCTAGCGATGACTCAGGCCCACAGGGTATGGATATGGAAACAGAAATCTTCCTGGCATTCTGTTGATTATAGAGATCCTTTTAATGAGTGTAAATATTACTCATAAAAGATGATATGATACACACTAGTGTTTACTGAATATTTGTGTCAGGCGCCATGTTTAAGCTCTGTATCAGGTAGTTTTCTAACTACCTTGTGAGGGATGTGCTATCATTATCTGTTTTACAGATGAGGAAACTGAGGCACAGAGAGCTAGGAGCCTGACCTATGTTAACACAGGTAGTACAGGGGTGAGCCTGGGACATGAACCCAAGTACTCTGATGCCAGAACCTGTGCTTGAAATAAGTATTGATTTAAATATTAAATTGTTAGTCGATGCTGAAAAGGCAGTTAATTAGTGGAGTGAAGAGATAACATGGCTCCCATTGGAAATATAATTCCAGAGAAAGCTAGGAGTCAAACATTTTTATTTTTGAAATTTGGAGACCCGTATTGCCTTCAGATGGATACTTCACCAATGTTAGGGGACGACTCTACATTCTCTGGTGTTATCGCTTCATGTCTGTTTATCTTTGCTCTGTACATGGATTATCACATCTTGGAGGAAAATATATGCCTTGTCTTTTATTTTGGAGGCTTCTAATAAAGTAAGAAGAATTTTAGCTCAGTGATTGTCCAGACCGGGAAAGCCCAATGTAGCATCTGAGTAGCTTTGCCAAGTCAGTAGGCCAACATTTCCTTGTCTGCAAACTCAGAGTTTAAAAGGTGAACTGAAAGAGAGTAGAGTGGAGTGGGTTGTGGTAAGATTTACATAAGATATAATACTGAGGCGCCACCTCTCAGAAATAGTTTTCAATCTACCAGGGAAAGGGAAATCACAAAATACTATTGAAATCCCCTGAATGCACCTTAAAATAGAGAATACAAAATTATTTCCAACAGATGGCTATGTCTTCAGTCAAGCATCAGATTAAATGGTTGAGTTGTATTTAAGGGTGGGGACACATGAAAGATAAATTTTGAAATACAAGAGTCACACTCCCTGTGATAAGATGCCCATAAAAACAGCAAGCAGAGAACATTAGCTCACACCTATTAGAATGACCAGTATCGAAAAGACAAAAGTTAGTAAATGCTGGCAAGGATGTGAGGAATGGGGACCCTAGTGTACTGTTGGTAGGTATGTACACTATGGAAAACAGTATGGAGTTTCCTCAAAAAATAGAACTATTATGTGATCCAGCAATTCCACTTTGGGGTATATATTCAAAGGAAATGAAATCACTATTTTGAAGAGATATCTGTACTCCTATGTTTATTGCAGCATTATTCACAATAGCCAAGATATGGAAACAGCCCAAGTGTCCACTGGTGGATGAATGGGTTAAAAAAAAAAAAAGTCACACACACACAAAATAGAATATTATTCCACCATTAAAAAGATGGAAATCCAACCATTTGTGACAACATGATGGACCTTGAGAACATTATGCTAAGTGAAATAAGTCAGAGAAAGAAAGACAAATACTGTATAATCTTACATATAGGTAGAATCAAAAGAAGTACTTGAACTCATAGAAACAGAAATAGAATGGTGTTTGCCAGAAGCTGAGGGATGTAGGAAACGGAGAGATGTAGGTCAAAGTTATAAGATGAATTAGTTCTGACAATCTAATATACAACATGGTGACTGTAGTTAGCAATACAGCAATATATAGTTGAAAGTTGGTAAGAAAGGAGATCTTAAATGTTCTCACCACACACACACACACACACAAATGGTTATTATTTGAGATAATGGAGATGATAACCGACCTCCATTGCGATAATCATTTCACAATATACACGTGTATCAAATCGTCACATTATGTACCTTAAACTTACACAGTATTATGTGTCAATTATATCACAATAATAAATAATAAAATGTAACCCAGGAGGTGGCTCCATAGTGTAGTGGTTAGCACGTCTGCTTTACACGCAGAAGTTCCTGGGTTCGCAGCCCAGGTAGAGCCACGAACCAGGCCTTGGGTGCACTAGGCCCCCCAGTGCTCCAGGGGTGCCAAGCCTGGGGTGCACCAGGCCCCGGGTGCGCACAGCGAGCACGTGGAAGGAGACTCCCTGCCTTCAGAGATCCAGTTCTTAAGGGGAGACAGCAACATACATAGGTCAGGGGTGGAAGTGGGGGTAGGGAGGGAATTAAAGAGGAGAAAAAAAAAAAACGTAATCCAGGCATTGAAAAAAAAAAAAAATGGCAGAGACTCCCAGAAAACAGTGTATGTCTCCAAACTCCTGCTCTCTCCTAGACACACACTCAATCTAGGGCCTGCTCTGAGTGAAATTGCTCTCATTACTTAAGTTATTTTTTCCTGACCTTCCTTCCTCCTCCTTCTTCTTCGTAACTCTCTCTGGAGATGAATACACAAGTGAATTTGGCTAAGATCAATTGTGTATGATGTGATCTCATTTTGTTCAGGAAAGAACTTTGTAAGTTATAAAGCAGCAAGGGAATGTTTGTTACTGTTACACTTGTCTTCTGTTCCTCTTAGGACCAAGTACAGTTCTGAGCAACAAAAAGTACTCAGTAAACATTCAGTGATAGCTGAGTCAATGTTGCCTTATATTCATTAGATTGAGATCTTGCTTAAAGGGTATCTATAAAGAGATTATTTTTCATATTAACAGGAAACCAAAAAACCTCACTTTCTGTCTGTAAATAACTCAGTAATTGAGAATTTGAAGTTGTTTTTAGGACAGTCAGATATAAAAAGGGGAGAAAATAGTAAAGCAAAAAGTATAAAAGTAAAGTTTGATTCTTAATACAGATATTCAGTTTACATATTATGTAAAAATATCTTACTATGAATCCATCCAAGAAATCAATCAGTTTGATCTTTTAGTTATGCTAATATTTTTTAAAGAAACTTATTAGAATTCTTTGTATTATGCTTTATTTTAAGAGTACTGTAATACACAATCCACATAACATATAAACCACTCAACAGTCAAAAGCTGAAGAAAGATGTGCTGTTGAAGCAAGCCATACAAAGAATGAATAAATGGTAAAAGGAAAGGTTGGTGGGAGAGGGGTGGGTATCACTGAAAGTTTGTGCTCAATGTGAAAAGCCTGTTACCAAGATATACAAGGAAGAACTGGAAGACAGATAATGCTGTTCTTGGTAGTAGGTAAAAATAAGACTATTTAAAGTGCTCATAAGGTGTAGAAATAGCAGAAAAGGTTAATATTACAAAGAAAGAAGTTAAGCAAAGAAATGACTGGTATAAAAAGAAAGACGTAACATAGAGAAGATGAATGATGGATAAGGCAGAAATTATGAAATCCTTGAAAGTAGCCCAAAAGAACCTAAAGTCGTATTATTAACAAAGAACAGGAAGCTATGTGCGGGCTTTGAGGAAATGAAGCAACCGTGGGATGTGTTTCTCCAGGTAAAACTTTGTTCACCCTCACAACACTGGAGAAAAGGGTGTCCAAGGACTATAACTGCCCTTTACTTATACCTTCACTTATTTCTACAATAAATATTTATTTAGTGCTCTGTGCTGCAGATACAAAGACCAACAAACTAAGAACATGGTAGGTAGCACTTATCTGTTATATTGATCCTATTTCACGGGTAGAAAAGGTTGACACTTTAGTCAGTTTGTTTAACTCTGAAATGAGTCTTTTTTTCTAGTTAAATAGTAAAAGTAGTTTTCGTTTGGGTTTGGTTTGTTTTCCTTTAAGTAGCCACATTTCTCTTAAGAGACCGATGCGGTTTATCTAATTTTTGAATCCATTTTTTTCTTGAATGCCAATTTTAGGTGTTTTTTTGTTTGTTTGTTTTTAATCTTGTAGAGTTTTCCTGATAAGCCAGGTAGAGGGAAAGCAAAAGATTAAAACAAGCCAGTCTATTGGGAATGGATTTGTCTGAGCTCTTCAGCTGCCTTAACAGAATCTATTCAGACATATGTTTACATATATATTTTAAAAAGTAGTTTACCCATGAAATTGAACCACAGAGTTCATTTACTTATCTACAAAATAGAGAATAAGAAAAGTGTCATGAGAATATTTTCAGTGTAATAAATTCATGATTTATTATATTTCTCTGCACATAAATTGAGTCCAGGAAAGAAATCAAAATATGGCATAGGATTTTGACTTTCAGCTTAAAAAAAGAAGGAATTTTTAGGTAAAAAAAAAAAGAAAAAAAAATTAAAGTGTATAGCAACTCTCGGCAAAGATTTAAAGACCCTTGGAGGGCCGTGCCCATATTCACAATCAAAGCATTTGTTGTATTTGTTCACCTAATCTTCCCATATTTTCTCTAGATATTTTCACTTTAAAATAGATAATGTTTGGAGACAGAGTAGGAAAGATTATGCAAATATATGAATCTTAATGAGAAGTTCATTATTGAACATTTTGACATGAATTTAAGGAAATGATAAAAGACCCTGGGATTTACGAGACTTAAAAGAAAAAAAAAAAAAAAACTCTGTTCCTGGAGAACTTGGAAATTGCCAGTAAAAGAACTGAGACCCAAATGACAGCAGATAATGTATAAGCCAGATTACATTATGCCCTATGGTAACAAATAGGAAATGGGACACTGTGATAAGCTTGGAATGATGATCAATATTTGGAATACTGAGATAGGCAAGAAATTAATTAGGCCCATTATGGGCACAGTTAGCACAGATAACACAATTTGGGAAATTATACATTTGGATATTATGGAGAATTTTTTTTCTAGGCTAATGGGTTTGCAATGATATCTATTAAAGCACATAAGACATTTTGCCTCTAGGGAAACTACTGAAAAAATCGAATATACAAAATTTTTAGTAACTGTAATCTAAGATAAAAAGACAAAGTGGGATATGTTGAAGAATAAAGTGCTATTATGACTTTCTACTTGGAATTTATAATAATTTTTCATTCAAAGAATTTTAAGGCTATTAATTTCACATCACGGCTCCCCATGAAACAAGTAAAGCATTTCTATTGTATTTGCCCAAGTTTATTGCTCATAATACAGAGAGGACAAATTGATAATGAAAGCAAGCTACCTTGACGAATTCCTGGCCTTTTCAAGTTTTATGCTGTGACACCTGGATAGCATTGCAATCATTTTGATCTCCAATTTACTATTGGGGACAATTCCTTTATTTTAGAGGGATGGGCTCTATATTAATCTTACTAAGTGCCTTGAAGAACATTGATGTTATTGAAATGTACAGATTAAAATATCATTTATTGTTAATTTATTATAAGTATTTGTTGATTATAAAGCTCTAGCTGGGAGAACAACTTGCCATGTATCTAAAAGTGAATACCTTTCCCAAATAATGTTTTATATTTTAATAAGAATGTATCGGTAGCAATTTCATCAATAATGAAAGATTCAATTACTGGTCTTCTGGATTAAGGCATTCTTTTATTGTGAGATTTTAATGGTAGAATAGGAAGTTTAAACATTGCCAATGAAATCTCAGACTAATTAAATGATTATAGCCTAAAGGGAAGGGCAACCAAGGCCCGACTATTAATCTTCCCAAGAATAGCCTCCGTATGTGATGAACAGATATATATATGTGTATACACATACACACACACACACACACACACACACACACACACCCCTTAATTCAAAAGAACAAAATGTAAAAAATTGTTTGAAAACAAATCAGTTCAATTTTTAAATAAAGAAGAAAGGATAGTATTTCTTTATGAAACCGTTTTCAGCTTTTTGCAGGAGTGGTTGTATTTAAGAATGCAGTGGTGGATTGAACCAAACAAATTATGCTGGTGTTTAGAGGTAACAGATGTTCTGAATTACTCAGATATGTAGAGATAACAATAATAATTATCACCACTGCTTTATGAGCACATACTATGTGCCAGACATACTTTCATCCTTGTCTTATCCTCATTTTACAGATTAAGAAACTGAGGCACAGAGGGCATAATAACTCAAGAAATAAGTAGCAGAGTGGGGCGTGTTGTCATTTTCCACAGTCTTTCCTTGTAATCGCTCACTATTGACCACTACTCTCTAGACTGTTTTATTCTCTGTTATCTTAATCACCTGCTTTGTAAGGAACCAAAAGCAGTTCTCACCCCGAGGGCAGGTGCAGGAACCCAAGGCTGAGTCAGAGAAATTGCGGTTCACATCCAAATAATTCTCTAGGAAGGACTTTCTGTTGCATAGTCTGTTGAAGTGGGACTTTCTAGCTAGAAGGCCAGGGCCATGGTTTCTTAGTATTTTCAGAATCTGTTTTGCAGTGGCTCCTCTTCACCGACATGGTGGCGCTCTCCTCCCCTCTCCCCACCTCCTCATGCCTATGGGAGAAGTGGCGTGACTCCTTTAAACCTTTAATCTTGGTGTAGGTGCCCATTCTCTTCATAACACTGTTTTTCTGGATGGCAAAGGGTAGTGGATGTATCTGAGGATTGGTGAGGCCAGAAGACGTGGCCCCCAAATTTCCCTCTACTCTGTACGAGGAGGGCTGCTGAGACCAACTCAAGCCAATCCCCTTCAGTTGAGAACAGAGAAATCTTCAAAAGTGCCATAATGTCTTTTTTTTAATGAACTTTTACATTTATTTTTATTGTCAATAAGGTAGTTTACATATTATAAATTAGACCAACCCTGACCTCTTGACTCCTTACATTTTATCGAAAATATAATTGCCTGCTGTTTAAAGATTTAAAAAAAAAACTCAAAAAACTGGCCTGCTATTTTTTTTAATGATGATGGCATTGGTTAACAAAATCCAATAAGTTTCAGCTGTACATTTTAACAATAAAGGATGTATATATTTACACTGCACGTTCACCTCCCATAGTTAGATTTCTTTCTGTCACCACATATTGGACCCCTTTTACCCATCTTCCTTCTCCCTCTCTCCTCCCCCTACCCTCTGGTAACCACTAGTCTATTGTCCACGTCCACAAGTCTCTGTTTGTCCTGTTCATTTGTTGCTTTTAGGTTTATATCCCATATAGGTGATATCATTTGATTCTAAACTTTTCCTGTCTAGCTTATTTTATTTAGCATGATTATCTCGAGATCCATCTAT
>NW_011888933.1:3470679-3471222 GCF_000151845.1 Pteropus vampyrus | reverse complement strand
TTCTATGCATTTTATTGTTTCAGGTCTTATCTTCAGGTCCTTAATCCATTTTGAGTTAATTTTGGTGTGTGGTGATAGACAAAAATCTAGTTTCATATTTTTTGCAGGTGGCTTTCCAGTTTTCCCAGCACCATTTATTGAAGAGGCTTTCCTTTCTCCACCCTATGTTTTTGGCTCTTTTGTCAAAAATTATTTGCCCATATAGATATGGGTTTGCTTCTGGACTCTCGATTCTGTACCACTGGTCCATGTGTCTGTTTTTTTTTGTTTTTTTTTGTTTTTTTTTGCCAATACCATGCCATTTTGATTATTGTTGCTTTGTAGTATAACTTGAAGTCAGGCAGAGTGATACCTCCAGCCTCGTTCTTATTTCTCAGGATGGCTTTGGCAATTTGGGGGTCTTTTGTGCTTCCATGCAAATCTCATGATTTTTTATTCTATTTCTTTAAAACATGCCAATGGGATTTTGATGGGGATTGCATTAAATCTGTATAATGCTTTAGGTAATAAGGTCATTTTAACTATGTTGATTCTTCCAATCCA
>NW_011888933.1:3466612-3469284 GCF_000151845.1 Pteropus vampyrus | reverse complement strand
TGATTCTTCCAATCCAAGAACACAGAATATCTTTCCATTTCTTTGTATCTTCTTCAATTTCTTTTAATAGGGTCTTACAGTTTCTATTGTATAGTTCTGTCACGTGTTTCATTAGATTTATTCCTAGGTATTTTATTCTTTTTGTTGCAATTGCAAAAGGAATTTTTTTTTTCACTTCTTTTTCTGACACTTCATTATTAGAGTATAGGAACACTATGGATTTTTTAACGTTGATTTTGTATCCAGAGACTTTACTGTATTTGCTTATTGTTTCTAGTAGTGTTCTTATGGAGTCTTTAGGGTTTTCTGTATAGAGAATCATGTCATCCGCAAATAGTGACAATTTGACTTCTTCATTTCCTATGTGGATGCTATTTATATCTTTTGCTTGCCTATAACATCTTTAAAACAATGATTTAAAGTTGTATTTCTTTATGAGGCTTTTATTTTAAGGAAATATTTGGCACATGGAACTTTAAGAATATTTTTATTTTACCACCTGCAGAATAATTTTTATCACATAAGATCCCTCTGTTAGCACCCTTGGTAATTGTTGTATCATTTATTTCAAGAAGTCTGTGTATGTCAAGTTCATATTTCTGACAGCAAGATAAGTTTATCTGGATCTTAGAGAACATGGTCACTGGACATAGAAGTCACAAGTTAAAAAATAAAGACTTGTTACTAAAATTTAGAAGAGGATTTATTCCTTGGCATTTGCTACTAATATAAGCTGGCCTTGAAATCATTGAACAGTCATTTTCAGATTAATTTTGTAGATGCTCAAAGTGGGACAAGAAATGCTCAAATTTGGACAAAGTCCACCCTGTGACTGATAACACATGGTATTCATAGATCACTCTCTTAGACAATTGCTTAAAATCAGCCAAAGCCAGTATCATATCAGCTACAGATGAAAACGTGAGGAGTGATCATATTTTAGGATGACTTCAATAAGATAGAATGACTGAGGTTTTGATTTTGATTAATTACTCATTTTTTCATTATCCCTTCAAAGAGACCTCTACTATCAGTGGGAGCCTAGAAAAAATATGATTTGTATAAATAGTTAGGCTAAAAATAGGCAGTGAATCTTCTATTCTAAAACTTACAGAATTTCCAATGCAATGTGCATCTAAACTGGAACTGTGAGGATAGGAGTGGAGAAGAAGGACTGAATGTGACGATTTATTGTACGTCGTAAAATCTTTACGTGGTAGGCTACTTTATTCCAAGTGTTTTGTTGGAATATAGTGTTGATGCCCATCAATTGACATAATAAACCCTCCCACAACCAGTAACCTTGACCTGCCATCAGAAGCCTTCCGACACATAAAGAAAATGTGAGTCCTAATCAAGGTCCATGTCAAAGTCCCCTTGCTCTTGGAGATTCAGTTTTGTCAGGTCGGTGCACCTATAAGTCCTCGTGAAGACTTTCCTGATGTTGTACTCTCCTCTGTCTCTCTTCCACTTTTACACCATTGTTTACTCTGTAGAAATACATACAAACACTTTTTCCAAGCCTGAAAACCCCCAAATCCACGTTTACAACCCAGGACTCAACCACCCTCTTTGCTTTTAGTTTTACCATGTACTACACCCAGTAGTACTGAGTTATAATTTTGGCCATGATCAGCTGACACCTTTAATTTGTGACTTCTATTGTAAAGTGAATTAATTGCTGGCTCTGTTAATCCTGCAAAACCCATGAACCCTTAATGTTCATTTTGCTTAGAATGAGGAACAAGGTATTTGTTCCTTCTCAAATGTGACTCCTTGCTAAGCTTTAGATGAGCTCCTTTTAGATAACATGCCTTATATCTGGGATGATTTATTCACTTTCATGTTCCCTGGAATTTATTGCTAAAGGTTGATGTGAATACTTACAGTTTGGGCTCTAATGTAATCTCCTGAATGGCAATTAATAAACAAAAGATGGTTACTATTGACAGAAGAAAGCGGCTTTCTCAGATAGTTTTCATCTTTGTGTTTTCACCAAACTTCGTATCAGACATACCTAGGGCTTGATGGTAGAAAATATTTTCTGCAATCTCCAAAGCTTTTACTGTTGCTTCAATACCTCAAGCCTCCATGTTGCTTTTTGTTTTCTTGTCAGAAATGATCTTACTCGATTTCTGTGTCTTTGACTTACCCTCCTTCCTGGGAATATATTAAAAAAAAAAATGCCTTTTTCTACATTTAGTAGTAATGTATTTTCAGTATTTATGGCTCACAAGTAGCATCTGAAATTCCTACAATTGTCCTTTTTGCTTAGTCTCATCTCTGTTGAATTTATTGAAATACACTATAAAATGTATGCAGTGTTTATTTTCATCATATATATTGTTCCAAGTACAAAATTGCCTTCTGTAAGTTAATGATGAAACTATAAAAGAAAAATTTTTTTTTGCAATTTGCCTGCTTAACTAGGTAATCTAAACTAATGCTCTTATTTTAAAGATGAAGAATCTGTACGCCAGTTTAAGTAGCTTGACCATAATCAAGTAGAGGGTGGAGGCCAAGGACTACTTTAGGTAGTATGGGGCAGAAAAGGTAGTTAGGTTGTCTTAGGACCGTTCCCAGTTCTGACGTTTATTAAGTCTGTAACTTTAGACCAGGTATCTCACTGCTCTGTGCCTCAATTTTCTCATCTATAAAATGGACTAACAATC
>NW_011888933.1:3426457-3466562 GCF_000151845.1 Pteropus vampyrus | reverse complement strand
GTGCACCTATAAGTCCTCGTGAAGACTTTCCTGATGTTGTACTCTCCTCTGTCTCTCTTCCACTTTTACACCATTGTTTACTCTGTAGAAATACATACAAACACTTTTTCCAAGCCTGAAAACCCCCAAATCCACGTTTACAACCCAGGACTCAACCACCCTCTTTGCTTTTAGTTTTACCATGTACTACACCCAGTAGTACTGAGTTATAATTTTGGCCATGATCAGCTGACACCTTTAATTTGTGACTTCTATTGTAAAGTGAATTAATTGCTGGCTCTGTTAATCCTGCAAAACCCATGAACCCTTAATGTTCATTTTGCTTAGAATGAGGAACAAGGTATTTGTTCCTTCTCAAATGTGACTCCTTGCTAAGCTTTAGATGAGCTCCTTTTAGATAACATGCCTTATATCTGGGATGATTTATTCACTTTCATGTTCCCTGGAATTTATTGCTAAAGGTTGATGTGAATACTTACAGTTTGGGCTCTAATGTAATCTCCTGAATGGCAATTAATAAACAAAAGATGGTTACTATTGACAGAAGAAAGCGGCTTTCTCAGATAGTTTTCATCTTTGTGTTTTCACCAAACTTCGTATCAGACATACCTAGGGCTTGATGGTAGAAAATATTTTCTGCAATCTCCAAAGCTTTTACTGTTGCTTCAATACCTCAAGCCTCCATGTTGCTTTTTGTTTTCTTGTCAGAAATGATCTTACTCGATTTCTGTGTCTTTGACTTACCCTCCTTCCTGGGAATATATTAAAAAAAAAAATGCCTTTTTCTACATTTAGTAGTAATGTATTTTCAGTATTTATGGCTCACAAGTAGCATCTGAAATTCCTACAATTGTCCTTTTTGCTTAGTCTCATCTCTGTTGAATTTATTGAAATACACTATAAAATGTATGCAGTGTTTATTTTCATCATATATATTGTTCCAAGTACAAAATTGCCTTCTGTAAGTTAATGATGAAACTACAAAAGAAAAATTTTTTTTTGCAATTTGCCTGCTTAACTAGGTAATCTAAACTAATGCTCTTATTTTAAAGATGAAGAATCTGTACGCCAGTTTAAGTAGCTTGACCATAATCAAGTAGAGGGTGGAGGCCAAGGACTACTTTAGGTAGTATGGGGCAGAAAAGGTAGTTAGGTTGTCTTAGGACCGTTCCCAGTTCTGACGTTTATTAAGTCTGTAACTTTAGACCAGGTATCTCACTGCTCTGTGCCTCAATTTTCTCATCTATAAAATGGACTAACAATCGTGCAGTAACACAACAGTAAGGGTTTTAGTAAGTTAATGTAGGTAAAGCACTTAGAGCAGGGCTAAGCACTCTGCACATTATAAGCTGTTAACATTTTTGTCATTATTTTGACTATTTTTAACAAATTCAGAACATATGGAAGGATGTGTGTCGTTATTTAACTTTATGTGCGTTTATTTAGGCATTTCACCTTTGCTGTACTTTTGTATTCCTTGTATAACCTAGCACTACGTTAAGCAATTAGTGGTAGTGTTTATGATGGGGACAGTAGTAGAAGCAGAAATAGTGATCACAGGAAGAAAAGATAGTGCTGTTTAGTGAGCCTTCCTGTATGCTAGGCGTTGAAGTATAGGTACTTTATATACATACTCCTTAGTATGCACTCAGTCTATATCTACTGAAAAACTACAAAGTAGTTTATACCCAGTAATGCAAGTGTAGCTTCTTCATGATAATAATCTCCTTCGTAACTGGAGAGGATCGTGAGGTTTGGCTCTGGTGGAAAAGATCCCTGATTGAATTCCTTCCATCTTTAAAATAAACCTTGTGCTGCTGGTATTTATATAGCCTAATCCTGTTATGGACGACCGGGAGCCTGGCTGTGGGTGGGAATGGAGGTCGAGGCATGAGTGAATGGGGGCAGATACAGGGCAAGACAAACAGCGCAAGTAAAAAATATTATCTATCAGAACTCAAGTTATTAAAATTTACTTAGGTTTTATCTTTTTCCTTTTGGAATATTATATCATATAAAAAATGTTGCCCCTTTTGTAAATGCCCAAACAGAAATAATTTGGAACAATAAGCATTAACATTACCTTGCTTCATTTACCTATTGACTAAATAAATTGCATTCACCATACATTACTGGCCACTAGAGTAAGATAAAGTATTTGATCACAAAAATTACAGTCATTTCAATGTTCTTTGATTTCCATGTATAGTATGTTACTTAATAATCAAAAAAACAATGATGGAATAATACAAGCTACAATCTATGTGGGAGAGAAGCATTCATTATGTTAGGTGCTCTGTGGATGTGTTGTGTGAGTGTGTGTACATATACACACATAGTCATATACACACTCATACATATCTCTGTAGACTGCAATAACTTTTCACATTCATATATATATATATATGTGTGTGTGCATGTACCTACCTACATACTTATTTCTATATATAATATATAATCATTTTAAATCTTAGTACAACTTTACAAAAGGAAACTAAGACTCAGAGAAGTCAAGCCACTTACTCAAAGTCACAAAACGTGGCAAAGCTGGGGTTTATCCCCAAGTCCCACATTTAACACTCCCTTTTCACAATGCCCAAACAGAAATGTCTTTGGAGCAGCAAAGCTTTCCACATACCACACATGCCTCATTAGGGGCGGGATGACCTCTTGCCCTTTCTTTTCCAGAATCTCCAGGCAAAGGTTTCGGTCCAACTCTGGGTTTGAAAAAGTCCAGTTCCTTGGAGAGCCTGCAGACTGCCGTTGCCGAGGTCAGGAAGAACGAACTTCCCTTCCACAGGCCCCGGCCACACATGGTCCGCGGCCGCGGCTGCAATGAGAGCTTCAGAGCAGCCATTGACAAATCTTACGATGGACCTGAGGAACTGGAAGCTGGTAGGGTGACATGCTTCCTTAAACGGTTTCTTCTTCTCATTATTACCCACGAATCATAGGCGAGAATGTGTGCTTAACTATGGAGAAAAATGATTTAAAGATCCCAATTATATTTTTGATATTAAAAGTAATTCATTTTCCTGATATGTTTTGCCCTTTGGCTTAATGAACATGGAATTGGTTAAGGCAATATGCAATTTATTTTACAGTGCGAATGCTAAAGAAATGTTCTCCTTCACTTTCCTACAAGGACCAACTGTCATTTACCCTTAGGGTAGGCACACTAAGTATGCATTTCTTGACATTCTTATTGGAGTCATTAGAAGCAGAATCAACCAGAGGACTGACTGCATTAATTGGGTAGAAGCAGTTGGGTTATTTTTGTACTCAAAAACCTCTCCTGGAAATAGCTCACCCTGTTTGTTTCACAGCATGTGAGCTTTCTGAGCTGATCAAGGTTAACAAGCTGGCTTTCAGAGAGATTAGTGTTTTACCACATATCAAACCTTTTATAGTACTGACTAAGCAACCAGTCGTCCCCCACTCCCAACATCAAACCTTACTCGAAGTCACCAGATTTAGGCAGTTGTCTCTTCACAGGGTACAAGTACCCACGTGGAAGGGAAGAACTCCAGAGTGCTTTTATTCGTTCTTCTGTATTTTACATTTTAACTTTTCTTGATATGCTAACAGTAAGTGCTCCTGACCACGTGTATTGATTTTTTTTTTTTTTTCTCTGTACAGACGGTCTGTCTGATAAGAGCTCTCACTCCGGCCAAGGAGCTCTGAATTGTGAATCTGTCCCTCAGGGGAACTCTGAGCTAGAGGACATAGAAAATAAAGCCAGGAAAGTCAAAAAAATGAAAGAGAAAGAGAAGAAGAAGGAAAAGGGCAAATTGAAAGTCAAGGAGAAAAAGCAGAAAGAGGAAAATGAAGATCCGGAAAGGAAAATAAAGAGGAAGGGATTTGGTGCCATGCTGAGGTACAGACTTGCTTTGGAGGCAAAGTTGGTTTTGTTTTTGTTTTGTTTGTTCTGTTTTGTTTTGTTTTCTCCTGATGAAATCACTCATTGTGTGTACTCATGGGGGGAAAAATCAAGCTTTTCCTTCAAGCTAAATTCATAAACATTTAAACAGTAACCGTGCTTGTTCCTTTTCTGCAGAGAGGCAGAAGGAGCTTTCTAGGGTGGCCCCCAAAACTCATGGTGATGACAGGAAGCTGTTATAATCTGTTGTCTAAGAAAGGCCAACGCTTGGTAGAGACATGGGTAATGCCTGCAGCCCTTGGTACCAAAGTCTCATATGGCTAAATTAAATACAAGTCCTAAATTGTCACCTCTAGGATTCTCCCTTTGAATTAGAGAAGACAGAATAGATGAAACTCACCCCCTCCACCCCCATGATTCTAGGTGTCTATACGGCTAGGCATGTGGGCATATTAGCTGTCACCTACAGAGGCTCTGTAGTCCAATGGAGACGTCACTGGCTTTGGAGTCAAATGGCCCTGGTCTGACTTCATGACCACACACAAGCTACTGGGTTTCACATGTGTTACTTAACTTCCCTGAGCCTTATTTTCCCCACTTTTTAAAAGGAGGCTGGCATTCCTGCTCTCTCAACTCAGTGGGGTTGTGAGATAAGATTCCATATGCGGTCGGTGCATTGACTAGGCGTGGCTCAGCAGGGTCCAACCAAAAAAACACCTTTATTTCTTCTCCTAAGGTACCTTCAAATATGCTCTATTGTTGCTGTCAAGATGTCCACAATTTGATGACATCTCAGTTCTCTAGCTGATGGCATTCTGGTCGCTTTGGGAATTATAACAACCTCTTTTGTCAGGGGCTAAACATGGAATCTAATGTTAATCAAAACATCTCCCTCCCTGCCCCTCGGGCCTCAAGTAGGAAGGACCCTACGGTGTGGTGGCAGGATTCTGCCTTCTGCTTCACAGTCCCTAGAACCAGGAGGAAGGGAAGGACATTGTTAAAACAAGGATAGAGTTTTACTTAACGGGTTGTGTCTGGTATAATCTGGCCACCAGGGACCCTTTGTGGGCCACCTTTGTGTTTTTTTTCAGGGAGCTCCTTACTGCACCAATCACTGATATGGGAATTTCATTTTCTCACTGACTTCCTGAGACCCTAGGGCCCTGAACCTCTGACCTCAGACAGTGCAGCCCTGGATTCTCCTTACCCTGGCTGATCAACTTCTTGGATGGTGTCACTTCTAGATGGCTTTAGCCTATTGTCCTTCTATAGCATCCACTTAGCTCACTAGTATGATGACCTCTTGCCCCTCTGAATGACACAAGTATAGCCTGTTCCCACTGCCCTTCTTCCTCCTGACCCTGCCGTAGGGATTTCCCTGGGCAGCCTGGCATCTTCAGACTTCTCTAGGGCATAGTCCAGCATAACTGTGGCTCCCCAGCTCAAAGGCCACACGCCAAACTCTCCAAAAGATGCTATCATGCATGAGGAAGGTCAGTAACTGTTTGCAAGTCACCAAGCAAACCGATAGGAAGTGGGATGGCAGTCTGCTTTCATACAATTGCCTTCAAATTCTCTGAGGGTTTTTCTTGTAGCTTCCTCATTCATTTTGTTAGGGGTGAGAGATGGAAGCATCCTTTCTATTACTTTCTTTACTCCTATAATTCCTCATCACAGAAAATCTCCAACTCAATCTCTATACTCTTTCATGGGCTGAAGGTGTGTAATGGGAGGTGATACTTGATTGGAACCTCATATAAAACTCTTAGGAGATATCTCTCTTGAGGATGCTGGGTGGTGTTTGTCATCAGATGTTCTCAGTTTGTGATCTTCAGCTGAAATTTCAGACAGAAATGGAAAATTTTATTTTATATGTTACTCACATAAGTAATATATATATCTGCAGTGTGTGTGTGTGTCTGTGTGTCTGTGTGTCTGTGTGTCTGTGTGTGTGTCCTTGAAACTGCAAAGTGACATTTAGGGGATACAAATAATATTGATACCAGTGGACGAATTTCTCAATAGACATTGGTTTGTTTTTCCTTGTGGTCTCTGTAGACTCTCTTTGCTTCTGACATTTTGAATTTTAAACTTGCCCTTTTTCTAGGTAATGATTATGATTGCCAGAATTTATGGGCTGCAGAGCTTAGAGGTTAAAAATACAGGCTGTGCATATGGACTTCTGAGTTCAATCTTGGCTCTTCTACTTTCTACCTAGATAACATTGAGCAAGTTATTTAATCTCTTTATGCCTCAGTTTCCTCATCTGAAAAATGCGGATGATAAAAAAATCTACCTTCATTATGAGAATTTTATTCGTTTAATTACATGTTATATGCTTAGAACAGTGCCTGGCAAGTAATAAACATTTGGTAAATGTTAAATATTGTTGTAAACAGAATAAGGCCACCTAAAGATGTACCTGTTTCAATCCCCAGTACCTGTGCATGGCAAAGGAGAATTAAGGTTGCTCATCAGCCGACCTTAAGATGAGGTGATTATCCTGGATTTTTTCCAAGTAGGCCAATGTAATCACAAGGGAGCATAAAAATGAAAAAGGAAGATGTGACTATGGAACAAAGGTACAGAGAAATGGAATATTTGAAATGGTGGGAGGGGGTCATGAGCCAAGGAATGTGGGCAGCCTCTAGAAGGTGGAAAGATCAAGGAAATGGATTCTTTCTGGGGGGCCTCCGAAAAGGGATGTAGCCCGCCAACCCCTTAATTTCAGCCTATTTCTGTTGTTTAAGCCACTAAGTTTGTGTTCATTTTTTACAGCATCAATAGAAAACTAATATAATTCTATCATAATTATTATTACTACTTTCATAATGTAGTATTTTATAAGGGAAAAATGTCCTCTTTAAGATGTTAAAGAAAAAAAAACATGAAGATTTAATTTGTCTATAAATATAAAAACTTTCAGAGCTTCCCATTTTCTAGAATATTACTAAATTAAGCCTTAACTTTATATTTTACTTCAGATGATTTAATTCAGGTAGTTCATTCTCCATTGTCTATAATACAGAGCTGGCTCTTCCTTTTATGGTCCAATACATGCTATATTTTCCCCTGGTAGAAATCACAGGTCCTCCTAGATTCTTTAGACATCTAGCAGCTTGGGTTTTGTTTCCTTTGACTATTTTAGCAAAATTAAGATCTGAAAGGTGGTGTTTGATTTTATCTCCCATGTAAAAATAGCAACTGTTTACCATAGCCTCTTGCATCTGAGTTTGCGAGCATATTGGAGTTGCTGCTACATGCACATTTTCAACAACAAAAAACACAAAAGCTGTTACCATTAGCCAACAGATTTTGCTTTAGTTCTCATCTGTTGCTCAGATGCTATTGACTTAGTTTCTTTCTTATTTAAAAAAGATTGATTGCTTTAAGGTTCTCTAGGAGTTAGATGTGTTGCTTAAATATGTATTATTTTTTTCCATCATCTGCATTTCACAGACACTTTCCTGAACATAATTTAAAGTAGGTTGTGCAGTTGTACCATGTACCATGCCACCTAGCCAATGGTGTGGATGGGAACTGAAATTCTGCCTTCTCCTCTTCACCAAGTTGTGCATAATGGAAGTGAGAATGTGTTAGCAGTGGCTATGCTCTTGCTCGTAAAAAGCTGTGTCATGTGCTTTTCTGATATTAGCTAGTCTGTTAATGTCGATGATATGTAGTAGGACAGTCTAGCTCATTAGTTAAGTTAACCTACTCTTGATCCTTTTGAAAAAATTATGGGAGGTCTCATTCATTCATATCCTTATGTTTATTATCTCATATCCTTATATGTATTCCCGTTTGCTTACACTTTGCTGATTTAAGAATTACCTCCTTGCAGATTCAACTGTGGCTCTTAACGGTCATAAATTATTGTGGAAAAATGTACAGCTCAAAAACCTACCAACTGTGGTAGTTTCCCTGTATCCTTTGTTTGCCTCCTATTAAAAGAGAAATTTGGGGGATCAAGGTGTTTAAAGTTTTCCATTGTGTTTAGATTCCTTAAGGCATTGAATTCTTCATAGCTCTACCCTGCCGAAAGACCACCTATGGCTCCTTGTAGCCGAAGGGTGAAGCTCAAACCCCCTCAGTAGCCAAGCCCATTGTTTATCAGTCTCTGGGGTCTAGCAGATATTTCCTAAGCACTAAAGAGAAATATCCTTTGGCTAATAATCTTACCCTGCCTAAAGTGAAAAACTCAGAAGTCAGCCCCCGATTTCTTCACTATTTAATAACCTTGTCTATCTGTATATTCTTTTAACCAAATTGTGTCATAGATTTGTATTTAAAATCCATTCTTTCATATCATAGTTTCTGTTGCCTCCTCTTGAAATTATAGGCCACTCACTTTAAAAATCTTTGAACTGTCAACTTGTTCTGGACCCTGAATGGAAAACCTTGATATTATTAATCAAATACTTTCTCCTATATATTTTTGTGTGATTTGGTACCCAAAGGAACTATGCTTAATAAACTCTTTTCTAGTGGATTAGCAAAGAGCAAAATGTAAAACCTGCCAATAGAAACTTCATCTCTGTTTTTAATATTTTTGCCCATATTTATTTGATTAGTAACATATTTTGAATGCTTACTCTTTGCCTAGCACATTCATAGTTATTCTCCATTGATTCAATTCTGTTGAAGGACTACTTTGCATCAGGCACTGTTCTAGGCACTGGGCCTACAGCAATGAGAGCCCTGTTCTTATGGTGCTACTTTTTTTTTTTTTTTTTGGTCTTAGTAAAGCAAGGAAAAATCAAAGACTTGAATTTCATGTGGTGAGTTTAAAACAAAAAGAAGCAAAATATTGCATAAACATGTAAACAACTTGTAACAATGAATTACTCAAGGAGTGATGGGACATTTTCCTAAGATACCTCTGGGACAAAGCAGTAGGACCTTCAATGCAAAGAAATCAACAGTCATTTTATTCTGTGCCAAACAAGACAACCAGGCCATGGCTCTTGTGGAACTTACATTCCAGTGTGGGGGAGAGAATAAACAACTAACTCAAAACAATTGAGATCCTTTCAGATGGTAGAAGGTGCTATGAAGAAGGTAAGAAGTCAGAAGGGATGGTGTCATCTCACCCTCGGTAACTGTCTAACAGCCATCAGAGTATGCTTCTGCCAGGCTACACTGAATTTTCAGCAGATATGTTATCAGAACTTAGCACACTGTAATACATACTAATTCCAAATCACTTTATGCCTGCTTTTTTTTTTTTTTTTTTTGCAGCATATGAATATGGGAAGGTTATTTTTAAACCATCTTCATATAAAGCTGTAACAGAAAGCTAAACCCAACTGTGTCTGTTTTAGTATACAAAGTCCTATTATACCTGAAGTAAACATTCTTAAAAAATGTGGTCTCTAAATAGTGAACTCTATTCCTTTTATCCCGTCAGTTGTATATTCTTTATTATTTCTTCTTAACTCAGCTAATATAGCTATACCACAAGGGTATACTGTTCAGCGTCTACTTAGAAAAACCTGAATAATAACCCTAATGACAAAAGTATTTGTAAAAATCTGGAGGCATCAACTCTTTTATTTCTAAGCTTTGCAAATCTAAAGCATCTATGTTCGTTTGCTTTATACTAAAATGTACTATATATCTTATTGAAACCAGGTCACCTCTATATACTGGATCCTGCTATGAATTGTTTTGAAGAGAATATTCCTACACACACACACACAACCAACAACACAGACAGACGTCACTACCACCAAGTTAAAACTTAACCTACTTAAAAATCTGTCCCTTGCCAGCTCTGAATATCTTAATCTCCAGGCCTTCTTCATTAATCCCTTTGCATCTCAGTCTACTCATCAGTAAATTGGGGATAATATCACATCCTCTCCAAGTTGTTGTGAAGTATAAGTTCAACAATTTACATTAAGCTAAGCTATCCGTATAGTGCCTGATTTGTCTTCCCCCATGGCCCTACCCCAGAGAGCCAGTCATCAGATATTGCTTTTGACTTGGAGCCCACTAAATTTGTTTTGATTTTTTATTTTTCCTCTAATCGCTATGTGTCTTTGAGGTGGGCATGCTTTAGCCTGGACAGTTTTGCATAATAAACTACAATAAGTTATGACATAGCTAAAATCATTCAGTCACATATATTCTATAAGCTTTGGCTCACCCCTTTCTAAATGTAACCATGAACTATTTTCAAAGGTTATCTAATCTCTTAATGGTGCTGAATACATATAGAAAATGGACTCAAATAGAGAAACGGGTTTTTTTTTTTTTCTTTTTTCTTCATGTGTTTCAGATCATAGTGTATGGACCAGTTAAGGCCAGTGGCGGGAAAAACGGGGGCATGCAGCCCCTGGAATGCAGTGAGGCCAGGCTGAGGCCCAGAGGCAGCTATGGTAGGCTGGGGCGGGTGCCCCTGCTGCCCAGGGTGGAAGGCACTGGGCTGGGACCGAGCCATGGCTACAGGGCTGTGGACTTGATATTCTTAATACATAGCTCATAGTTATTTCATTGAGCTGCCTTGGAATTTGTCTTATGATACATTACCCGTAAAGATACATTTTGACTTGATTTTTAAATTAGGTTAGAGACCGAATACTTAAATCTCCAGGGAGCATGACATCTATCGTACATTTCTCCTCTTTACCTTGATCCCATAACGGCTGTTATAGGTCTCGTGTACAATAAATGTAATGTGGCCATGCCTGTCATTACCTCTTTCTAGATAGTGGCTGTAAAATGTCTGGATATCCCTTCAACTTTATGGACACAAAGGGTAACCCAGCTAATGCAGCCAGGCCAATGAAATTTTAACAGTCATTTCCCCAAAGGCAGAAGGCCAGTAACAGGCTAGAGTTAAGTTGCTTTGCTTCATGAAGTAGAGGCCAGTGTGAAACATGAAATTTTAGATGAAAAATGAAAAAAGCCAGAGTAGGTCAAAGTTCTTAATTCAACATCAAGCCAAATATAAAAATACATTGAATACAGAGAGCCTTACAAATCAGGGCAAAATGGCTACACATATTGAGCCTGAGAGAAATATATGACTGGCCAAAATAATTTGCATGTCAAAGACTGGTATGGGTGCAGCCTTCCATTCTTCTCCCCGACTCCCTCTGGTTGCGGAGGAAAAGAAATAGAACCAAAAAAAAAATGTCGGAATTTTGTTAACGTTCATTTTTTTTGTCTATTTGGTAACTGAATTTTCTCACCTCACAGTTCATCTTAAATCATTTACTTTCTCTTTTACAGTATGAGCCATGAATACTTTGTTTCTTTGTTTTGTTAATTTGCCAATTTTCCTTTGAGCTAAGTGCCCTAGCAATTTTAATTTTTCATTCAAGTTGGAAAGAGCGGTGACCCTTTTTTTTTATTATTATTATTCATTATTACTATCACAGGCCTGGGCTCAGAATGCTACTTTTTATGACCAGCAGTGTTGAGCCCATAATAGAATTGCGAAGTAGATATGCCAATATCTACTTCTATTAAACCCAGTGGTGCAATAGATGATAATATTTATATATTTATGTATTATACGTCCTAGCTTTTGTTCATTTGCAACTAAGCACCAGAGAGGACAATTAACACCACAATATGAATAGATCATGAACAGGAGAGTGTAAAGAGGTGAAAGAGAGTACTTATGTGAATAGGGCAAGTGATAATAAAACAACGAAGATACATGCCAGGATGATAACTAGAAAGTATAGATTACATTTGGATCAAACAAATTTAGGCTTGTTTGGTTGGCATTTAATTCTTAACAAAAAGAAGACCCAGAGACAGATGGGCTACTCTTCTGACGGTCTGACGCTAGGACAAATGAGCTGCTGCAGTGCTCAGCATTCGGAGTTTGTTTGGTGTCTGACTTTACTTATTATTATTATTTTTTTACATTCTGCAAATCTCTTTAATAACTGTCTTAATCGCAACAGTTAGGTTCTCATACCTACTTTTTAAAATAACAGCTTTATTGAAATTTAATTCATATACCATCACATTCACCCATTTGTAGTGTATAATTCAGTGATTTTTAGTATATTCACAGAGTTGTGCAACTATCACCACAATTAATTTAGAACATTTTCATTACCCCAGAAAGAAGCATTGTACCCATTTGCATCCACTCCTTATTTCCATTTACCCTCCACCCCCATAGCCCTGTCCTAGGCAACCACCAATCTCCATCTCTGTGGATTTACCTATTCTGGACATTTCATATAAATGGAATTATACAATACGTGGGCCTTTGTGACTGATTTCTTTCACCTAGAGGAATGTTTTCAAGGTCCACCTATACTGTAGTTTATTTCAGCAATTCATTTCTTTTTATTGCTGAATAATATCCCATTGTATGCGTATGCTACATTTTGTTTATCCGTTCATCAGTTGATGGACATTTAGCCATATTTCTACTTTTTTACTGTTATGAATAATGCTACTAGGAACATTATTCTATAAGCTTTTGTATAGATACGTATTTTCATTTTTCTTGGGCATGTCTTGGGACAATGAGGTGTATGACTTGGGAAGTTGCTGGGTCATATGGTAACTCTGTGTCTAATCTGTGTCCAACTTTTAAAAAATTTTTTCAATTCCAGTTGACATGCAATATTATGTTAGTTTCAGGTGTACAACATAGTAGCTGGACATTTATACACCATTACAAAGTGCTCACCCCCAAAAGGTTAGTACCCCTCTGACACCATACATAGTTATTATAATGTCATTGACTATATTGCCTATGCTGTACTTTATATCCCGATGACTATTTTTATACTAGCAATTTGTACTTCTTAGTACTTTTTTTTCAGCTGTCAAGCATGTCTGCAAATGTTTTTTTTTTTTTTTTTTTTTTGAATATGTGTTCATGGAGGAGCGAGGGGCATGGATGGAGTTAATTAGTATAAAAATGGATGGGTAGTTTGTGTTCAAATCATTTTAAAATCTGACTGCTCTCCACCACCTTCCCTCCTACCCTATGTAATCTTGATTACTCTGTAGCTCTGTTTATTATGGCTGTCCAAAGCAAGATGATTTTCTCGTACTTATCACAGTAAAAATGATCACGTAGAGTATCAACTGAAAGGCTTGTTTGTTTAATTAAGGTTCTCGTCTCCTCTTAATATGTGTGCACAACTGCCATTAATGTTAATGTGAATTATGAAAGAGCACTGAAGAATAGACCCCTTTATCTCATTACTTCTCTTGGATAATGAGGTTTAAATTTGTTAACAGATAAAAACAAAAGTCCAGTGGAAAAAAAAATTGGCTTAACTTTTAGAGAAATTGATATGCTAAAAAGAATTTTCACAGGTACTAAAGCAGAAGATACAGATTAATAAATAAACTTCATTAGTATTTAAGGTGAAATCTAATCATTTAAGATGCTGGATTAGTAAAATGGAAAAGATTTCCTAATGGACCTATTTGCATACTCATATTAAATAACTAATAAAACATATTAATAACAGTTTTATTCATATATATAAGTACTCATAAGTTCCTAGTTGGGACTTATTTGCCTAATTTGCTTTTTACTATTCCAGCACAATGTCATGTCCTTGTAGGATGTTTACTTAATAGTGTTAGATAATGACATGTATAGATTTAATAATTTGCTTGAAGGAAAAATGGAATTAGTTCTTTATTTAGCACCTTTTATCTGAGAACGTCAGTGTAACTTACTAACATCCATCTTCAAGATGCATGGGAGATGAATGTGGCAAGTAGTAGCTTTACTTTGCAAATAGTAAAGATTGAGACATTTAGAAGTGAAACAGCCTGTCTAGAGCCAGATTTTGAACTGAGATAATACCAAGATAATACCAAGATAATATCGATCATTGCTACTATTGTATTTGCACCTAATAATGCATTAATACCAGCCATAATTATGTGTATACTTTCATACACCCTCTAGAACCCATACTTCATTTTTGCCATCATTGGATTTTCTTAAGCCAACATGTAAAACAGGAATTTAATAACATGAGATGGTTCAGAATTAAGGAAAAAGAATCTTTGGCATAATAACTATAATTGTTTTCCTCACAGAAAAAGAGAGGCTTCCCAGAACAATTATACACAGATATAGGAGATATGCAAATTGAAAAATGGTTAAGAGATATACAAGTAATATTGGATTGCACATCTAGGACTATTATCTGAACCATGCTAAATAATATTCACCAGGATTTTGGAGACAATCCAGCTTTGCTTCCCCAGCTAGCTGCTGATCATTGCTGCATGGTGGCCCTGCCTCAGTCTCAGCTTCAACATGTCTAAAGTCTAATTCATCATCCACCCAACCAAGTCAAGAGCTCATCCTGACTTTCCTAATTCTGCTTGAGGCGCTGCCAGGAATCCTTTGGAATCCAGGATGCCTCCCTCTTCTCATTCCCACCTTTCATCAGCCATCAATCCTGTTGATACTTGCAAAATGCTGTCTCTTACATCTGGACCTTTTTTTTTTTCTTTTCCACTGCTATACTCTAATCATGATCTTTGTTATTTATAACTAGATTATTTCAATAGACTTCTGATTTGCCTGCTTTCTTCCTTCCTTTATTCCAGTTCATCCCAGACATAGCTACCAATCATTCCTTCACTGTTATCAAATATTTAATGAACACCTTCTGCACTAAAATGCAATATAATACAGTGGCAAAGAACAGATCCTCTGGAGTCGTTCTCCTCAGATTCAAATCCCAGCTCTGTTTCTTTCTAGCTGTCAGTGCTTTAGCAACTACTTAACCATTCTGTGCTTCAGCCTCCTTTCCTGTGAAATTGGAATAATAAGAGCATCTGCCTAATAGAGTTGTTTTGAGAGTAAATGAGATTATATATGAAAAATGCCTGGCACACAGCATGTTCTTAAAATATAACCTATTAATAGTAATCTGTTCCAGGAGCTAAGATGATTCCCAATTACCTGGTAATCCTCAAAAATCCAACTGTAGTGTCATCTACCGAGCTTGTTAAGAATAAAGATTACTGGACCTTATCAGATATTCTAAGTCATTAGGTTTAGGGTGGGGTCTGGGAATCTTTGATGGGTCTGATGGAGGCAGTACCAGGAACCTCTACTTGGGAGCTACTAACTCATAAAATTCAAACTACTTAGTTTGGTATTTATTACCCTCTATTTTCTTATCCTAATTCATTTTTTTCTATTGTTTTTTACTGCTCCTCTCTACAGACTTACCACTCTAACCAGATTATACCCTATTACCCAGAACAAACTTTCTAAAGCCCTAAAATTGCATCCTGGCTTAGGATGACCTACCTCCTCTCTCTCTTCCCCTTCCCTCCACTTCCCTTTCCTTCCCCTCCCCTCCTCTCTTCATGTCCCTCCTTCCCTCTCTCTCTGTCAGTCTTGCCTGGTTTCTGAAACCCACCTTAAGCCCCATCTCCTTTATAAATGCTTTGACCTTCATTACCTTCTTTCTCATCAAAACTTTTATAATCCGTATCTTCTCATTTAGTGCTTCCCATAGGCCAGCTTGGTTTTGGGTGTGGGTTTTACATGTCTGTCTCATGTCCTTGGTGGGATTGTAAATTCCTTTAAGCAAAGGGACCTCCTCACAGTGCTTTTCACAGTGTTGGCCTTTAATGAGCTTTTCCTGATTGACTGACTGGATTATGTGGTGTGCTAATTGGAGTAGACTTGTTTGGATATTAAAATGTTGTGCCCTTTAGTCATTCTAGATAATAGTATTAAAAATAATGAAAACGGCGGAAATGGTTCAAAAATAAGAAAGAAGGTGAACTGTATTGGGAGTTAATTATTTTTTTTAAATTTCTGCTTGAAGAAGAAGTTGAAAGATGAGTTAACTGGTAATAGTAACCAGCTGTTTTCCATCTCCACTGAGGACAGTGCTTAAGAAAATGGGCCAAAATCACTATCAGGAAAAAATGAGGTTAGATATAAAAAAGAAGATAGTTGTTAAGCACTGGAATGAGGTTTCTGAACAGGTTGTGGAATTGACCTCCCTGAAGTACTTTAAAAGTAGAAAGGATAACTATCCATCTAAAATGATATGAAAAGAATGTGCCAATCAGTTCATTACTTGAATATCTATTACATGCTACTCTGGGGAAACCAAGAAAAAAATATAAAGCGTGAACCCTTCACTTAAACTCACTATCTAATTAAGATGACCCATAAATATGAAATTATTAGCAATGATAGTAGGCTTTACATTAAGAGCTAAATTGTAAGGTTATGACCATAATTGTCGTTGAAATTCAGATGAATCCCCTCCAATCCCTCGCTATCTCTCTACCTGTAAAAAATCTACGTCAGGCCTTTTTTAAATAAATGGATTTTTAAAAATCTCTTTCCAAGCTGCTTTTCTAGCTGGAGTGGGACATCCCCCATCTTTTCTGAAATAATTTACTCAATCCTATTGAGCAAGCAACTGCTAATTGTACAATAAACATGTCATGATTAGTATACAACCAATCTTTTATTACTTTTTTTCCCTCTGACATCTTCTTTCATTCATTCAACAAATATTTATTGTGGGCTACTAAGTAGCAGTCCCAGTGCTCAGTTTGGAGATACCCACAATGAACAAGTCAGATGTGTTCTCATGGTTCTTATGGAGGGGCATACATGTTCTAATATTAAAATTGCATAAAACTTACTAAGCTCCTTTTAAATAACCAGAGCATACTTGAATTCCATAAAACTATTGTCAAACTGCATGTAGTATAATTGTTAAAAATACTAAATTGTCAGATGCCTTGATATCTAAGCTCAGCTGTGTGACTGCTTTCTTGAATGGAAGTTTTTCTTTGCCTGGGAAATGCATACTTTTTATATACTTGCAATATGTGTGTAAATTATTACCATGGTCATCAACCACTTGGCAACTGGCTGGAAAAGATTATATGATAGATGTGTCTATAGACTAAAATAAGTAAGGGTTGGTTATCCAAAAAGTCAGTTTCACAAGGTGAAATGACACTGAATTGAGGGAAATTGCGCAGACTATTAACATTTAACTTGCCAAAATAGAAAAATGAATCAGAGGTAAAATGAAAAATTTGGCCTTTAAACATATTCATACTTAACATATCTTTTGGTCTGCATTAGAGGAACCAACTTATCCCAGTTTGAGCACTGAAAATCCCATGCCCAAGGAAATTTGTCAGTTTTAAGCAAATCGGGACAGTTGATCACCCTAGTCTGTATTCATTCCCAGGGTGATCAACGTTCCTGAAGGATCATTATCTGATTCTTTCCCTCCCTCCCTCCCCACCCTTTGTTTATGTGCTACTATATAGTCATAAAAATTATTTGAAAAATAAAACACATATAAAAAGTAATTTTTAATACTACAAATTTTAAAACTCTATGCTATAAATTTAAATACACACACACACACACACACACACATAAAAGAGTGGAAGCTATAAAAGAAAACTTGAGTGAGCTCTTCTATTACCTTAGTTTTTTGTGCTTGCTTTAACCTGAGCGGCCATCTATTCTCTTAAGGCTTTTTAGTATCTGGAAAAGCCACATAGCTCCAGAAATCAAAATAGAAATGTCTCAGCAGAGAATGACTAAAAGCAACACCCCACTTGCCAACAAAAGAATCCTTAAAAATATATAATTTAAAACTCAAAAAAGAGTGAGCTGGAAGTACATTGACCAGAAATAACAGTTGTGACTGATTGTAGACAAAATCACCAGTGAACTGTAAAAACCCTAATTCGGGGGTTTGGGGTATTAGTTCCTCCCATTGATAGGTTTCTTCTTCTCCAAGGACTATAATTTTCCACTTTAAATTTGAACTCTAGTCAATGTATAGTAGAAAATCAATATCATAGATTTGTTCTGCTTTCTTTTTGCCTCCTGGAATTCTTGAAGTATGTGAAGAAGCAGCTTTTATGATGAAGATGGACTGTAAAATGAAAGGGGTAGCTTTGACCAATTTCCTAGAACTTTGACCCAGACATTCTTCACAAGACTACCCATGCTTTCCCCATGTCTCTGTCATGCCTTCATTATCCCCACTCTGCTAAGGCATTTACTGTCTAGAGTGATATGATTATTAACACACTTTTGTAAAAAGTCTGGCAAGTTAATTGACACTCGCTATCAGAATATTTTTCCTGTTTATCCTATCTTCTCTCCTTAATTTTGTTTTGCTATTTTCAAATACAATTTCTTTTCCTATATTATGACTTGAGGAAAAGGAAGTGGGTAAAGAAACTACACACACACACACACACACACACACACACACACACACACACACTAGATTAATCCAAAATCTAAACGTTTAATAGTAATACAGATGATAGTTCTTGTATTATTAAAAATAAGCAAAGGTGCCAGGGAATTATTGCAACAAATTCAGACATGAGGACATGGTAGATCATTCTCATGCTCTCAGGCAGATTGAAATTTCTCCCCAGACATTTCAAATTCTTTGATTAGCCTTCTAACTCCAGCTCACCCACCATCTTCTCAGTCTCGGCATGCTCAGGCACACTTCAGGGAAAAGTCGTTGGCCAGGTCTGATTACTCTAGACTTGCATCAGAGCTGGACTGATCGTCTTTGTACTTTCCATTGGTTTTGTAACCACCTGGAGTGCAAAAACCATGTGTGAATTTCTGTGTTCTCTGCATACCTCTGCTTTTGCTTCATTTTCCCTTCTTCTGCCTTCCCCTTATATCTTCTCGTAATTGTAACCCACTTTTCAGGTTCTTTCTGATTCTAGTTTTCTGAATAAGCACAGAGGTAGATTATCAGTCGTCTCTCCCTAGACCTTGGTCAGTTTTGTATACATGGTCTCCGTACCTGGCACCTGGTAGCCCAACCACAGAGCTCAATAAAGCTGTGGAGCTCTGAGCAATCATGATTCTTAACCAAATACAACTCCATACCATGTTGGCTTTTACTTGAGCTCTGCCCAGGAACATTGCCTAAAACACACAGTCCCATGTAGGCCTCATTTTAAACCCCCTCTTAAACTGGAGCACTGGTATAGTAGAACTCGTTTCTGAAAGGTCGCTCCCAGCACACCAGCTCCTGGCTCCATCTCCAACCCCTAGTTACAGGACATTTTTCCTTAAACCTCATGTATTTTATTTGATTTGTAAGTACTCATCCGTCATTTGCTCTCTTCACTGCCATGGCCTGTGCTGCTGATGAAAAAGGCCTAAATGGACCACTTCTAGACTAGCTAGCTGACCTCTCTCAGGCAGACCCTATCCTATGCCTTTGTGTGATTTCTCCAGCCATTATTATCCTAGTTAGTGGGACTCTATCTAATCCCCATCCCCAGTGATCCTATGTTGTTGGGCCTATCTGACTCTAAATTTGCTGTTGCTTACCGCCTTGGCCATAGTATGCATTCAAGAATAGATTGCTGAGCTTATTCTTGATTCCAGGAAATTCATTCTAGAAATAATAACTAACAATCCATTTCTACTTGAAATTGCTTCCATAGGCTGATGTGACTTTTAAATGACAATTGGTATTTTTTTCTCTTGTGTCTTTTTTTTTATCCAGAGTATTCATTTTCATTTTGAAAAACTCAAGTGTTAATTTCAAAAGAGAGAAACAAGTTCCTTGAACAGTGGAGTCTCTGACGGAAGGAACTCTCTTAATTTGAGAAATATAGGTTAAAACTTACTGATAAGCTCTGCTCTTTAGTTTTACATTTTTAGTGTCAAACTTTAAATCTAACTATCATGTTTTATTCCATAAGAAATATATCAGCATGAAGAGAAATAGTGGTAGGTTATAGGATGTAATAGAAATTCTAATAAGCTGTTTAACAATAATATGGCAGGCAGATACCATTTTAATCAGTACTGTCATTAACAACTATCAATAGAGAGGATAAGATGTTCTTGTCTTTGTGAATTATGATTTATGGTTGGCACAGCAGTCACACTGAAGTATATTTATTTTACAATGTGAAGACATTGATTAAATGCACATGGCATCTCAAATACAGTTGACATTTTAAGTCAAAATTATTACAGACATGCAGCCATTCATTTAAGCTGTTGCTTTAAAAATGTGTCTCAACTGATTGTTAATGGAAGAAAGTCTAGCTGGGCCAATATTTCAATAAGTTGATTCTTTATTTTGCTGGCGTGCATAGCCTGGGGGTAAGTGGCCTCCTCTGTTAGTCAGTCTCATAATTTTGCTATATCTTTTGGATACACACACCAGATGAAAATAGTCCCTTATGTATATATACACAGGGTTCTAGATTGCTCAAAAAGCATTCTGGTCTTAGGATAAAATTGTTTTTTGGTTCCCTTCCCATAATACTCCCTACCTTCTCTGCAGGTCTTGCCTTCTAGCCTACCAACCTCCATAGGAAGTAGTTCTTAAATAATTGATGGCAGCTGTAGCTGAAACATTAATATCGTTTAGGGATGATTGTTTTTGTAATGTATATTACTGCATCTTGCCAATAGAACAGTGACTTTAAACAACCTAAGTGTTTGAGTATTGATTGTTGATTTATAAGATTGAGGCAAATACTAATTGTGTCTGAGAGATCCTTATGTACTATGTCTATAAATTCTTTGATCTGTTTTCTCATTTATCTTTTTAACTTCAGAACTTACTTAGATTTATTAAATTTTTTTATTATGAAATAATTTTAGATTTGCAGAAAAGTTACAAAAAATAGTACAAGGAAGTCTTATATACCTTTCAACCAGATTCCTCAGATGTTAACATTTTACATTAGTTCTAGTATTTCTCTCTCTCTTTTTCTGTCTCTCCATATGGATGTGTTTTATTTCCCCCATATTACTTGAGAGTATTTGCAAACCTGATGCCCTTTACCCCTAAACTGACTTTGAAGCTAGAACTACATCATTGTATCATTTTTATCTTATATTTGAGGAAAGTAAAGAGCTGGCCTCAATTCAACCTCAAATCAGCGAAATTAGAAATTATAAAGCGAGGAGGGTGGCGATTTCAAATATGATTACAAGTCAAGAAAACCAGTATGTGTCATTCTTTTATTTTTGTGAGCTATATTAACACCATCTAATCTAAAAATGTAAATTAAGTCAGCATTGACTTCTGGTAAATGAGTACACATTTCCAAGCGTAAGGGGTATTTCTCTGATGGTTAATGAAACTTCAAAAGTTAGACCTCTGCAAAAAGGTGCAGATATCTCATCCTGGTGATGAGGCCTCATTAACCATTGAATTTAGCACAATGTGCTTCAATGAGATAGCAAATAGGAAAATGTCCTGCAGATTATTATTAAAATTGCTGCAGAAAGATTCTTAGAAATCCAATGCTTCTTCTCATATTTCTTAATCTTTTTATTTTGCTGCAAATGATTTATTAATAAGACCGGAGTTGGGAGCTGAGGAAGCACTACCAGACTCTGATCACCATAGGGCTTTCCTTATCAATATCTGTACACTTGAAAACACGTTTTGAAAACAAAAATATACGAAGGTAAATGTAATATGATAGTTATAATGGAGTTAAATTCATCTATAAAATTTATAGTTTACCTAACCAGGAATGGGGATCTAGAGAATTAGGGAGTATGCTACCAGTCATTTTTATTACATTTGTTAGGTAATCAGGATACTTTGTATTGGAGAGGATACTCTAAGTGTGTCTGACTTTAGTTTCGTCTTGAGAAAGAAGAGGAGATACAGTATTATAAGTATGGTATATAATATAATATTGTAGTGTAATATATAGGTATAGCTTGTAGAGAGTGTGAGGATACACATCTGTTGAGTATCAGTACTTAAATGAGAAAATTCCCAATTCCCTAATTCATTCCTGCTTTCACAGAAAATAAGGCAGGAACGCAAGAGCGTTCCTCATCACAGGTCTTTTCCTAAATTACATGAATGTAGTGATAACAGCCCTCTTAGGCACATGACCACATATTGCTGAATTTGTCCATATTGCTAACTGGAGATAGTTTGATCCTGAGTAAGACAACAAAGTACAAAATGGTACAAACACTCTACAGAATCCTTGTTATCTTTCTGGATGTCAGGATTTAGATAGTCACAGAAGCTGAAATCTACTCTGTTCTTCTTGTAAGCTGAATATGTCTTTGAATGTCTGTGCCCCAGATATCTTCCATGTAAAAGACAATACAATTTTGTGAAGCACTTTGAAACTTTTAGCCAAAAGGTAGTACGCATTGTTACGTCATTATTATCTCTTTTTAACTTAGCTAAAATTAAATTGGTAGATAGTATTGAATTTTGTGAATGCTAATATGTCATCATTCCTTATCCTATAGGTTAACTATATTCTATCAAGGTTTACGGTAAAGAATTTCTAGAAAACAAACCTTAGTTTTCCATTCTTTTGGCAAATCCACATGCATTGACACAGTGTTAGTAAAGCACGTGTGGAGTTAAACTTCTAAGGTACAGTCCTGGAACTGTCTAAAAATTACGTGCAAAATTTTGACTATAAATGAGTGTGTATATTTTTATGGAAAAAGTCATAATTTCCTTCTAATTCTCAAAGCAATCTGTTACTAAAGAGAAGTCAAGAACCATTTCATAATGGAGTCCAGCCTCTGCACGGGGCCGTTTGTGTTCTCTGCCTGACAAATGTCTGATGTTCTTATTTCTTCTCTCTGACTCCTTTCACTAATATATTCAATATTTAGGTCTGATGGATACAATCTCTATCATTGGAGTAGGAATGTAACCTTATGTGGAAAGAATAATGAGATATAGAATGTCTGTCTCAACATTTTTTAAAACTCAGAGACCTCCTTAAGGCAGAGCCTGATTTGAAGATAACCACCTGAGTACAGTGCCATAGGCAGCAACACTGTCTACCATGAAAGGGTGTTTATTCAAGATCGTTTCCTTTCTAGTACCCTCTAGCTAGGTTCTGTCAAGTGCAAATATAGCTCTCCTCAACCTAAGAATTATGAATCTTTTCAGTGGAGACTCTCCATGTTTATGTTTACGTTTACCTGTACTTTTCAGTGTATCCTCAGTGTTGATTTTTCCTTTCTACTGTTGCAACTCCAAAAAAGAAAATTTCAAATATGTTTATGTAGTTCATTTTGAAGAGCAGTCATCTTATTTCTTCTCTCTGACTCCTTTCATCTATCCTAGGACTGTATTGTACACCTTCTTTTGTCAGAATCTTTACAGCGTCAAATAGAACTAGGCTATAATGTCACTCTTGGTCATTAGGTGTTGCTGCATTGCATACTAAACTCCAAACTGAAAAATGATCAGTTGGAGGCTTGTGAATCTGTAAGATAAATTCTATTAATTTATCAATTCTGTATATTTAAATTCTTTAACATAAATGTACTTAAAATAAGAAGCGGCTATAATAAAAAGTATGAATAAAGTTTACCCATATAATTTTAATGTTATAGTCAAATAATTTATGCTTAGCCTTGTAGACCAATGCTAATTTTGATCAAAATAAAAAGATTGATATTTCTTCAAAAAACAAGGATAGCTTATTTGACACAAATTACCATTCAAGAAAGTAACAATAATTTCTCTTCTTTAAAGGGCAAACAACTAGAGATGCAAGTAGAGTTACAGTTTAATGTATCAACCTGCTCTTCAAAATTAGTAATATTTAAAAATGAATTCTTTCATTTCTACCGGATCACTCCTTCCTTAATACTATTCCTGCTGTTATGTTCTGTGATACTGCCCTCTCAAGGTATTCCTTTTAGCTTTCTGGCTGCTACTGATAGCTCCTCATCCTGGACTCTTATTAAAAGTTGCCATTCCTGGACCTCTATATTCAGCCCTGTCTTCTCACTCTTTTCTCTCTCCCTCCTTTCCCTCCCCCCAAACTCAGCTCGTACCTTGTGGAATTAATTTTGCTCATCTATCCTCAGTAAGGCTATCAAGGAGGTCTATCCTTTCCCCTCACTCCTCAAATCTAATCTATTACTAAGTCCCATGAATTCTACTTTTTAAAGTATTTTAATTCTTCCTCTTCATTTTCATTCAGATTCTCCTAAATTCTCCCTAGATTAAAGCAACGGCCTTCTGAGCAGTCTTGACTTTCTCTCCCAACTTGCCCTCTACAATGCTGCCCACATGATCTTCCCAAACAAATCTGATCTACTGCCAAAATTATTGCGGTGGCTTTACACCGCCTGAAGTGCTTAGACTTCTGAGCTTTTATACAATTACCTCCTTTTATTATTTCTTACAGTCATAGATAAATACATGCAATTATCAGAATGCACCACAAGAGCATTAAACCAGTCAATGTTTTGGGCTCTTTCTATTCCCTGTGAGTAAAATGTCATTTCCCTATTCTTCAACCTATACTAGCCCCCTGGCCAACTCTTAGTCACACATAAATGTTCCGGGATCACCTCTTAGGGACTCCTTGCTGAAAACCACTCTCTCTTCACTCGATGCTGGCCAGATACGTTACTCATATCATACTGCTATTTTGAATAGTTAGACATCCTGCTTTTAGACAAGAAATTTTACTGATTCCACTTTGGAGGTATTTGGTTACAGAGAAGGTCATTGAATTTAATGGTCCATTATTATAATATACCTGTAATTATGAGGGCAAGTAAACACAAATACATAATATCATCTTAGACTTCATTGCTTGTGTACCTTAATGTGACAATCATGTGGAATTTTATAAAGCCTTAAATCTTAGGGAATAGGATCTGTAAAAACTGCCTAATTTGTTGATTTGCATGTAAAGTATACCACTCCCAGTGGGTGGTACAAACTGATTTGCCATGTAGCTTACTAGCTCTGAGCAGATAACTGGTGTTAGTTCCTGCTGCTGTAACAAAGTGGATTTAGCCTTTATTACAGCTCCTATTTGAAAATTACTATTAAAAACTGTGTGCTGGAGATATGAGAGTGCTTTGCGAAGATAGATGCTTTTTATGTAGCAAAGCAGGAAGCAGTGACACCTTGACACTTTATATTCTGCCAGTGTACTTAGCCACAACTTCCTCAACTGCATAATCTAAAGTAAACAAAAATCATATTCCATTAGAGACACGATTCGACAATTGAATTTTTTTGGTGAACTTTTGGCATGCATTGAAAGAATTGGCTCCAACCCCAGAGAAGGGGTTAATCTTTTTAGGACATCATTGTCTGGAAAGTAGAAGAAAGAAATGACCAAGTCAGGGAATAGGAGTAAAAGCATTATCTCTAAGAGCTAGAATGAAGGAGCTATTTAACAGTTATCGTTGCTATAGCCACATGTTATTCAATCACAAAGAAACAGAAAGAATATTATTTTATCGAGAACAAATGAAAAAAAGATTACAAACAATCCCAGTAGGCTGGCTGAGACTCGTATAATTAAATGATGTAACATTTCACCGTTGTATTTTAATAATTCCTTAAGGTCTCAGGCCAAATCTATGCTGAACAATGTTGAATACTCCAATGCTGAGAATATTTATTGTAACATCCACCTGTTTTGGAAATAGACTCTTCATTAGAGGAAATAATTGGTACATTCTTGTATAATAGTAAATACTCAATAAGATAACTATCCTGTAGTAAGACAGGAAAAAATCAATATTAATCAGAGCAGACAGATGCTTCTAGTAATAGCTGAAAACCCTCAAGCCCTAGGCATTCTCTTCAGTGCTTTTTGTTGTTGTTAAAACATTCTCTGCTTCTGATACCAAATATTTCTCTAATATATGAGCTTTAACTTTTGATATCTTAGTCTGCTCTTCAGAACATCCAAATCTGTCTCTATGTATCTTCTTAGAAAGAGTATGAAACTTCTCTTTAAAGATCTTCAACAGATACATGGCTGCTATTTTCTTACCTGGGTATCCCAAGATTAGACTGATAGAAGGGTTTAGTACTGCTGTGATCTTGCCAATCTCTTTCCAAAGCCTTGAATATTCAGCCCATAATTTGCACCTATACACTCCACTGCCCTACTTTTATAAAGATGGGACTATAAATTGCATCTTCTCATTTTTGTAGCAAACAGAGACACCCCTATCCACTCCCGCTACTAACTAAATTTGTACCAGTGCCTGGTATATTACAGAAGCAGTAATAAAAGCTCATTGCTCTGTAAGTACTGATACTGTTTTGAGTTCCTTACATTCACTAATTCATTTAATCCTCACAAGGACTCTGTGAAGTAGCCATGATTATTATACCCATTTTACAGATTTAGAAACAGACATAGAAGGCATGACTTGCCCATGGTCAAATCTTCAATGGGCAGAACTGCTCGGATTAACCTCAGCAATCTAGCTCCATACTCTTCCTCTTCATATTGCTTGACTCCTTGCTTCCTGGGCAATGTCGGCACCTTAAAGTTATTCAGTCATTCAATTTCCTTGTCCAAAGACAAAAAGAAAAGGACAACAATAAGTTCTAGCTTATAGGAATGTACTTAGAATTAAATGAGGCGATATATGTAAATTACTTAACTCGAGTAAGGATACAATAAATGTCAGGTGAAGGAATTAACTAGTAAAGAAGCATAACTCAGAATCACTCAGTTGATCATTCCCAGTTCTACAATTTCTGTTGAGAAACTCATTTAGAAAGAGCAGATTCAGTAGTCTAGCTTGGGCTCTTTCCTGAAAGCATTGTGCGTAGGGAACAAACATCCTCGTGCCTTCTTCATCAGGTTAAAGAAAAAGCTATTATAACAAAAGATTAAATTTTTATTATAGCAATTATATTACTAAATTAGAAATTTAAAAATATATAGGATAATCCATGGAATGTTACATATTGTCAAAACCCCCAATATTTCCAAAGCATATACTATAAGAGAGGAGGAGAAACCTATTTTGTCATCTTTACAATTCTCATGCCCTCCTTTTCCCTTTATTGCATAATGAGATTGACATTATATCATTATTTCTCATTGTCACCTTAGCTTTGTGAGCTTTAGATGCTGCTAATGTTATGGTAATAACTGCTACAATTTGCAATTTTCAGTTGTATTCATTTTTTTTAAAACTACCTTATATAACCATCACTGATTTGTCTTGCAGATAATAAGCAACTTTATGGTTTTTATAAATTAATCCTGGAATGAAATTATCAGAGCAAGAATATCAATATTAGAAAATTTTCATTATGAATAACCAAAAAAGCAATATTAAAATCATTGTAAATATTCAAACATCACATGAATTCATTATTTTGAAACTAATATGAGAAATTTTATAGTTTAAAACTTGCCAGTTCATTATACTTTTTAAATTTCACTGTACTTTTAAAAATTGCAGCCTCCTCTTTTTTAAAAATAAAAATAACACAGCTAGGATCACTGCAAAGCTAGTTTTTCAGAATGCTTGCCTGTGTTTAACACAGACCACCCCCTTCCCAATAATTGTAATTCACCTAAAATCAGATTCATGAAGGGAATCCATCACATGTCTCCTGAAAGGTCAATATATTAAATTTTTGTTTGTTTGTTTTAGTTAAGTGGGCCTTAGAAATTCATCAGCTACTGGGAATATAAAGTAGCATAACAGACCAGGAAAAGATCTATCTTTCCTCAACCTTTTCCTCAATGCATTTCCACTACCAATCACAATCCTATAGTCTCACCTCCTCTAGGATATTTCATCTTCCCTAAATAACCCTAATGGCAAAGCTCCTCTAATTCTCATTCTCCCTGTCTGTTCTCTGACACACCATTCATTCACTTGATAAATATTTGTTAAGCACCAAGTATGCACAGGCACTGTGTACAGTGATAAATGTGATGCAGCCCTACCCTCAGAGAACTTAGAATATGGTAACTTGTCACTGACTACCTTATATCATCAGTTATTTGTCATATGTCTATGTCTTAACATAGGGCAAAAACTACAGTTTAAAGTTATTTTATTTTCTGTATACCTTTCACCTAGCAAGTGCTCAAGGCATAGTGAGTTGAACGAATGAAGTGACTCATCATCCAGGGGAAAAGAACAGTGTTTGGGCTGTGTTACCCCACTTCTCAACCAGAACTGGCACATGCAGGGCCTGGGTAAGACCATCGTCATATGCCACCAGGCTAGCTTCTTAGCTCAGACAGTGGATGACTTTGACATATGATGGAATATATTATTTCATCACAGACCACAAAATATGGATGCTAATTTCTAAATTATAATTAGGTTCCTTAGTCTTTTTCCCCTGAACAGACATAGTTTTATCCAGGGCAAAACTGGATAAACGTAGATAGACAAACCTAGACCACAGCCAGTGACTTCTCCCAAATAATATTTGATTATTTCTTCATCTCTCCTTCTCAGAGGGGAAGAAGAGACAGAGAGGTGAGAAGGGATAAGCATGTATCTCTCCCCTGATACTGCTTCAGGGCTGGCGAAGAATGCAGCTTCCCTCCATCGCCATTCTACATATGCATGTTCACAGACGTGTATGTGTGCACATACGTATACACACATGTAACCAAATATACAGCCATACATATATACAGATAGGCACACCCACATATATGGACATATGCGCACATACACACATTCAGGTGCACAAGAACACATGCATATATATTTTACAAAGACACACTGCATAGCTGACAGGTCAGGTCTCAGTGTTCCTGAGCTCTTATACCCTTGAGCAGGCAGTAGGAGTTATTCTAGAAACCCAAGTTGGATGCTCTCCACAAAGAAACGTTATCTAGGCTAGGGTAGAGAGTGCTATGTTCCCATGGGCCCTCTCCACCCATCTTTTCTGCATTCTGAAAACTTTATGTTGATGTTATGGTAATGTTTATGGTTTCTTTGGGCATTATCTCAGCCTCCAATGTTTGCTTACCATTTTAGCTAATACCCTTATATCATCTTAGCTATTGTATAGAGGTGAACTTATGCTGTGAGTGAGTGAGTGAGTGAGTGTGTGTGTGTGTGTGTGTGTGTGTGTGTGTGTGTGTGTGTGTGTGTGTATTATGATGCTGGAGTCTTAACAAGGAGTGTTAGGGCAGCTCCAGCTAGTTGAGGATTTGCCCCAAACCCACTATATGGGAAAAAGAAAAGATAAGGGAGGAAGGGAGGATGGAAAGGAGGAATAGAAAGAGAAGAGAGGGGTGTTCTGCAGAGGGAGGAAAGAGAAACAAAAGGAGAAATGAAAAATAAAATGGAAGAAGAAAAATGTTTATAGTTCTCCACTCTTTATCACTCTCCTCCCTTCTCTCCTTCCCCACTCATTATGCCAAGCCAAGGCTCTAGGCAGAACTCCTAGAAGGTTTGAGTGAGGTTAGGAAGCTAGAAACATTCAGGAGTGCTTGCCACCTCTCCTCCCTACCCCTTCCTCTATACGAAAGGCAGCCACGATAATGCTGAGCATCCAGGGGACTCTCCCTTACCTACCTGCACTAGGCAGTAATGGCCACCTCTCACTGAAAACTCCCAGTGTGGAAGATATGGTTAGGTATATGATATGATTTTTCTCTAAGCCTCTTCATAACCTTGTACAAGAAAGATATTATTATACTTCGCACTTTATATATGAAGAAACTGTGGCTTGGAAAAGGAAAGTGATTTATTCCTTAGTTGGTATGTAGCAGAGCAAGTTTTCTTAGTTATTCTTTTATATAAAAAGGTTCTATTTATCAAGTAGTAAGAAAGTTAATAGAAATGAATAGTAATTAATTCATAAATATGTTTTAAATTCGCAAAACAAAACAAAAAGTTTTCATTTAGTAAAGGACTTTTACAAAAGCCCAGACTGCCCCAGGTAAAGAGGAAAAAGAAGAGGGACCCAAGCCTTTGGGGTAGGTGAGAAGAAAGAGGAAAAAGCCATGGGGGAAATATTCTGCACTTAACGCTGTCCATTATGATAGCCAGTCACCACAGGCAGCTTTGAGCTCTTGAAATGTGATGGGTCTGAATTGAGGTGTGCTGGAGTGTAAAACACACACTTGATTTCAAAAACTTAGTATGAAAAAAAGAATGTCAACTATCTCGACAATTTTTATATTGATTATATGCTGAAATTATAATATTTCAGGTATGTTGGGTTAAGTAAAATGTTCTATTAAATTAATTTCATTTGTTTCTTTTATCTTTTTAATGTGGCCAATAAAAAAATTAAAAATTACATATGTAACTCTCACATTATAGTTGCATTGAACAACACTGTTCTAGACCACAGGTTTTCAAACTGGGTTCCTAATGACCCTGAACTTTTTCCTAGCATGGCAGCCAAAGACCAGGAAGGAGCGTCACAGTCTTCCATCAGAGAAACTCTTTGTATATTTATCAAATCAGGTTTCTTTGAAGGAAAGAATCGGCAGCCAAAATTTTTGATAACTCTACTCTTGGAATATTCTCCATCCACTCTAAAAATGTAGAATGACGAGCAAACTCAAAAAAATACTTTTCTTCATCTACTAGGGCTACACCCCATGCCTTAAGAGGGCTACTAGATCTTTCTATAATTCCCAGTAAGATACTGGCAGGCCTCTTGTCTTCTTTATCATTTTGGGAGTTCATCAAAGTTTATTTGTTAGTGAAATTGTAGAAACTCATTTGTAAGGGAATGTTTTCTAAGTATTCCGAATTGATGGCATGGAGGGCCAAGTTACAGATGGTCTTTATTAGGAATTCTTTTTCTTCTGAAAAATGTAGACCTCTTCCCCCTACCCCCTTAGCAACAGCGATTGGAGGATGATTGAATGGTCTCTTGTGGAAATATGTATTTACCTATGTAAAGATCAGTTTCAACTCAGCACATTCTTCTGTAACCAGTGAACTAACCTGTAACCTCTAAGGGGTGTCGACGTCTCTTCAGCTTATAATTTTGTGTGCATGTATGTGTGAGTGTGTACGTGTGTGCGTGCATGCATGTGTCTACACACATGTATTGTTTTAACTATGAATCCAGCTGCTAACTTAGAGAAGAGATTTTAGCTACTTTGTAAATTTAAGAATAAATAATTCTGACCATTTTAATCACCCCTCCCCAAAATAGGTAACACATGGTCACATACCTGAATGTTCCCTGTGAATTAAATTTGAGAGAGAATAGAGGAAAGGGAAGAACAAGTGGCATATTGTGGAAAAGCCATTGGTTTCCCTGACACTAATTGCAATCAAAAATAGCTCTGAAACTTCAAGGAGTATTTGTGTGTGTTTGTTGTCAGAGAGTAGATACAGGGACTCAAGATAAAGAACAGACGGTTTCCTGGTTAGAATATCATCTCTGCTTTTGGAAGCCGTATAGTTTTTCTTCCTCTGTGACCTTTCCACTTGGTCTTCCAGAAAGCCTGCTAATTTTGCTCTGACGATTTTTACACTTTTTATGGAAAGGAGACATTCTGATGTGAGAAAGTTTGCTTATCATTACTGAATTCATTTTTCTGCAAAATGTTAATCCATAGATCATACCATAGTGAAGGATGGCACGTAAGTGAGAACATACTAGATCAAGTAATTTTTTCCTCGTGTGTCTTTTTTACCTCAGGCAGATGTGCATACTTGGTGATATAACATAATTGACACGTGCCTCCCTCAAATGTGGGTTTATGCATTTCTCCATGATCAAAAGGGAAAGAATTCTATCTTGAAGTTACAGATGAAGCATTTATTTTGCCCTCCTTTTAAAAGCAAGAGTATCTGAAATTTCAGATCAGGAGCAGGCCCGTAGCTTAAGCACGGCTTTCCTTCCTTCCTGTCTTCTCCTTTCCCTCCCTCGCTTCCTCGCTGCTTTCCTCCCCTCCCTTACTCCCTCTTCTCCTTTCCTCCTTTCCTTTCCAAAGCACCAACAGTGATAAATGTTTGGGGAATGATTGATGTAAATAAGACTCTCTTGTGGAACTTACATTCTATGTAGTTTCAATCAAACCTGAATATAAGCATTAGTAGCCATGCCACTAAATAAGTCATTTCCAAAAAGGTATGCCTGCCCCACCTTTGGGGTATGGTAGGAAGTTGAAGGATCAGACAGCAGATCCTGTCCACTGGCTCTTATATACCTTCAAGGATTGCCATCATGCTCTCTGAAAGTCCTGCTCTCAAGGACCGATTACGCTAGTGTCAGACAAGTTAATAGTCTCTTGACTGAAGGTGTGTGGTTAGCATGCAACATGACTCTAAGTCCTATGTGCCATGTGAACCATGCATTCCTGTGTGTCCTTCTGAGGTGCAGTGAGCTGTCGTGGGAAGAGCATTGGCACAAAGAGGTAGGAGATTTGGCTTCTACACTTGGCTGTTCCACTAATACAAGGTCATCTTGTCAGAGTCACATAACTTCTCAGGTTTAGAGGTGTCATATTTAAAACTAGCTTAAATTTGGTTATTATAATTCTTCCAAACCCTAAGTACCTAAGGTTCTATGAAAGATGGTGAAAATAGATTTCACTATCAGAATATATAGCAAGATGGTGACCCCTAAACTCCATGCTGCCTCTGAGACTGGGGTCAGAGCCTTTCTCTCTGGTTGAATATTTCTATAAGGACCAGTTTAAGTAATTAATAAAAAATTTCACATGAATGAGAATGTATGTGAATGCGATCATCCTACCATGTGGTCATGAGTTCACTTTAAATCCGTATTATCCCAGATTCTCTGGGGGAAACACAATTGGTAATCTCTCTTATATATAAAAGAGATTCATTGTAGGAATTGGCTCACATGATTATGGAGGCTGAGAAGTCCCACAGATCGCCATCTGCAAGGTGGAGACCCAAAAAAGCCGGTAGTGTAATTCAGTCTGAGTCCAAAGGCCTGAGAAGCAGGGGAGCAGATGGTATAAGGCCTAGTCCTAGTCCAAAAACCATCAAACCAGGAGAAGACGGGTATCCCAGCTCAGGCAATAGAGTGGATCCATCTTTCCTCCGCCATTTTGTTCTGTGCAGAACCTCAGTGGACTGGATGGTGCCCAGTACTCTGGTCAGGCAGATCCTTACTTGGTCTACCGATTCAAATGTTAATCATGGGAACACCATCACAGACACAACCAGAAATAATGTTTACCAGCTACGTGGGCACACCTTGGCCTAAGCTGGCACATCAAATTAACCATCACAATCTACAAGTCGACAAGTCATTTCTTGGGCCTTTATCCTTAAAAACCACAGAAAGACTGTGCTCAAAGGAGCAGCTTCATTTCTGATTCTCACACTGGACCCAGACTCCTGCTCCAGTTCCCCAACAGGCAGCATTTAAGCTGCTTGACTTGAGTTACTTTCTCTCTCTTCGTTTCTTCCCTATGGCTGCCTTTAACTTCCACGTGAACTAATAACTTGTTGCACAATTACCACTCTTTAGCTCTCATGCAGAAGATAGTGAACTCTAGTTGCCAACTCCCGCAGCCTGATGAGTTTGGGAAGCATTCATTTATTCATTCACCAAAAATATGCTAAGTGCCTATTATTTTCTAGAAATAGCATTATCTGGGAAATGTTAATTAATAATCCACAGTCTTTGCTCTTAAGGAACTTATTTTATGGTGGAAAAGGTACATAATACCTAAGTAATTATGATACAGTGCACAGTAACCATGAAGAAAAGGTGTGTGTGAGGGCCACAGATCCCTTGTTGGGGTGAAAAACAGTGAACACTATGAGAACCAAGATGCAAATTTAGGCCCAAATGCAGAATTAGGCCCCAGTTCAGCTTTCTCCTTAGCCATTTTGTCAGTATCTTAAGAAATACTTTTAGGGTTGGCTCTTTTGTGGCGTATTTTATTAAATTGCCTTAAAAATATATTAATGAAACCTAACCTTTTGTAATTTAACCTAACCTGTGTCATTTCTTTTGAAATGTCATCATTAGCTTTTTTGTGACTGTTTTCATCTTTCCCAAAGCAGTGGTTTCCTAATTGGATACTTACGCAAACAATTCCAAGTTTAAAAGAAATACAATCAGATCTACAATTCTCATGCAAACACCAGTGACACCTTTGAACAACTTAACCTGGTAAAACCTATCTATTCAAAAGTGTGTGACTTGAGATTTATTTAAACTAATAAGCAATAATAATTTGCTGGCTATGAACATGATTTTCAATTTTGGCATACTCACATCCTTTGAATGCTTCTATATATTTTAAGTTCCTGAGTGAATGTTCATAGATGTATCGGGAACATATTTTCTAGATATTGTCACAATTCTAATATAATATTTACATCTGTTAGAAAGCATATGCATTTGAAAAAAAATGTTCTGGCATCGGTTAATATTTTTATTGAATGTAAATCGTTTATTAGGTGGAGTTTTTTTTAAGTTAAAATGCTCAAGTTTATCCTATCTTCTTTGACTGTTCGGTTGTTGGAGATAATAGAGGTTTATTCTGATAAGGGTACTAATACTACTTAAAGCTTTTTTTTTTTTTTTTGGTTTACATAGTAAATACTTTATTCACTCACTCCCAGTTTTTATAACGTGGTCACTGGAAAATGCCATACTATTTCTTTCAAGTTAAATGTTTATTTCCTTGATGTTTAAGTGATATGCATTAATAACTCTTTCTTTTTGTAAACGAGGTTGATGAGTGCCTATGTCAAGAATAGTTGGCTTATAATATTCTAGTTCATTTATCTTGGATGTAATTATCAAGTTAGTGTTCTACTTTCTTTTAAAATAACAAGAGGCTTTGTGAAGGAGTTTTTGGTATACTATTCATGATGAAGAGAATTGTAGACTTCCCCTTTACACATCTACCTGGACATATCCAGAAGACACTGTTGTAGAGCTATCATGGTCTTACGTCACAACTTTTTCCCTAGTATATGCTTATAGATGTTTTAATTCATTTTTTAATGTTGTTTTCACTTTGTCATCTGCTCTTGTTCTTTTGGATTATTTTCATTTTCAGTTAAATTCATTTCAGTTATTTTCATTTTGTTAAATTCCAATTACATGGAGAATATTACCATGGGAAAACAGAAGTTTATTTATATCTCATCTACTTCTGGCAATAGCAGTAATATATAATGTAGCTATTCAGTGCTTCCAGTGTCCTAATTTAACTACCTTTGACTTGTACTGAGATTAAGCAATCTACTCTGGATAATCCATTTCACTCTTTTGTGTCTCAGTATGATCATGTAGCAAATCAGTTAATGATAATTACTCCTGCTTATTCACAAGAATTCTGAAAGGATGTATAATATGATGTTTTGCCATGGAATTTGTCTCTAATAAGGAAGAAGCCGTGAGCAAACCTATTTAAGTGAAAGTAGACCTAACTTATAAGTAACTGATCTTCGTTGAATTGTAGTGAGTTTGCAGATAGCTTTATGTCCCAGAGGACATGGAGTGAAACTCCACAGCTGAGCCAGCGTTAAACCCCTCACTCCTTTATTTTACATATTGCATAAGGAGGAAGACCGTAACAAATTAAACAGGTGTTCCTGGGAAAATAAATCTGGAAGGAATCCAGAGATTTGAGGATGGAGGGATAAAACGTAACTAATGGTCCAATGAAATATACGCTACCATAAACAGTCATATATCTCTGGTAGCTTCTACCAATATGTAAATTTATACAATTAATTTGAAGTTTATTGAACACCATTGTGTTTCAAGTTGCGTTTTAAGTTGATGCACTGAAATCATCAAATTTGAAGCATTTCTTGACACAATAATAATAATTTATATCTTTAGAGAACACGCTTCACTTTGAATGTCAGTGTATATCACCTAAGAAATACCTTAAGGCAAGTAGTAATCCATTTACCATCGGGGAAATTATATTTTGTTTGTTTGTTTGTTGTGATAGTAAAGTCACCAACTACAGAACTAGGAGGAATAAATCATATGCAGAATTATTGAATCAGTATTCAAAAATATGAACACATGAATTAATTCTTAAAAGGAGAATTTTAGTGGTTTGGCCTTAGATAGTCTAGTTCTTTGCTACTGACAGTGTGGTCTGTGGACCAGCAGCTGAAAGGATAACCTGAGAGCTTGTTAGAAATGAGCTCAGAACCCACCTCAGGCTCATTGAATAAGAATTTGACTTGTAACCAGTTCTCCAAGTGATTTACATACAGTTGAAAGTTTAGGAGATGTTGGCTTGGTAAAATAAAAAATTCATTTTAGTTAATGGTGTGGTATGTCTGCTGAGAGAAAGTAAGTGAGCTTTCAGACCACGCTGATAAGCATATGGTATCAAGAGGAAGAGGATAATCAAACCTCCTGTCCTGGTCACTTTGTTTGGTTATGGTTACTATACTTTAAGCATAGATGTCAAGGATGCTGACCAGGATGGCGAAGCAGCTCAAACCAATTTCATACACGGAATAATTGAAGAAACTGGAACATTTGACCCAAAGAAGAGAGAACAGGGGAGCTATAATAGTTGTGTTCAACCATTCGAAGGGTTATCCCTTGGAAGAAGGGTGAGAAGGGGGCAGAAATAAAGCAATTAATAGAGACAGTAAATGGGAAATCTATTTCTGCTAATATAAAAATGAACTTTGGAACAACTATTGTGTTCTGAAATGCATCTTCCTTTTTCTGGAAGTAGAGAGTTATATTGTTGGAGGTTTCAAGGAGAGACTAGAAAACCAATGACGATAATAGGTCCTGCTGAATGTTCTCCAAGCACCTTGCACTTTGCCCTGTGACACTTGTCACATTATTTCTGTAATTTAAAAATAATCTTTAAAAGTATTCTCTGTTCCATCAGGGCAAGGGATTGTCTGCTTTAGTCACTAACTATTGTATCCTCAGCCTCTAGCACAGTGTTTGACAGAAAATGTTTTTTATATGATTAAAGAAAACACGGAGTAGATGGGAGGGAGGATTGCAAAATAAATTCATTAGTATATTTAATTAATATTTACTGATTGCCTTTGATATGCCAGGCACTCACGTAGGCATTAGGGAAACAGAAATAACTGAATAAAATAAATTAATATTCTAGCTCTAAAAGTTTATTTTCCCATGAGATTACATAGCCCCAAGAATTCGTAAGTAGCTCTTACACAAAGAGAATGATGACCATGAATCAGATGCCTTTACTAGAGTAGCACATCTTTAAAGAAGTTAACACCTTCAAACTATCTCAAAGTTCAGCTAGACCAATGTGAAGCATTTAGAAGTTGAGATCAAATAGAGACCTCACTTCTTTATTTTAAAATTACCTTGGATATGAAGTTAAAACTCATAGGTGCTACAAGGCTGGTGAAAAGCTTGGACAAATTACTAAAACTTTGGAGACTGCAAGACTCCAAATGGGAACAATATGAGTCAGGGCAGCAATGTACATCTGTTTTACCGAAGAATTTTCAGAAATATGCTCTGATTTTATTGTCACTGTTTTAGTTTGTGATTTGTTTGATTTCAGCATGGTATTATAAGTAATATGTTATTATTTAGTATTAGAACTATTTTTAACCTAAAAATTTTACCTGAAATACATTGTTTTTTATTTGAGTTACTATATGAGCCTCATTTCATCCAGGTGCCATTTTTTTCTCATCGCCACACATCTTTGATTTTATAATGCAAGTCAGTAGGAAAACAGGATTCATTGAACAGAAAATTGCTTTTCACAATCTTTTCTGGAATCTCTTTTGTCTGTTACCCAGGCAATATCTATATTATTACTTTGTCCTCAAAAGCTTTTTACCAATTTGGCAACACAGAATGACTAAATCTCTTTTCTTTGATCTGGCTTTTCATTAGGAGGGAAACTCCCAAAATTCATTTCCATCAGCCTTTCCTTGCTGCTAAATCTCGTGTCTCAAGTCTAATAAATATCCTCATTATGATAAAGTCAATTCAGTTCTCTATATTACTTCAGTTTCTAATGAAAACAATGTCAAATGACCAAATGGATAAAGCTTCCCCTTCTGCCCTCCCCCCACCTCCCCCACCCTCGAAAACTGTCCCATCAAATATCTCCTTATTGCCCTCAATGAATCAGCTTCCTATTCAGTCTTATCTCTGGCACCTTCCCCGGCTTTCTGCCGATAGCCAACATGTGCCCTAAGCATGAAGGGGATAAAAATGGTATGATTCTTAGAAAGCCAGCCTTAGAGTGGAGTTAGAGAGCTGTTTAGATTCTTTACCTTCATGGTTCTGACATGATTTATCTTAACCAATTTGCCTTCAGACATGGTTTGCTCTTATTGCTTCAAACATTTAACTTTGGTTCCTGCAGGGATCCTTGTACTCCTTCAGTTGTTTCTTCTGCCTTACGCATAGGTCCTGAGTTGGGACATCTTGTATTAATCAGCAGTCGGTGGTAACTTTAGGCAAGTAATATAATCACTTTCTCTGACCATCTGTAAAATTAAGAAGTAACTACAAAGCCTCTGACACATTCCTAATAAAAGCACAGTCCAGCCACTCTGGCCTGGCTCACAGCTGTGGAGAACAGCATGCTTGTGTGTGAGCCTCTTGAGGTATGTTTTCTTTTCTGTCCCTCGGCCTCCTGCCTTCTTGACCACCCCAATATCTTCTCTTTCTTTCCTTAAACAGTCCCCCCTCCACCCTAACCCCCAGGCCTGACCCAACTCCTCACACCTGCTCTGGCCCCATATAATGCAGGATGTTTTAATATACTATATACATGGAAGAAAAAGGAAATTGAAGTTGCCAGCCATGAACTTTCTTTTCTTCTCTTTTAAATGGGGAAGAATAGCACCAACAGTGAGGCGGGTATTTTCTTTGTGGCAACGTAAAGTAGTAGGGGGTTAAGGAAAGAACACTTAAGAAATTAGAGCTTCCAGTGGATATACAGTGTTTGATCTTTTAATGGTGTTGCCACTGGGTCTAATATATTTTTTAACATGGGAGATGGTGAGAAATCGGAGCTTTGGAGGTGGGAAATGTGTTAGTTGGTTTTTGTTTTGTGTGGTAACACAAAAAGCCCACAGAGACCAATGGCTGTGGGACTGTCAAAGAAATGGAAATAGGAGCATGTTGATACAGAGTAAATGAGACACACAGAAACATATTAAATGAGGACCTAACAGTGATGCTCTGAAGAGAAGAGAGAGGCAAGCAGGCATGTCACTGGAGGGAGAGTGACAGTGGATCAGTGAAATGATGTCTGTGCCGCCTTCTAGTTCTGCACAGGCTGTGGACAACTTACAGACTATCAACTCAGGCCATCTCCTTCTTGGCATGACTGGACAGAGAACTCACAAACCCCACCCGTTTCGGGTGGTCCTTGATTTTGTATGTCTGATGTCAGACTTTCTCTATGGGTATTCTTAAGAAATACCGAATATGGTCTTCAATACCTCACTTGACAAATGAGCATTTCTGGTTCTCACCCGGTGGCATGTCGTGGGAGCCACCAGTTCTATTTCAGTAGTGTCACCATTGTGACCTTTCCCGGAAGCATGTGGTTATTTATTTGAAAATTTTAGGGCATTTTTCACTCACTTAAGCTACTTGGACTCTAGGTGAAATTTTGTAGGTATATGGGAGAGAATGCCACAGAACCAAAATAAAGAAGATATTCTAAATTTTGGAATTTAGAATATAACTCAGAAATTCTCATCCAAAAGTTGAGTATCCAAAAGTTTTTATCTTTTAAACTCTTCCTCTTCCATATAGCATTTAATAATTGTTTGACTTTTCATATTCAAAAGGAACAATTTTTAATATATTTTTCAAAACCTCAGCACTTAAAGATATTAACTACCAATGAGAGCCAGCATCAACAAAGAGCTGAAAACTGATGGTTTGGTTGAATGTTTCTATATAAAATTAGATATATCCTCCCCCAATTCCTTGTTCTTGCATGTCACCCCTCTTTCCATCTTCTGGGGGACCTGGAGAATTTGAACTGGAAAGGCTCTGTGTTCAAAGAAACTGAGCACAACAGAAGGTGAGGTGGGACTGAAACCAGAGAATCAGATGAAAATTTGGGAACTCTAGACTCAGTATATTCTCTCCAGAGAATATAGAGAATTCTAGAGAGAAGTCTTCTCTGGAGAAACTGAACAGTCATAGAGAAAAGAGTTACAGATACTAATAGAGTGAGATGATCCAACAACAAACTTGTTTTACTACCCAGTTGTGCCACAGTGAAGCTCACTAATTAACAAGATCTACCCATGTCCGCAGAAAGTCTACCTAGCCTCTTAGTGACACACTGACACATTAAAGAACAACCATGGATCACTAGATATTTGAGGAAGGCTGCTCACAGAAAAGAGACTAAAATAAAAAATGAACAGATATATGAATTAAGAGGAAAAAGAAACAATGCATAAGGCCAAGAAGTCATAAGATAATTCTAATGTTATTAGAAAATATGTTTTATCTTTGAAACAAGAACTGGATACAATTATAGCAGAATAATCAT
>NW_011888933.1:3417868-3425558 GCF_000151845.1 Pteropus vampyrus | reverse complement strand
TCAGTTCTGAGCAATGCTCACAGAGTTATAATAATATGAGCATTTTTTGAGTATATTTTTAAGCCAAATTGTGGTATAACTTTATTAGGAGTTTAGGAATATTTACGAGAGTGGGGAATATAGATAGCTAAATCTTTATTTATCATCATAGAAGGACACCTAATAGTGACTAAAGTTTCTTAATCAAAAAGTAACTTTATAAACGCATTTTCTAGAAGTGTGGATATCGGCTAAAAGATTTCAACAGGGAAACCTACCTACCTCAGAAAGGGCAAAGGAGGTATTGTTTCTAGTACATTTTAACGTTTAAAATTGTGAATTAATACATGTCTTATTTTGATGAAATCTTTTTCAACGTTAAAAAAACTTAACATAAATGCAGATTCTTGGCTTCCCCTAGAAAACTGAACCACCTGGCCCGCTGGAGCCATGTTCCATCTGACAATATGGCATGCCCCATTTAGCTAAAACACATGCTCTCCATCTCGCCACAGTCTCTACCTTGCCCCCTTGTCTCCCTGAAGCACAGGCTAAGTGTCAGGTGTTATTCTGCATTGTAATTCTGCAATCATTTTACTAGTTGCAGTGTTAAAAAGAAAGGGAAGTAATTGTGTGCTCATGCCTCTATTAAAAGTGGGACAATGAAAGAGATTCCAAGAGGACCAGATTTTCCCCTGGCTTACTATACTAGGTTTTCTATCTGGCTTTCAAGACATTTACGTTCTCTGCCTAAAATATCCAATGATGCTGTGCAAGCCTTTTTAGCTCTCTTATGAGCACATACACCATCTTTCATGTGATCACCTGCTATAAGAAGTTTTAAAAACTTTTTCACCCTGCAGCTATTCTCCACCTTATTTTTCTTATTTTTCATTTCCCTGATCATACCCACACACTCTTGATCTCTACATTTTCTCTCTCCACACAGTGAGGCCTGATCAATGAAGAATGACTATCTGTTGATTACTTCACAGCTCTCACCTACTTTACTTCAATTCATGCATCCTGGTGTCCTACTTCCTTTTTAAATAGCACCATTATCCTGATGGCTAATGCTCAGTGGGCAGCCTTCTGTGACTCCTGTGTATATTTCTACCTTGGTTGAACACAGTGAATACATTTCCATCTTGTATTTATGCACTTGGGTTTTCCTCCTTAAGTGCATTTCCCTCCTCTTAGTTTCATTTAATTTCATATTTCTTATTCAAAACACTTCCCAAATTGCTCAAAGTAGGTTTTAATTTTTCAACTGCTGTCAAAGGTGTTGGTTACCTCTCTATGAATTGTTGTAATTATCACAGTATATAATGATGCTATTTTGCCATTCAAATCATTGGTTAAAATCTGAAATAATATCGACTATGCCCAATCTCTACAGAATATTAGGAAGTGTCCAACTCAAGATTATCAGTGAGTCATCAAAAATGATGTTTAAAAAAAAAACTGAGTGAATTAACCATTTAAAGTAGTTAAGTAGCTCAAATTCAGTATAATCTGTAATTTATTGTTAAGTAAACATGGTTAAGCCAACCTGTATAAGAACAGTTAGGATGTAAAAATTTACACTATTTGTTAGTCTCCAATGTACAAATTCCAAATCATCTGAAATGAAATCCATAATAGAAGAGGGAAAGTGGATTGGGAAGAATCCTAAGGGTAGTTTACTTGGAGCTCTTTGTATACACAGCATGAAAGTAGTAAGGTTAATGAGAAATACACTTGCAAATTCAGGATCATCTGACAAACACACTGAAAGTTTTCCATTTCATTTGATGTCCTGGCAATGACTAATTTTTGAGTAATTTGTCTCTACCTTCTCATATACATAATATTTTTTACCAAGCCTATTGCCAGGTGAGCTAGGAAGAGTTTGGAAGTTTTGTCTAAGCAAAGGAAGCTTTCTAGAGTCAGAAAATGGTAATCAGAGTTTACCAGTTGGGTCCTCCAGAAAGTCACAGCTAAGACAAAGTAGGAACACGAGAGGTTAATTGAGAGAGTAACATACCTGTGAAAGATAGAAAAGGGAGGAAGCGTGGTTGGGCAGGGAGAGCCTTGACCACAGCACAAATCTGACAAATTCTTGGCCAACCCAAGGTGAGCACCAGAGCAAAGATCGCTTAATAGAGGAATTATAGACTGGGCAAACATAGCCAGACTTTAGCACCCCACTATGCTCAGTCACTGATGGGTGGCTACCTTGAAAGAGTGTGGCCTTTAGTCAAAAGCTAAGGAAGATCCTAAAAACATGAATAGCTAGAGGCTGTCAGCTACGTCTGTGCCCTGTGCAGGTGAATGACAAGTTATCTAATGAAGGGAGATGCAATGAGTGAACCTCCATCGCAGTGCCTAGAACATTCCCTTTACTGCTGAGCAACTATTAGAGATGGTTTTGCCATTCTTGTCCTTGCATTTTCAGTGTTTTACCAACACATGAAAATTCCACTCTTCTGTACCAAAGTGGTATAGTTACAGGAGACGTGTAGTTACCAATACCTGAAGTGGGTCCGAAGTGCTGGGTGAAAGAGTAAGACCAAAATGGGCAAGACTGTGATGGGCAAATAACAGTAGAGAGTTTGATAGGAAAGAGACACACCAAGCATTGATTCTACCTGAAGATAAAAAGGACATGACAGGTGACCAAGGAATCAGACATGGGCGAGGGTTATCAAAAATACTAGTTTCCCATTCATTATGCCAAATGACAACATTTACCTATTTGAAATAGTTAGTTCCCAGTACTCCGTAAATCATGAAGAAAGTAGATTGGGAATTTTAATATTCTTGAATCAACCCTGCTTTCGAGAGACATGCATGCCCTTTGGTTCTCATAACCCTGAATCTTGCCTTGGACTGTTGTCATTTAAGTGTTAGACTCAAGTAATTGGATAAGGGAGATTTTTACTTTAGAGTAAAATAGATACAAAATAGTGAGAAGCAATGGCAAATAATAATAAAAATTTTTAGATGATGTTACAAAGTGACTTGGCAAATTCTGGGAAATAACAAACAAATAGAAAAGGGAAGTTCAGGTAAAATAAGAAAAAATACATACAGATAGAGAATAATCTTAGTATTGATATTGTATATATGATGGCTCATTACCCACTGCATCAAAGATCATAATGTGTTTATTATGCCATTTACCAAATGATAGCTATTTCCTGAACGACTGGCCTTTCCTGCATGTCCTTGTATTCTGTCCTTTGTTAATAATGATGCCTGTACTTTGGAGCAGAAAGATAGAAAAAGATATCTGGAAAGGATCTGCAAGAAATAAGAGAGGAACTGGTAATCTCTTTAGCTTTGCTCTTTTGCACTGTTATATTGGCTCTTTGTCTGGGGAATCTGAAATGTATCACAGGTGCTACAGCTAAACCTTCAAGGTAAAATCCAGAAAGAGTGAGAAGGAAATGCCAAAAACAGTTATTTCATATGAAATCTCCTTTGGTCCTTACCTAACCTGCCTCTCCAAATTCTACCACCAAGTGAGAGGTTTGTCACGGTCAGAGAGTAAATAACAACCAATTTGTTGTTTCTTGTTGCATTAATATTTCTTTCAAAGTAGATAAATGGTGAAGAGAAATTTACTTCCTTACGTGACCCAACCAGCACTGCAACACAGGATTTCTTAAGTGAAATTAAACAATTTAAAAAAAGAAATATGTGGGTGTTAATTACTCATTTGTGTTTAAGAATTTCTTCCATTAGCATTTTACAGAGATAAAAATTGAAGATGTAATTAAACTTTGAAATGAAAACCAAGGTTTAATTAGTAAGTAGGTAGCACTCAGATACCAGACATCTTCTCAATCTAAAATACAGTGTTATAAAAGAAATGTTTTAGCCAAAAAGGAGGGAAATACATCTTTTTTTCCTCTTTTTTAAAAAAGGGAGATAAAAGGGAAATACAATACTGCGTTTCACAGTATTTTATTTAATTATGTCATTTGATGAAGTACAGACATGTTACGGTTCTTTCGCCCAGAGTGTAACACATAGTAGATGTGAACCAAAATATGCCTGAGCTCACACCAAGCAGCCGTGGTTTGTGGTGGCTCAGCTGGCTCCTCTTCAGCTCTATCCCAGCATCTGAATGTTTCTGCAGTTAGGTCAGTAGTCTTTGTATGCCGCTGTTTATCAGAAAGCCCTGGATTTCTGGATTGGCTTATGGAAATTTGGGTTTGGGTTAAAAGCGCATTACAGGCAAACATGTGTTGAACATTATTTCGTGTATGTAGACTTTGAAGCACCTCCCAGGTACATGTAGGCTTTCAAATGATGAGGAGATGAATTCAATTCAAGGTACTCCATCTTATTGCCAATCTTTTTCAATAAGAAACCATCTCTAGCATCCTATCTTGCACATCTGTGTTTGATAACATGGGAGAATGTCTTTGATTAGACTTTCAGCGTAATCATTCAAAGGCAACTTTCTCCTCTGCTGCATCTCATAAAGCTAGATTTTGCACATTAGTAATATACTTGATTGCACTGAAATGATATTGACTTTATGAGAGAGTACAATCTTGTTCAACATATGACTCCCCCATCCCCACCAAAGGTGCTGCTATTTTTGTGTCAGCTTCCCCTCCATCACCACTTTTATGAGCACTTCCCAAAATGCTACTTTCTTTTTGTTTCGTTTCCTTTGTTTTGTTTTTATAACTTTTAATCGTGTTTTTATGGTACCTTAATAGCCTGAGACAAAGTCACAAGTGGCCCTTTCTCTTTAAGTCATTTTTTACTTTTCTGTAACCCTAATGACATTGAAAGAAAAAGAGTCTCTGGATTGTCTTCAAAATACTCATTTATATTTCCCCACAATATCTTTAATATTTCTAAGAATCAAAATCTCTAACCTTGTGTTAATGCATGTATACTATCCACTTTTCTTGATTCTTGTAGTGATTTGTCTGTAGTAATTAGAAAAGTATATTCTTGGCCTTTTTTTTTAAAGTATTTATACGGTTAATGACTAACATTTTCTTAAGAACTTTTTAACACTTTTTGGCAATTATCATCGGTTAAAGTTTACTAATTATATATCGAATTAATGCTAAGAACAGCTTTGTAATCTATACTCCTGGTTCACTTTCCTCGTTTTCTCTTCCAATTAAGTGAAATTCTTCTAATTGTTATTTTTCAAAAGGTGAATATTATTTTCTTGGATAAACTATAGAGTTAAATTGGAAACAGGGATATTGGTGTTTGGACAATGGTTATTAAGCCATTATTCTCTCTTACCTCAGTTCGTTCTCTCCCACCTATCCACCCCGATTTATAGTGTGAAATTAAATATGTCTTTGAAACCAGTGTTTTGATGAGATCCTTCCTTGGAGGAGTTGTATCAGTGACTGAATCTCTTAATTCTAGTTAGCCACAGTCTTTTTTTGTTTTCCTTTTCTATCAATCTTGATAGAGTTAGCCCAGATCATCTCCTTTGGGCAAGGCAGTTGCGGGAATTCAGAAAACTGTGAAAGGATGCCCTCAGGTTAGGTGCTAGGAGAGGGGAGTTTGTCAACTGTGCCAGATACTGAGTGAGGGAGGAAGAAGGGAGGAAGGAGGGATCAGGGAGGCAACCACATCAGAAACCTTACAGTTTTAAGAAATGAGAATCCAGCTAACCAAATAAGAAGGTGCTATGGCCAGAGATTTCTGCAGTTCTTGTGCCTCCCAGAAGCTCCAAGATAGGAGCAGTTGCCTTGGAAATTAGAGGCAATTACTCCGTTTCCAGCGATATCTTTCGATTCTTTACATGGTTTTAATTCTAGGGTAGCCCAGTGTAGCTCTAGGATTAAGTTCGGTTGCTTGTCTGTCTCAAGATTATTAAAATAGTTGAAATGTAGGATAGAAACGAGAGAAAACATTGAATTCCAGAGACGAGAGACTTCCCTTAAGGAGGTGTATGGCAGTCCTACCAGAACTGTTTGTATATGAAGTACCTAGTGTTTTTCTGTTAAACTTCAGCCTCTCAGGTATATGCGTATTGCTGAGGAAACACAACTGTTTAAAAGAAAACTATTTTTTTCATGGAGTAGTAAGCCTTTTTGTAAGACTAAAATAAATGTGGAGAATTGTGACATGAATTATCTTAGAGCTGCTAAATTCTACCCAGTTTGCTCTCATTACACAGATATCCACGAGAGCCTAGGATTTAGTGTATATATAAAGACAGTGTTTGTAATTGAGCTTAGTATTCTTTGTAGGGTTGGCATATTATAGGTTTCCCTCATAATGATAACAGAATCTTACATCTGTAATGATAACAGAACATGGGGGAGTGAATATTTAAACCATGTGTGAAAGGGAAAAAAGGAACATAGTGGAGCTTTTCTTTGCTCTGTACAGTTATGGATTATCTTTGCTGGCTGGATATTTATTTCAGATTTTTGTGGTTTCTCATGTCCTGGATTATAGGGAGTCTTGTAAATGGGTTTCATATGTTAGCTGGTGACCCTGAAGGACTCTATTTTTAAGATAATTAACTTCACAGTTTCAAGTCGGATCTACACCACTCACAGAATGAAGTCATGTTTATTTCATTGTGTAGGATTTAAGAAAATAGAATATTTGCTTTGATTTACTTTCACTTAAATGTTTCACAACAACACAAAGGACTCAAGAGTAAACGTGCTGGCTCAGATACACAGGTAGCATTTGGTCTCTGTTGTGGCACCGAATGGCACTTTGAGTTCTTTGATATGAGATATTAGAGACATACAAGCAGTACCAGACTTCCATAGCCTCGGGTTTCACTCACCCCCTCATTCTTCATCACCTAAAGTGTGCTCATAACTTCGCAGCCCTGAGCCGTTCCTTTGTCATGCCCCTGACTCATTACTTGTGACTGCTGATTCATCTGTTTTCCTTGTTCTAGTGAAAACCAGTCTGCATTTTATCATACAATTCAGCAGTGCCCTATTATGGTAGAAAAGAGTAATCCCCCACCAGTGGCTATATCATACAGAAGAAAAATTCAATTTTTCATCTATTTTTCAAGTCTCCAAAAAATGTATTGAGGTAAGAATCAGAACAGAATCTGCTAACCTTCAAAGCAATAGGTTTTCCGTGTATGATCTAATAAGGATTTGTGTAAACTAGCATCTTCTGATCCTACAGATTCCTTTAAACCATTATATGTCCACCCTGTGTCACCACTTGGGAGTCATGTGTTTTACAGATTAACTGTAAATGAAAGAAATTTAAGAGGACTACAAGGAACATATGCAAAAGAAATACAAATGTGCTCCTAGACAAGAGCAACATTTGTTGCAGTTTATCCAGAAAACGTTCCCTGAACACGCCCTCAACCCCAGCCCTGCGCTAAGCAAGATACCCTTCTCTTCTGCTCTTACAGCACGTGAGTAAACCTGTATAGAACACATTATCTATCTACCTGGCTATCCCCCTGTTGAGCTCCTTGAGAATATAGGCCAAATCTTACTCATCTTTGTTCCAGTGACTTGAAGTACAATTTCTGGAACATTCTGGACCTCCTTAGAGAAATGTCTTTTCTTTGTATCCCAAGGACTAGGTTATTACTTGGTACATAGAAGGAACCCAATAAATGTTTTGTCAAAGAAGTAAAATGAATAAAATAATTTTAGAAATTTTTGTTAAAAATCTTAGTGATGGGATTGAAACCTTTTGTTCATGGATGAGAAGACTAAGGCCTGGAGAGATAGAGTCA
>NW_011888933.1:3414873-3417378 GCF_000151845.1 Pteropus vampyrus | reverse complement strand
AGAGAATACACACGTGGCTAAGAAATGACAGATTTGTGTGATTAGGATCCAAAAGAGAGGAGACATCTTTGACATAAAATAACGTAGATTTTTGTTTAACATTCTTGGGAAGATACTTCTTAGCTTGGTGTGTCTCATCCTTCACATTGGCCAAGAGGTTGACTCTTGTCATACCTTAGGAGCAGGGCTGGCTGTATGGACATGCAGCCTGAGCAACTGCGCAGGACCCTGCACATGAAAAAGCTCTGCACTTGGCTTATGCTCTGCCATTGCCCTCTTGAAAGTCTTCATAACTTTTGAACAACTCCATATTTTCATTTTAGATTAGGCCTCACAAATTATATAGCCAGTTCTTGTTAAGAGATTGGGGCTTTGCCAATTTTTTCTAATTATGTGGAATATTTTTCCTCCTTTGCAGGTGATTAGTTCTTCAGGATGGAGACATCTTTGAACCATAATGCATACTTTCTGTAAAACAAAACAAAAAGAGAATATTGTAAAGGTAGTAGGAGAAACGAAAACTCAGCAAAAATGATAAGCCTAAAGTGATTCTGTTCAATCACCTTTTTATGGTAAATTTCTTAATGATCAACAAATGATCATATGTCAAGAATTAGACTTTTTGAAATGATCAATTAAATCTTTTATCCTGAATCTTTGCACATTGCTTTAACTATGTAGAGTAAGTGACCGCTCTTTTCATATTGAGAAAATGATTGTAACTGAACAATCCTAAGAGCTTGATGTGGATGAAGTTCATATTTTTCTTCTAAATAACTTGCTTACTTATAAATTTCAAAGAGCCGGTATAAAATCAGGAAGAGGCCATGAGCTTGCACAGCTGCCCCTTATTGCCCGATCCCCAAAGTTCTCCCCTGTTCCTTCTGCTTTTCCTTGATAGTGGATTCTTTATTAAACTTTATATTGCTTCTCAATTCTGTCTTTGGGTGATTTGACATAGAATTTGAAGAAGAAAATTGAAATATTGTTTGTATATCTTTGTATTTTAATCATCTTATAACATATATTACAAGACAATAATAGGTAAAATATTAGGATTATTTCTAAAATTGATTTAAATATTATCCTTTTGTTGGGAAGCTCTGCCGAGTGTACACATAAAAGAATATCACTGTTTCTCTTTCCCTGGACCCAAACTATAAATATTACATTTCTGATTCAAGTAATAATCACATGGCTGCTTTCCACCTCTGCTCCACTGTGACCTTTTCTCTTCCAGCTTCCTCTTACACTGAATTTAGTATTCAGTATACTGAGTTTATCTATTCACTCATTAATTAATTAAACAAAGAAAAGTTTGTTAGGCATGTTGTTGGGGAAGGAGGAGAAAAGGACATTTTACTACTTAATCATAATTAGTCTTGATTGTTCCCTAGGAGTTTTAGGTGTGTGTGTTTGGTTATATCAAAATATTTGAAGGTGCATGTGTCATACACACTTTGGATTGGATGTTGGGAACAGAATATGCTTCATGAAAACTTCATGAGTTAAATTCAGTTGGGAAGAAAAGCAGAATTACTTTTTGGCTTATAAACAAACATTAAGAACTCAAAGAATATGAGTTAGGGAAGAAAAAGGGTTGACATGGGCATGAACTTGCTTGGGTTTGTGAAACTAAAGGATTATTTTAGCAGGGCCCAAAATGCCAGAGAAAAAGAAAAATACCAGTAGAGAGTAGAAAATGTTAAGTGTGTGAAGTGAAAGATTCTGAAGTGCTAAAGGAAAGTTTTACTTGAGGAAATGAAAGAACATTTCGGAGTTTTATGAAAAAATTATAGTTTTTAATTATGCAGACTGTTCTAAAGTCAAACAGAGAAAAGAGAAGATGGCATCTCCAGTAGTTGTTAAAGATTAAGGAAAAGACTCTATGGCTTAATGTTCCTCTTTTGTCAAAGATGTTAGAAAGCCCTAAGGAACGTTAAAGTATAAGAAATACAGATAAAAAAAGAAGCCATAGATGCAAGGAAGTCATTAAAAAAAAAAGTCTCACCATAATTGGATGTATGGTTTTAGATTAGCAATCTTCCCACACCTGGCTGAACCACAGCATCACCTGGTGAGCCTTTCAAAGAGATTCCAGCATCCCTCACCTCTCATATGGTGACTCTTTCAGAGATGGAAAGGAGGTGAGTTTGGCATAAGTTGTTACTAGTGAGCCAGTAGTTCCTAGTGATTACCCCGTTTTCATTCTTTCTCTCTTGAGTTTCTATAAATTTAATTATTTATCCAGCAACTTGAAATTCACTATTCTGCTGTTTTCAAAATGCCTCTCCTCCCCATCCCCACCCCTCCAACCTCCCCACTCCCACTAGTCTTTTAAAAATCAGGCTGTTTCCCTAAGCATACTTTCCTGCACGTCCCACATTTTCTAGGCTTGCTCAGAGATCACCACTGAAGTTATACAGACATATCTGTGAGTTTCTTCAGTGAATTTGGATAAGATTCATTTGAGCCTAGAGATATGAACTCATGTAAAGCAGCTAA
>NW_011888933.1:3411936-3414823 GCF_000151845.1 Pteropus vampyrus | reverse complement strand
GCTAACCTTCAAAGCAATAGGTTTTCCGTGTATGATCTAATAAGGATTTGTGTAAACTAGCATCTTCTGATCCTACAGATTCCTTTAAACCATTATATGTCCACCCTGTGTCACCACTTGGGAGTCATGTGTTTTACAGATTAACTGTAAATGAAAGAAATTTAAGAGGACTACAAGGAACATATGCAAAAGAAATAGAAATGTGCTCCTAGACAAGAGCAACATTTGTTGCAGTTTATCCAGAAAACGTTCCCTGAACACGCCCTCAACCCCAGCCCTGCGCTAAGCAAGATACCCTTCTCTTCTGCTCTTACAGCACGTGAGTAAACCTGTATAGAACACATTATCTATCTACCTGGCTATCCCCCTGTTGAGCTCCTTGAGAATATAGGCCAAATCTTACTCATCTTTGTTCCAGTGACTTGAAGTACAATTTCTGGAACATTCTGGACCTCCTTAGAGAAATGTCTTTTCTTTGTATCCCAAGGACTAGGTTATTACTTGGTACATAGAAGGAACCCAATAAATGTTTTGTCAAAGAAGTAAAATGAATAAAATAATTTTAGAAATTTTTGTTAAAAATCTTAGTGATGGGATTGAAACCTTTTGTTCATGGATGAGAAGACTAAGGCCTGGAGAGATAGAGTCATTTGCCCATCATCTCGCAGCATGTCGTCAGCAGCAGGAATTAAAGCCCAATGCACTGCTTTACAGCATAATGTTCTTTTCACTCCAGATTGGGAGCTGCCTATAGTTTGCTGGCATTACAGAAACAAACACATAATGAAAATTACCAAAATAATATCTTATGTGTGCAAAGTACTTTAGAGGTTACAAACCATTTTAATAAATACTTTCTCACTGGCTTCTCGTGTTATCTTAATAATGTCAATCAAGGAGATAGTATTTTATTCAGTAAATGAGGAAACTGAGATTCCGTAAAGCTAGTGACCTGCCCAGACTTTAGGACTCAAATCCTTATTTTCTGACGAAGATCCTTTCTTTCTCATGGCTGTCTTCTGGTGCTGAGGGAATGAACTGATATTTCCAAGGAAGGTTTATCCCAGAGATTGTAAAGATTTTGCCATTCAAAAAATATTAGAATTGGGCAGGAGGCTTTCCAGAACACTCTAGAAATGAAGCTTATTCTGGATTGGATTGGCTGTGAATTTGGAATGGGAAGGAAGTAGGCTACAGATTGTTATAGGATGTGAGTTTCCTGGGATAGAGTGGAGTAAACAAGGAGAGAACTTTTAGAAAGGAAAAATAAAATATAGAGAATACACACGTGGCTAAGAAATGACAGATTTGTGTGATTAGGATCCAAAAGAGAGGAGACATCTTTGACATAAAATAACGTAGATTTTTGTTTAACATTCTTGGGAAGATACTTCTTAGCTTGGTGTGTCTCATCCTTCACATTGGCCAAGAGGTTGACTCTTGTCATACCTTAGGAGCAGGGCTGGCTGTATGGACATGCAGCCTGAGCAACTGCGCAGGACCCTGCACATGAAAAAGCTCTGCACTTGGCTTATGCTCTGCCATTGCCCTCTTGAAAGTCTTCATAACTTTTGAACAACTCCATATTTTCATTTTAGATTAGGCCTCACAAATTATATAGCCAGTTCTTGTTAAGAGATTGGGGCTTTGCCAATTTTTTCTAATTATGTGGAATATTTTTCCTCCTTTGCAGGTGATTAGTTCTTCAGGATGGAGACATCTTTGAACCATAATGCATACTTTCTGTAAAACAAAACAAAAAGAGAATATTGTAAAGGTAGTAGGAGAAACGAAAACTCAGCAAAAATGATAAGCCTAAAGTGATTCTGTTCAATCACCTTTTTATGGTAAATTTCTTAATGATCAACAAATGATCATATGTCAAGAATTAGACTTTTTGAAATGATCAATTAAATCTTTTATCCTGAATCTTTGCACATTGCTTTAACTATGTAGAGTAAGTGACCGCTCTTTTCATATTGAGAAAATGATTGTAACTGAACAATCCTAAGAGCTTGATGTGGATGAAGTTCATATTTTTCTTCTAAATAACTTGCTTACTTATAAATTTCAAAGAGCCGGTATAAAATCAGGAAGAGGCCATGAGCTTGCACAGCTGCCCCTTATTGCCCGATCCCCAAAGTTCTCCCCTGTTCCTTCTGCTTTTCCTTGATAGTGGATTCTTTATTAAACTTTATATTGCTTCTCAATTCTGTCTTTGGGTGATTTGACATAGAATTTGAAGAAGAAAATTGAAATATTGTTTGTATATCTTTGTATTTTAATCATCTTATAACATATATTACAAGACAATAATAGGTAAAATATTAGGATTATTTCTAAAATTGATTTAAATATTATCCTTTTGTTGGGAAGCTCTGCCGAGTGTACACATAAAAGAATATCACTGTTTCTCTTTCCCTGGACCCAAACTATAAATATTACATTTCTGATTCAAGTAATAATCACATGGCTGCTTTCCACCTCTGCTCCACTGTGACCTTTTCTCTTCCAGCTTCCTCTTACACTGAATTTAGTATTCAGTATACTGAGTTTATCTATTCACTCATTAATTAATTAAACAAAGAAAAGTTTGTTAGGCATGTTGTTGGGGAAGGAGGAGAAAAGGACATTTTACTACTTAATCATAATTAGTCTTGATTGTTCCCTAGGAGTTTTAGGTGTGTGTGTTTGGTTATATCAAAATATTTGAAGGTGCATGTGTCATACACACTTTGGATTGGATGTTGGGAACAGAATATGCTTCATGAAAACTTCATGAGTTAAATTCAGTTGGGAAGAAAAGCAGAATTACTTTTTGGCTTATAAACAAACATTAAGAACTCAAAGAATATGAGTTAGGGAAGAAAAAGGGTTGACATGGGCA
>NW_011888933.1:3399405-3407931 GCF_000151845.1 Pteropus vampyrus | reverse complement strand
TAGCTAGGTTGTTTGTAATATATTTCCATTAGAATCATGCATATGAGTTTGGTTTTGTTTCTTCCTTTGGAACTGAGCGCGAAGAGTTGAAAGAATAATAATTCTCAGTTCATAGCGCTGTCATCATATGTCTATACAAAACCCCTTGTTTGAATTTCTCTTCCCTCCTCTTACTCCTAATTCACAGCCCTGTTCCTTTCTCCTCCTTACGTACTCCATGTAAAGTGTTTGGTATATACCCATAAATAATTAAAGCTGTTTTGTGTAGATATTTTTAATTCATAGAAATGGTATTTTGCTCTAAATACTCTTTTTGTCCACTCAGCATTTTAACGTCTATTCTACATAATTCTACCAATCTAATTTGTTCCTTTATTGTTTTATCGTTAATAGATACTACATTTTACTTTTATATCCCCTAGTGATGGACCTCTAGGTTGCTTTCAAGCCGCATTTACCACACAAAGGCATTAAGAAACAGCATCATTCATACCCCCTAGTGGACCTGAGGAAATGTCTCTGGCTTAGAATCTTGAAAGTCATAGAATCGTGCATCCTTTCTTCACTAAGTGCTGCCAGGTTACATCCCAAAATCACAGTATCGATAAATATTTCCATCTCCTAATATCTTCACCGATAGCTATTATCCACCTTTCTAATTTTTGTCATTCTAATGCACATCAGGTTGTATTTTGTTGTGTTTTAATATGGCTTTCTCCCATTACTAGTGAGTTTGGGCATCTTTTTATGACTATAATTATAATTGTTAACTCTTAGGACTTTTTGTTCTGTATTGCTTTATATCCTTTGTCCACTTTTTGTTGGATTTCTCGTTTATTCTTTTGGCTTTTCCATGCCTGTCTCAATTTGTAGCCTTTTTTTTTTTTTTTTAATTTGTCAATGGTATACCTCATAAAACAGAAATTCTTAATTTTGTACTGGTTCCATCTACCATATTATTTTCATTAAAGTTGTTTATATTGGGGGCTTTTAAGGTCTTAAAACTTTTTTCGCTCCTAAATCACAAAGATATCATCCTACATTTTCTTCTGTTGGGTTGACCTTTCATATCTGGGTCTTTAATGCATTTGCGTTCCACAGTGGTTTATAGTATAATATAGGGATGTAGCGACCCAGCTTTATATTTTCTTACTATAGTGAGGAGATTTTTCCAGTGCCAGCTACTAAACAGCAGATTTATTTCCCTGAGGATTGGTTGCTGTGGGAGGGCATGCAGTACAGATAGGAACATTGGCTGGGGCCTGATTGCCCAGGTCTGTCACATACTGACTTTGTGACATAGGCCTAACAGTGCCCCAGATCTCAGTGAGGAAGAAATGAGATGGAAGTTCCAGGCACATGGAAAGCACGCAGTTTTTGTTATTACTTATCTCGTTCTTCTATATACAGTCACATGCTGAATAACAATGTTTCAGTCAACGACAGACTGCATATACAGTGGTCCCATAAGATTATAATGGAGCTGAAAAATTCTTGTTACCTATCCTATTCCTATTCCTATCAGAGACATCTTTACCTTGGTAGTGCACTGTGTTATGTGTTTGTGGTGATACTGATGTAAACAAATCTACTACACTGCCGCTTGTATAAAAGTATAGCACATACAATTGCATACAGTACATAATACTTGATAATAATAATAAATGACTATGGTACTGGTTTGTGTATTTACCATACTATATTTTTTGTTATTATTTTAGAGTGTACTCTTTTTACTTATAAAAAAATTTTGCTCTAAAACAGTGTGCTGCATTACGGCAGCAGCAGCCTCATACATCTCGTGTTTACCGTGTCTCCTGATTGCATCATTTCCTCTTGTGCTTCATTTAATCTTGTGTTGTTTTATAAATTTAGTGTAGCCTAAGTGTTCAGTGTTCACAGTCTACAGTAGTGTACAGTAGTCCTAGGCCTTCACATTCCCTCACCACTCACCCATTAACTTACCCAGAGCAACTTCCATTCATGGTACCTGTATAGGTATACCACTTTTTTTCTTTTACACTGTATTTTTACTATATCTTTTCTATGTTTAGATATGTTTAGATATACAAATACTTGCTGTTGTGTTATAATCATATACAGTGTGAGGTATAGTAAGTAACATGCTATATGGGCTTGAAGCAATATATACCATAGAGCCTCGGTGGCTATACCATCTAGGTTTGTGCAGGTGTGCTCTAGGATATTCACCTGAAGATAAAATCAACTAACAATGCGTTTCTCAGAACATATCTCTGTCTTTAAGTGACACATGGCTGGCTGTACCTGGGTCTCTTGCAGTTCCGTTATCCACTACTCTCTTTCATTAGCATCTTTTTTTTCTAGTACCGGTTGTCGACATAAGAAACGTCCAAACCTGTAGAGTATTATTATGTTGGCTTTTCCATGCCTGTCTCAATTTGTAGCCTTTTTTTTTTTTTAATTTGTCAATGGTATACCTCATAAAACAGAAATTCTTAATTTTGTGCTGGTTCCATCTACCATATTATTTTCATTAAAGTTGTTTATATTGGGGGCTTTTAAGGTCTTAAAACTTTTTTCGCTCCTAAATCACAAAGATATCATCCTACATTTTCTTCTGTTGGGTTGACCTTTCATATCTGGGTCTTTAATGCATTTGCGTTCCACAGTGGTTTATAGTATAATATAGGGATGTAGCGACCCAGCTTTATATTTTCTTACTATAGTGAGGAGATTTTTCCAGTGCCAGCTACTAAACAGCAGATTTATTTCCCTGAGGATTGGTTGCTGTGGGAGGGCATGCAGTACAGATAGGAACATTGGCTGGGGCCTGATTGCCCAGGTCTGTCACATACTGACTTTGTGACATAGGCCTAACAGTGCCCCAGATCTCAGTGAGGAAGAAATGAGATGGAAGTTCCAGGCACATGGAAAGCACGCAGTTTTTGTTATTACTTATCTCGTTCTTCTATATACAGTCACATGCTGAATAACAATGTTTCAGTCAACGACAGACTGCATATACAGTGGTCCCATAAGATTATAATGGAGCTGAAAAATTCTTGTTACCTATCCTATTCCTATTCCTATCAGAGACATCTTTACCTTGGTAGTGCACTGTGTTATGTGTTTGTGGTGATACTGATGTAAACAAATCTACTACACTGCCGCTTGTATAAAAGTATAGCACATACAATTGCATACAGTACATAATACTTGATAATAATAATAAATGACTATGGTACTGGTTTGTGTATTTACCATACTATATTTTTTGTTATTATTTTAGAGTGTACTCTTTTTACTTATAAAAAAATTTTGCTCTAAAACAGTGTGCTGCATTACGGCAGCAGCAGCCTCATACATCTCGTGTTTACCGTGTCTCCTGATTGCATCATTTCCTCTTGTGCTTCATTTAATCTTGTGTTGTTTTATAAATTTAGTGTAGCCTAAGTGTTCAGTGTTCACAGTCTACAGTAGTGTACAGTAGTCCTAGGCCTTCACATTCCCTCACCACTCACCCATTAACTTACCCAGAGCAACTTCCATTCATGGTACCTGTATAGGTATACCACTTTTTTTCTTTTACACTGTATTTTTACTATATCTTTTCTATGTTTAGATATGTTTAGATATACAAATACTTGCTGTTGTGTTATAATCGTATACAGTGTGAGGTATAGTAAGTAACATGCTATATGGGCTTGAAGCAATATATACCATAGAGCCTCGGTGGCTATACCATCTAGGTTTGTGCAGGTGTGCTCTAGGATATTCACCTGAAGATAAAATCAACTAACAATGCGTTTCTCAGAACATATCTCTGTCTTTAAGTGACACATGGCTGGCTGTACCTGGGTCTCTTGCAGTTCCGTTATCCACTACTCTCTTTCATTAGCATCTTTTTTTTCTAGTACCGGTTGTCGACATAAGAAACGTCCGAACCTGTAGAGTATTATTATGAGAGTTTATTTGAGCTGAACTGACAACACGTTCCTGGGAGCAAGATCTCAAGTGCTCTGGAAAACAGTTTTGCAGCTTTTTTTTTTTTTTAAGCAATTGACATTAAGGAAAGAACGTAGAATTATGTGGAGGTGGGAGAAAGCAAGCGGGGATTGGATTACAGGAGAGTTAAGGAGACTATGTGCTCCCTTGAGGATGGTTATGGCTTATTTCAAAGGTGTGCTAATCTAGATGCATAGAAACAATACACGGGGCTTGCTTAAAATAAAGATAAACATTTTACTAAATAGTTATATGCCTGGGGTGTGACTACACACCAGGACCTGCCCATTTAGGAATTTATGATCAGATCACCCTGTGTGGTTACTTTCCATAGAACTCCTTCTTTGGTCCACAAGAATATGTGATAACTATGCCTTTCTAATACATCTTAGATATTTTCCTCATTCCTTTCTTCGTGTTTTGTTTTGTTTTGTTTTGTTTTGTTTTGCTTCTTTTTTTACTACCCCAACCCAGGTTTACCTCCTCCACATACTGAGAAAGTTGATTTTGTTTGTTTTCTCAGTTAGCATAAATTGGACAACCGGTACAGAGTGGGGAAAAAAGTCTTGGAAGAAGCTAATGCACAAAGCAGATTGTCAACACGATTCATTGATTTATAATGAGATACGTAACTGCTCAACAGGCCTAGGTACTTGGTTTTCTTCGATTACCTGTACATTCTTCTCTGTGGGAGAATATACTTGGAAAGATTTTAGAGTCAGGAGTTCAAGGAACTGGAGAAGATGGTAGATAGAAGATCCAGTGGCATCATACCATGTAGCCAAAGACGTATACCTATTATAAAATATAATATCCCATAGTGGAGATATATCTACCTGCCAAGCAGGACAAAAAGCTGTAGAGTCTCCCTCCTCTGGACAGTGCTGAGGACACACGGACAGATTCTTCTTTGCTCACTCCCCTCTCCACCCCTACCCTTGAGCAGGTTTCAGCAGAACACATTATTCCTCACACATTCTTTCTTCAGGTTTATCAATACTATTGATTTAGCCTCAACCGTTTTCCTACATTCTAGCCACATATACCTTGACTAAATCTCTAGACCTTGGATTTTATCCTTCCCCTTAAGGTAACATCTTCAGATAGTTACCTAATCACATCCAGTGTAGGTGGGTTTTACTAGTTTAACTAAAAGGACAACACTTTTTCCAAGTTCAGAAGATAATTCATTGCCCCATTTTGCTTCTCTCCATGTCATATATCATGGCCACATAGAATTGGGTTTTATTTCATCTGGCTACTTTTCACTCTCCTCTTTAAAGTCTTCTCTGGCCAACAAATATCCTCCCAAACATATTCTTTCTAGTCTGAGGGGCCTCCATCATATTCATCTTCCCCATACTTATCCCACCTCCACTCCCTCCCCGTGCCTGGAGCCAGTCTTTGTCTACCTTAAATTAGTACCCATCTGTTGGCATGTTGGTATCTGAGTGGGGGGAATAAAAAGTTGTGATCTTTAGAATAGTACATTTTTTATGTTCAAACAGCTAGACCTTTTTCTGAATCCATTTAAATCTATTTGCTATGAGCAAACATTGTCTAACCTATGGCCCTGGGCATATTTGCCGCATCAAAATTTATTCCCAAAGATTCTTGCTGGAAGAAGCTCGTGACAATGAAAAGCAGTCACTGCTGGTTTAGATATTTTATATCAATTGCTTTTCTGATTTGACACACGAAATTGAGTCACAACATTAAATATAGGTATTATTATACAATTAATGTCAGAACAAAATAAGAGTCTGCTTTATTTTGATTTTCACATTGCCATTGTACTTATAGCTATTTATTTCTATTGTTCAATCATAACTTATTTTGACTTCGTATTCAATAGATACTACAATAAATTTATAGTTAAACAACATTATATGTCTCATCTTAATCAGTCATACTGCTGTAATTCAGGTAAACAGACAATAATGAAGTAGGCAGGGGCACAGAATGTGTGTTCTATTCCTCAGAAAGCATCTCAAGAGGCCTCAGTCATAAATAAAATGCCCCAGCCGCCTTTTGTTATTTTTCTATTCCATCTGAATTTGGAAATTTACAATCTCTTAGTCTATGAGATATAAGCAGTGTCTGTAATTTTAATCATAACAGTATCTTACACTTATATACTTTTAACTTGTCACAGTGGTTACCTTTATTAGCTCACACTAGCTAGTCAAGGTGACATAAATTCAAGAATAAATTATTACTATATTTTGACAATTGGAAAATGGAGGGCAAAGGGGGACAAGTGGCCCACATAAGGTTACAGAATGCTGAAATGAGAAGCCAGCTCTCCTGACTCCTGCCCTTCCACGGAACCTCTACACTATGTTCCTGCTGATGGAGCTCTTCTTTCAGGAAATCCTAATTCCCAAGCCCTGCAAGGCCATATTCATGACAGCAGTAGAAAGATCTGGAACAACCTTCCCTGTAGATACGTGTGGGTGAAGCAAGTTTCCACCAAGTACTGATACTGGGGGAATCATGAAGTCTCCCCCACACTTGCTAAAGCTGTGATAGTTCACATTCCCACAGGTTCCTCCTCCTTGCAGTAGGCGCCAAAGGGTGCTGTGAAAATGCTGTTTTCACTGCCAGTTTGAATATGGAGAACCATCAACAACAGCTAACAAGGTAACTCTTGTTATGATATGAGAGTACTTCAAGCCCAGCTGGGACCTCAGGGATTAGGAACCACGAAAGATGTCACAGAAGTCAAGGCATCACAGTCCTTCCAGAACAGAGAACTGTTCCCAGAAGGGCCACCACAGTGGGATGCCTTAATAGGAAGCTCAGGTAGTAGGTGGGTGAACCTTGGAGAGGAGAAGGCCCTTACCAATTAATTCCATGGCTTTTCCAAGACTGGTCCCTTTGTATACCAGGATTTACCTAAGTATAAAGAGTAAGATAAGGGTCAAGTTAAATGAGGTAAGATGTGAAGCATTTAGTGTAATGCCTAGCACACAGTAAGTCCTCAGTATCTCTTTGCAAGTAAGAAAGCAAAGCAAAAGGTCATAATGGCACAGAAATTAAAATTTACCTTGGGTAATAAAACATACACGGAAAGGCCAAAAGCAAAAATGTGCCTCTTTTCTGGAGCCTCTTCTCCTATCTCCCCACCCATGTTATAAACACAGTGTAGACACCCTTCCTGAGAGTCAAGTACATGTCAATTCTAAAATGGATTAGAAATACGGAATTCTTAGAAATCTACAAGTAAATCACCCGTGCCAAATTAATAGAACAAGGAAGAAGATTTAGCATTTGTCCATTGATTTTATTCTAGGAGTTAAGACACTCATAGGCATTTAAAGCTAAATAATCTAAACCTCAGACCAAGCTTCAGGGTTCTAAAGTCTCATAGGTTAATGATTTCCTGTATGAACTTCCTAGAGATCCATTCGTTTTCGGGATCTCCTCCTCTTACATCTCTTTTTTGTTAGTCATGACGTAAATAAGAGACCTGGTGTTCCCCAGTGTACCGTTTTCTTGGTCCCCTATCATTCAAGCCTAGAAATTACATCTGAGTCCTCCTTGTTACAGGTGACAAACAGCATTTGTTTTGCATTTTGATGCAGTAAAGTTCTCAGGTTCCAGCCTGTCAAACAAGCTTGGACTTTCCAATTTCCCAGACTTTAATCCTCTCCGTCTTTTATATGTGTGGAGGAAGCTCAAGGCATTAGCCCTCTCAAAATTGCAAACTCTTGTTTTGTTTGCAACTCTTGAATACCGTAATACAAGGCAGAGTGTGATTTTTATTGTCAACTGGAGTACGCTTAAATGAAGTGTGCGGATGCCTCAGGAGGGGCCACAAATTCCCTCAACACTTAACATGGGTTCTGGTAATGAAGACACTTAACCGGCTAGGTAAGAATGTCAAGTGGCTGTGGCTACCCTGATAGAGGCCTACAATTAGTTTAATTATAATACCTACTCACATGTAATCACTTCTCAAGAAGCATGGAAGGTTGCTCACTCTATTGGTTGTTTTTAAGACTTTTTCACTCCAAGACCTCTCTTTGTAAGTCTATTGTGACCTAGCAGGTCGTGGCATTCTTTTTTGCCACGTAGCATCCAGCCAGTTTGCTGATACAGTCCCCACTTCCTTTTCTCTGCCCTCCAGGTATCACATCAGGGCCATATCTGCTCAAATAACTGTTGTTTTTTTTTTTTTAATTTACAGCAAAAGAAAACACTAATATCATTTCGAAAAAGAAATATCTTAAAGATAGTTTGCTTTTATTAAACGTGTCTTCTTTGGGGACTTAATCTTTTTGCCCAGGTATGTTAGAGACAACTGGCATTTATCTTTATAGTGTGTTGTTACTCATGTCACTTATTATTTTCCTTTTATTATTACACTGTTGAGTTTAAGATAGTCTTCAGATGAATAAATTAATAACCTCGATTGAAGAAAAATGTCACTTGGTTATATGACCACACATGTGAATCACAGAGTACTAACTCAGTAGTGTTTTAAATAGCATTTTTCTAGTCCCTTTGAAAATGAATAAAGGGAAAAGTTAGCAC
>NW_011888933.1:3368893-3398998 GCF_000151845.1 Pteropus vampyrus | reverse complement strand
ATCTATCCACGTCTATCATCCATCCTTCCATTCATCCATCCATTTATTTGGCCTGAACTATGGAATTCCTTTAAATTATTGTTTTTGTTACCTCATTATATTCATTAGGAAATGTTAAAATTAGTTGTACATTCCATAAGCACTCAAATGCTGATGGAAAGGAGAGATAGCCCATAGTTTTTCTTTGGGGGAGCTAGAATTTTAAATTTTTCCTGAATAATCCCCAAAGGCTAATAATCAAATGTTGATTCAACTCTTAAATTGGCTGTGCAATGCTTAAATAGGCAGAGGTGAAGAATTCCCTGCTTATGTATGATGACAACCTAATGTTTTGTTCTATCAGTAGTAATTCCAGCAGCTTATATTTATGAGGTGTCTTTTTCTGAAGAGTTTAAAAGATTCTGTAATTTGCTGCATTTTATGTGTGGGGTCCCAGAGGAATAGAAATGTCACATTGTGACTGAGGGACAGAGCTAATGCCAGCACACAGCTCTCTTAACTTCCAGATTATTGCTTTATCTTATCATGCTGCCTGTCAGCATACAGATGACACTCAAATCTGTCTCCTCTCAATGCTACATTCACAGAATTTTTGTTTAACTGTGACTGAACCTCAGTGGACAGAGGCAGCCAGGATACTTAGCACTTAGTCACCAACCATCTGGATTCCACATCCTTTTAGGTTTTGTCTGTGTACCTGAGGGGTTGATGCTGTACTAGCAAAGGTGTCAGCAGCAATGACTGGGTCTAGCTTTTAGTTGCTGCCACAGATCTCCTAAGGGTGCAGAAGCTGAACCATCACACTTAGGTCTGGGAAGCTGCAAAGACAAAACCTGTGGTACCACATAGACCACCCTCTTCTTTATTGTGAATATATCCCAATAGCTTTGTCTACCAAGAATTCTGAGCTCTCCTAAAGTTGCTCCTCAGTAAAAGCAGTGGCTTCTAGAAAGATGACCTCTGCCTCTTAAAACCTTTCCTGATACATTTAGTACTTTGTATCTTCGTGAATTATTACAGCTGTGCCAAACTTATAAAATTTAGAGACATTTAAGAGTGCAGTAAGGATAATTAAATGATTTGTAAATGAATTGCTTAGAACTGGCAGTCCCCAAAGTTGAATGCACCAGGGTTACATAGCTGAGAGAAGAAAAACTAGGAAGAAATATAATAATCCTCTACTAGTGTTATTTATATGATGAGTTACTCTGTAAAAATCACAGTGGTCTCCATCCTCCTCTAAAATAGGGGAGTGGAAGGAAATAGGTTTAAACTAAAGCATGGGGGATTTAAGTTAGATAAGAGAAAGAATTTCCTGACAATAAGGTCCTTAAACTCTGGAATAGGTTATCAATAGAGGTTATGAAATCTTCTTATCTAGAGACCTTTTAAAAACAATGTAGCTTCCCATGTGTCTGGGATGGTTTTGAACAGACCGCCCTAAAAGCCTCTCAATGGATTAGATTATCTTTTAAGGTTCTTTCTAGCCTTATGATAAACAAGGGTAGTTGGGAGTATTAGTAATTGGCCAATCAGTAAACATTGCAGTGGCTAAAACCATCTTGACTCTCCAGATAACCAACTTTACAGTTGCCAGTTTAAGTGAGCTTGTCCTGCCACTGCCTAAAAGTTTTTTTTTAAAATAAACTCAGTATTTCTCCCAGTTTGTGATTTTGCTAAATTTTTTATGTGCAGAATGTTTGAATTTATATAGTTAAATCAGTTGATTGTTTTATTCCTTTTATTATTTTAATTCTAAAATGTCCACAATTAAATGATTTTAGTTTTATAAAATGATTTATAAATAAGTAGATGGTCACTGTAGTGCTTATTTACATTAGCAAAAAGTTGGAAACAACCTAAATATTCAACATGAGGGGATTCACCACAACGATTGTGGTTTGTCCGTATGATAAATTACAGTAGTCATTAAAATTTTTAAATTTCAAGAACATTTGATTACGTGGAGAAATGCTTTACATGGAACAAATAGCATGCAAAACTCTATACATGGCAAGATTCCAAAAGTTTTTATTCAAGAAAATAAAAATTTGGGTACAAAATATACCAATATGATGAGATAGTGGTGATAGAATAACAAGGGCTTTTGCATTTTCACTGGGAACTTTTTTTTTTTTTTGAGTCTTTCAAGTTTTCTGTAGCATACGTGAATATCTCTTATTATCAGATTTTTTAAAGCTGTAAAATAATTTCAAACCTAAGCTCATAGATACAGAGAACAGATTGGTAGTTTCTGGAGACAGGGGTGGGGGTGGACATAATAGGTAAAGGGGGTCAAAAGGTGCAAACTTCCAGTTATAAATTAGTCCTGGGGATGTAACATACAGCATGGTGACTATAAGTTAATGATACTGTAGTGCATATTCGAAAGTTGGTAAGAGAGTATATCTTACAAGTTCTCATCACAAGTAAAAATATTGTAACCGTGTACATGACAGTTGTTGTCTAGACTCGTTGTAGTGATATACAATATATACAACATATATATAGTATATACAATATATCCAACATATATATTGTTTCACAATATATACAAATATCGAATCATTACTTTGTACATTTGAAGCTAATATATTATGTGTCAGTTATACCTCAATAAGTAAATAAATTCGAATCTCAAACAATCACATGCTTCAGATACAAAACTAACACCATCATTGTGGTCTTACCTTTACTTATCTCTCTAATATTTCTAAAGTATTTATAGAACATTAGACCATTAGGTTTATCATTGTCCTCAGAGAAGCACTCCTTCTACTTTGTAAGGCAAATTATATACCTATTCTCAATTTAGGGAGCCTAGCCGGAAAGCGGGGTGGGGCGGGGAGGTGGACAGGAAATGAGGAAAAAAGACAAAGAAAAAAACAACAACAAAAAAAAAACTATAATGTTGAAGAGCTCTCGTAACTCATCTTTATTACTTGTCTTTCCCTGAATTCAGGGAGTGAATCAGAAGTTAGTGTGCTTCATAGGCCATATTTCAGTTCTTTCTCCTGGCTCTAAAATGTAAGGTCCTGTGTTGCTAAGTTTGATGGAATTCTGTTGCATATTTCAAGTATACATATAGCTTTATCTACTCAAACAATAGCCATTTCTTCTGTGGCTTTATGAGAATTTGGGTGGTTTAAAGGTACTATTAGAGAGTATGCAGCTATCTACTGATGAGATTGTGTGAAATGCATTAGTATTAATGTGCACAGCCTATGATGAAATTTATCATGGACCATTGTGAGTTTGGATTTTGCTCAGTATCTAGTCCTTATGGTTACATGTACCTGACATCCAGCCTGCATTCACCACCATTATTCTCCTAATTCAAACATTTATTATCTTTCCCTGGGGCTAGTGGCATAGGCTCCTAACTGGTCTACAAACATCCAACATCTTTCTCTTGTGCTCCGTTTCTGACAGCAAGAATGAGCTTTCTCACATTCCAGTGGACAGGTCTCCATCCTTCAGTAGCTTGCCTTCACGCAAAGGACGTTATGTAAATTCTTTAGACAGGCTATGAGCCTTTTCGTTTTCTGATCCTGTCTACTTGTCTCACCACATCTTCAATTTATTCTCCAGTTGTAAATGCTGTTTCTTCAGTCTGGAACTATCTCTTGAAAATAGGGTTGAAGAATAAATTATTTTTATTTTTTAAGACCCACATTAATTCCCCCACTTTACTACTCTACGTAGGCCTCTTCGACCGACTCAATGAAACCTAAATATCCCCACCTCCCCCATTACAGACAATCACCATGTAATTATTTGCTTGCATAACTTTCTTCTTATGGGACACTGAGCTCTTTAAGGGCTTAACTTCTACATCCTTGGATGGAGCCTGCCTGGAACATACTAGCTGAGAAGTAAATTTTTTTGTTCAGGTAATATATTTACTAATAAAATTACCTTGAATAAAATAGAAAATAGATTCTTTTAAAATAGGCAATACATGAGCTCTAGTCATTAGCTAGCAGCAAGTCACACCATAGACGTCTCTTGGCTAATGGGAACTCCTAGAGACTTTGTCCCATGAGCCCTGCCTGTTGGACTGCTCTCAAGAACATCTTTTTCTCAATACACCAAGGATGTGCCTTCAGAGTGACATGGGGACCTTTGCAAACAACAGAATGGTCCTCAGGGAGAAAAAGGCGGAAGACACTTAGTCATTTTTCACCTTGCTCACTAGTTGTCTTAATGATGTGGTGAAATTAGAGTTATATGTTTTTTTCTAGAGGAGCAGTTCCCAGACTTTTCATCAGCTAAACAACTTTGTAAAAACAGGAGGTCACCATAAGGCAACCAAATTTTTATTTCATTAATTAAAATCATAAACATAAAATTCCGCAACTGCTATAACCATTGTTTAAGGAAAAGAACATTTAAATATTTACAAAATAGGAATGATGTAAGCACAAAATGTGGGAGAATTCGTTAAATTAAGCAATGTAATGAGACGTTCATGAAATGAAGTTGTACTTACTTTTTTCATTGTGTTGTTATTTGGTGAAAACTTATTCTGCACCAACATGGAATAACATGCAATGTACACTATTCTGGAGGATAGAAGGGATAAGCTTGCAAACAGCAGGGCAGCCAAAGGGCAAAAGGAGTAGCAAGGAGTTTCTTCCTACCGCTCATAACTGACCTTATGGAACCACCATTTGCCAGAAAGGAGACATAATTCATCCTTTCCTTCTCCAGATGCTTCCATTGCTAAAAATTCCTCTAGAGTTAAGTAGGGGGGACCTCTCTCTTGAAAGCTGAATATAAGCCCTTACTTACGGATTTCTGAAAGTACCAATGGATAACAGTAGCACTTTTAACTTTAAGGAAAAGAGTACTTTAAGTGCATTCTATGATCTTGGTTACTTATTGAAATCTGTTGATGGTGAACTGTGTGGCAAGGTCATATTTTCATTGGCATGGCAACCATCAACTTAAAAATAATCATATCCACATATGGTTAGTCATGGGTGGCTTTTACCTTATAGGTGGTCTGCAGTCCATATTTCTTATACATGTCATTTCAATCACAAGTACCCCTAGAGGAGCAACTGTGGGCACCTTTGTATTGGCGATGTCCCCCAAACCAACTTTTGTGGTGTTGCTTAGCTTTTCTTTTGGCATCTTATCCTGCCAAGATTAAATACTTGACATGCTTAGTCATAGATCTGTATTCTGGTGACTTTTATTTTCCTAATTGAAAAATCATCTCAGTAATGTGGGAATCTATTCCATCACTCTATTAGCTAAGTATTGTTGTTTTGAGAGAAAAATGAATATTCAGTTGTAATATCTCTCACATAAAGTGAAGTTACAAATAGTTTAACTTTCAACTTGGCACAAATTTTAACATGTCTGTATGATAAAATATAAATAGCTGCACACAATGAAACTTGTTCTGTATAGGGCTAACTTTCTCTGGTGGTTGAATTTACTAAATATAATAGATGGACAGACTCTTCCAAGTTTTGAGCTCTGCTCTAGAGAATCCAAAAGCGCCCTGTCATTGTGATGTAATCCATAGTGTTTATGTTTATCAATTGGTCTCTGTGCTGACTTGAAATTAGAAAATCAGTATCAGAGGTTGGAAAGTTTTCTGACTTGTGTATATATTCATATATTCCAGGATTATCCTCTGGAGAATATAACCTATATTCAGAGCATCAGCATTTGGAGCCTTTTTCCTTTTCAAATCTTAGATATTATCTTCTCAAAAGCTTAAACTTCACTGTAACACAGTCATTTAATTTTGAAGGCAATAGCTTTATTAAGATATAATTCACAGGCCATATAATTCACTCATATAAAGTGTACAATTCAATGGTTTTTAGTGTATTTACTGGATTGTGCAACCATCACCATGGTTAATTTTAGAATGTTTTATCACCCGCAAAAGAAACTCTGTACCTATTAGCAGTCATTCCCCATGCCTTTAGCCTCAGACCCCTCTCTAGCACTAGACAATCAATAATCTGTTTCCTGTCTATATATTTTTTTCTATTCTGGATATTTCATATAAGTGGAATCACCCTCTACATGGTTTTTTGTAACTCTAATGTATTGTTTTCAAGGTTCATCCATGTTATAACATGTATCAGTACTTCATTTCTTTTTATTGCTGAATAATATTCCATTATATAGATAAATGTCATATTTTATTCATTCATTAATTGATGGGCAATTGGGTTGTTATAAATAACTTTGGCCTATTATAAATAATACTGCTACGAATATTCATATACAAATTTTTGTATGAATGTATTTTTATTTGGCAGGGTGGTATATACCCAGAAGTAGAATTGCTAGGTTATGTGGTAGCTCTGTGTTTAACTTTTTGGAAAACTGTAAGACTTTTTCAAAGTGACTGCACCTTTTCACACTCCTCCTGCCTGAATATTAAGGTTCCAATTTCCCCACATCCTTGTCAACACTTGGTATTACCTGTCATTTTTTATTGTAGCCATTCTAGTAGGTTTGCACTGGTATCTTCTTATGGTTTTGATTTGCATTTCCCCGATGACTAATATCTTGAATATTTTTTTTCTTGCATTAATTGAAAATTTTTATATATATCTTGAAGAAATGTCTATTCATGTCCAAGTCATTTAATGCTAAGACCTATTTTCTAATATGAATGAATCTAAAAGGTAAGGATTTGGAAAATGAGGAATATGGGGATAAAAGAGGAAAGAACTGGGCTCCTATAAAGTTTTCTCCCTTTCTTATTGTATTTCCTATTAAATGACTCATAAACTTTATTTCTTACCCACAATGAATAAAATTTTTAAAAACTTTTAAAAACATGATTTTCTCTGCTTTAAAATTAAGTTTTTAATATTAAAATTTTAGAAGCATAGATGTTATTTGTTTCTCTTTTTTTTTTTGGCAAGGCAACCCTTGGTTGACCTCACAGATTTCAAGGACCTTGTCATCTTACAATCCCTTATTTTTTACACCTACAGCACCTGATCTTCGTAGGTGGTCTTCCATCCAAGTATTAACCAGTCCCGACCCTGCTTAGCTTCCGAGATCAGACAGGATCGGGCTTGTTCAGGGTGGCATGGCCGTAGACTTCTCTTTCTGAGTGAAATTCTTTGTTAGAAAGACCCAGATGTGATAAGCAGAGCAAGATGGTCAGTTCTGGATTCTAGGATATAGTCCAAGATGCTAGATAATTCTCTGACTCTCCAAAGGGAATAAAAAGGAGAAAACAAAATTTCGGTCTCACATCATTTCAGAAGCAAGAAAATATCTAATCAGAACATTCGTTCTCTCCATTGTTCTTATCCTAGCTATACTCAATAGACACCTGTAATTGTGGAAGAGAAAGATGACTCCCAAAGCTGTGTAATATTTTATAGAGAAGATACATCTGTTAGAACTTCTCTCCACAGCAAGGGATTATGATGTGCTTCTTTGCTGTATTTCTACTAGAGCCTCTTCCTTGCCTTATACCAAAAGCAGGAGAGATACTATTAGAATTCAGACAGGTTTAGCACAATCTTCAAACCATTCCAAGTGGAAGGAGGAAAAAAATCAATATGATTTAAACGGTCAAAGCTCCTGCTGAGGATTTATTACTAAAAAGTAAAGATATATCAAAAAGGAATAAAATGGGAAGTCTAATTCTATGTCAATATTTCTCACACTCAGTTATACTTTATACTTTTATGCTACAGGAGGAGTTACTAGCTAATCTATGAGTACACTGATTATTCTGGATTGATAGTGATCTTCTTTAAACCCAGTGACTGTCCAGTAAAGGTTGCTGTCTATCAGTGTAATAACTGGTATGCCCTTCTCTTTGCTCTGTCCATATGGAATCATGTAATGAGATTATCATATCTGCATGTTAAAACGATATAATGTTTAGTCATTTCAAATTCTAGTGGTAAATGCTATTTTCAGGCGTATTTGGGGGCTCTATTTTCAGGGCCCCAGTTTCTTATTCTATCTTCTATAGACTTTACTCTTAATATTTACAAAACATGTATAAATGAGAGGACAGAATTACCATCATTAGTGATCTTTATGAAAGTCATTTATTATTTTTAAAATGTTTTATTTAACCAAATGTATACAAAATATTATTTTGACAGGTGTAATGGGCTGAGTTGTGTTCACTCAACATTTGTTGAAGCCTTAACTCCCAGAATCTCAGAATATGACTATATTTGGAGATAGGTTCTTTAAAGAGAAAATTAAGTTAAAATGAGGCCATGGTGGGGCAGCTCTTAATCCAGTATGACTGATTGCTTATAAGGAGAGGAAATTTGAATACAGGCACCCACAGTGGGAAAACCATGTGATAACACAGGGAGAAGATGGTCATCTATAAGCCAATAAGAGAGGCTTCAGAAGAAACCAACCCTACTGACACCTGGATCTCAGATTTCTAGCTTCCAGAATTGTGAGAAAATAAATTTCTGGTTTTATAGCTATCTAGTCTCTAGTACTTTGTTATGGCAGCTCTAGCAAACTAATGCTATGTGTAATTAATACAAAAATTATTCCTGAGATAGTTTACATTCTTTTTTTTTTTTGTACCAAGGCTTTGAAATACAGTGTGTACTTTATACTTATGGTGCATCTCAATTTGGCCTAGCCACATTTCAAGTGCTCAATAACCATAGGCAACTAGTGGCTACTGCACTGCACAGTGTAGATACAAAAACATGTACCATGAGTCTTGGTGATGGGGAAAGTAAGATGAGAAGGCCAGGAGTCTGAATAGAGGTTTAGTGACCAAAAAGAAAGAGGACAGTATCTGGGTTTTTATTTTTTCTATTTAAAATTAATATATCATCATAACAGAAAATTTAGGGAAAAAAGAAAACGATGCCCTCTTCCCCATAATCTCATTACTATAACATAACGACTTTAAGTTTAATATTTTCTTTCAGGCTTTTTTCTGTATATTTTGCCTCGTTTTACATAGAATCTTGTTTCCTGCTTTTATTTAATATAGCCAATTTTTCCACATTGCTATAATTCTCACTTCCATTATTTTTAATGGCTATGTAATACTCCATTGAGTGGAGACATCAGAATTTAGTTTGTGTCTCTTAGCATGACAGTGTTTAGTGTGTACAAAGAAAGAAAATAGATTAAACGTGTAACAATAAAAAGAACCAAACCAAGAAAATTAAGAGAATGGTTTCAGGACAGAATTCCTTCTAATTCTTCAAAGGTTTGGCAGATCACCAGGCATGAGCCCAAAACACAATAAAGACTGAGCATAAATGACAAATAGGTTATTTTATAAGCTAATAAAATTTAAATTAATGTGATACATTTAATTATATGCAATATTTTAATGGTCCTTTATGGTAATTAGGTATAAATTGTAAATGTTGACATAGGTAATTGCGTAATATAATTAGGAATACCTTTACATAGCCAAACAGAATTTTCAATTTTCCTCCTTTTTTACTTTTCTCATATTTATAGTTTCAATATCAAGTAATACCTTGATACTTGTCAAATCAAACTGTGCTGGATTGTAGTTTCCCCAAAATGAAACTTCTCATATTTCTTTATTAGAAATTATTATTTAACACTCGCAGTGTGCAAAGAACTGCGATATACAATAAAAGGGACACAGATAATTTAGATATAGTTCCTGATTTCAAGTGACCTTAAAGACAAGTACCTCATTCATTCATTTACTCATTTATTCATTCACTTATTAAAAGAATAATGCAAAATAAGACTAAAGAAATGATTTGGGGAAAGATTGGGAAAAAAAAAGAATGTAAACTATCTCAGATACAAATACCAGGGTAGAGAGTTTGGACTTGATTTCAAGTCAACAGGGAGCCAGCAGAGATCTTTGAGAAAGGCTTAAATACTCATACACTTTTATAAATATTTCTAAAATGAACATGCTAAGGACTGTATGTTGAATGGACTAGAACAGAAGAGGTTTGGGACAAGATATCCAGACAGCAAGAGACTGATGAAAAAGCCTGGAGAAAAGATAAGGGCCTGATGGAATGCGCTGGAAGAGGGAAGCAATTGAGAAAGAAAGAGGGAACTCCTAAATCTGTAATTTAGGAGATCTGCTACAGAGGAGTAGGAAGAGGAAGAAGCTTAAAGAAAAAGATAATAAATTCTGCTTTTTACTTGAATTTGAAGAGTGTCTGGACACACAGGTGAAGAGGTTTTGTTTTTAGGTAGTAGATCAAAAGGGAGACAGGGAGAAAGAAGCCCTTCTAGACATTAAGAAGGAAAAGGCAGAAATGTAGACACGCCAAGAAAGTTTGCCCAGTCAGCAGTGAGAGTTTTATGACGAAGGGTGACAACACTCAACTGCAGCCAATTTATAAAGAATAAGGTCTGAAAATGTACCTTAACAAGAACAGTTTAATAAAGTTCATTGAGGTAAAACCCAGCCATTCACAACAAATGCTTACTGAGTGTTTTCCATGTGCTGGGCACTATTCTAAGCACATTGCCATTTATTGTCTCATTTAACTCTTTCCACAATCCTATGATATATTATCTATGATTTTCTCTACCTTATGGATGAGAAAACAGGTTTGGAAGGCTGAGTATAATGGAGGACCACTAGGTAATTAGAGAGGATTGAGAATCAAAGCAGGCAGAGCACACAGCCCATGTATACCTTCACCACACTGAGTAGTTGAAGCAAGAGAAGGCAAGATTTGGTGGAGTTGAGTGACAGTCTTTGGGAGCAATCAGTCAATTACCACCCCTAGGAAACATGGAAGACACTTGGGTGGTGGTGATTTCTGAGACCTGGCAGAGTCCAAGCAAACTAAGAGTAGAGAGAACTATGACACGTACTGGGAGAGGTTGGGGAGGGGTGGAGGTTTAGCTTTGATGGACTGCTGATTGCTGTAGATAAACTAAGGATGATAGTGGGGACTTTACGGGAAATCATGGCTGATGTATTCAAGAACCACATGCAATCAACAGGAAAGTGGTGTACATGCAGTTTGATGACAGCATAAAAATCTGGAATTACTGCCATGGGGAATGTAAATAGCTGAGAAGGAGTAAATAAAGTCACTACTGAGCAGTTCCAAGGCAGGAGGAAATGAATTAGAGGTTGGATGTAGATGTCCATCACATATGGGTGTGGTGAAGGGCCTGGGGGGAACAAGCGTGAATGTGTGAGAGTCCTGGAGGAAAGTAGATGTCTGCAGTGAGAATATAGGGGAGGTCTGTTTTCTCATTTGCTTTATTTTTTAGTAAGTCTGGAAGAACAAGCTCTTTAAGTAGTAAAGTAGAGACAGGAAAATGCTGGAATAATCTCCAGACCCAGTGATTAAAATCGTAGCTAATATTAAGTGAGCACTTAGAATATATTGGAACTTTACTACACACTTTACAACAAGCCTATGAAATAAGAACTATGTAAGAGTTAACTGGGAGAATACACAGCTCACATTTGTGAGGGCCACAAGCAAAAGCCAAATTTCAGTTAAAAAGTTGTAGGGAAGGTTTTAGTGAAGAGAGGAAATAGCAATTTTAGAATAGAAGAAAAAGTAGAATGAGTAGTTCATAGGTCAGTGTTCTTTGTACTTGCTGGAACTAAGTATCACTTGGGGTTCCTGGTAAAATACAGATTCTGATTTTGAAAATTCAGATTCAAAGTTTGGATGGACCTTGGAATCATTTTTTAATAAGCTCTTCGTGATTATAGAAGTTTGGGAAACGCTACCATGGGATGTGATCACCAGGGTTAAGAGCCCAGAACAGACAGTTTAAATAGAGATTGGAGTCTATTGGAGGCCTGGAAGCTGAGTACCTGGAGAGAGCTTCCGCCCTTTGGGAAGAGAGGTAGAAAGGCAAAAGGAGAAAGATTTCAAACCTGTTCCATTTTTCTTTGTCTTACCTAAGAAGACTCAAAGCTGACCTGTTTACATTCAGAATAGAAAAGCCAAATGAGAGTTCCATGCTGGGGTGTTTTTATGTTACCGGAGCTCACCCATGTGCTTGAGAGGATTTGAAGGGCTGGAAGTTACCAAAGAAGAGACAAGATTTTAAAAAACAATAAGAGAACAATCTCCAGGTATTTCTAAGGCAGCTGCTGATAGGCTCTAGTTAAGAATTATCAGTAGATCCCTTCAAAGTGTTGAAGCAGGAAGCCATGGAAAAACATCCTAGAAAAAATATGGAGGGGAGTTTGAGAGGCTAAGTGCTGATTCTCATAGACTTTGATTGAAAAATTGTAGTCAATTTGAAGTGTATGAGCAATGGTCGTTCTCAAAGGCTCCATAATTCAGCTAGTTCAGTACAAGTTCATTGAAGTGCTTCTAGTTTTGCTTCAAATCCCTGCCACCACCAAAAGTGTTGGAGGCAATCAAATACACAGTTATAATTTACAACCCCTATATTGACAGGCAGACAGATCCCTCCTCCTAGAGCTACATGATACCTGAGCATTTGAAAAACATTATTGAATGAAATCTTTGTGTGCATGCTGAATCTGTAGGGGTGATTTTAGAATGTACCCAAACTCTAGGATTATGGTAAAATCTAATGTTATTTGGGGTTTTTTTATTTTTTAAACAAACGCAGAGTCTGATTTTAACAGGTATACTAGGAAAAAAAAGATATCAGCTATTAACTTATCTATTTAACTTATGCTATTTAAAAATATAATTTCACAAATGCCTTTTGCATTATTCTATACCTTGAGTACTTCCTGTGTCAAATCTTAATAAATGGCAAAGAAAAAAAAAAGTAGCCTCTTAGATTATTTAGTTTAGCAGGTATTGAGACTGCAGGATCTTATTTGAATCTTCATACTTAAAAAAAATGTGTGGACATTTATATGTCTGTGGCATATTGTACACATAAAATTCAAAATTAAAACTTTTTTGAAATGGCAGCTGCTGTTAACATTTGCCTTTCCTTTGTCCTTAACAGTCAAAATCAAGTTATCCATCACAGATCTACTAATTACAGATGGCCTAAGAAGGGTAGTGTTCAGAGTAGATAATGCCCAATATTTATGAGTTGCCGATATTTAATAATTTATCTCCTTCCATTTTACCCCCTGCTCCTCATCTTCACCACATCTTCATAGTTTTAGGTTAATCTTTCCATCCAGTGTTAATGCCAGTGTCCCCACCTGCATCACTCATGCTTGAGCTTCACCTCTTTTTTTTTTTAATCTAGTGAACTCCTAGCAAAAAAAAGCCGAAGGGGAGTAGTATGTATTGGGAAGGCAGTTAAATAAATGAGCGTGTTTCTAGAAGTCTCAGAAACACCTAGAGAATGTATCCATCCTGTTTGGGGGCTCTGTGCTCTTAATGGGAGGAAAGGCTTATCAATCAGTATGATGTCCAACAAAAATAATATAGATTAACAAAGCAGAATAAAAGTAACGACATGTTTCCTTCTTCAGCCTTTCCTAATCGTCCTTTTACTTTTCCTTGTTTTTGTTTTACAACTTTTTATTTTGAAATAATTTTAGACTTACAAAAAAGTTTTAAAAAATAGTACAATTTCTATATACCTTTTACCCAACTCTCCCTAATGTTGAGATAGTACAGAACTATAACACAAAGAACAAAATCAAGAAATTAGCATTGGTGCAAAACTATTAACTAAATTACAAACTTTATTTGTATTTCACCAGTTTTTCCGTTAACATTATTTTTCTGTTTTAAGATCCAATCCAGGATTCCACATTATTATGTCTCCTTGGTCTCCGATGCTCTGTGACAGTTTCTTAGTCTTTTCTGGTCTTCCATGACCTTGACACTTTAAAGAACTGTGGTCAATTATTTTGTAAGACATTCCTCAATTTAGTTTATCTGATAATTTATCAAGATTAGATTGAGGTTATATATTTTTGGCCAGAATCATACACTAATGACACTCCCTTCTCAGAGTGTACGTGATGTTGACATGTCTTAGAATAGATGATGTTAATCTTGATCATATCATCAACATGTTGTCTACTGGGTTTCTTCACTGTAGAGTTGCTATTTTTTTCCTTTGTAATTAACACATACCTTGGAGGAGATATTTTTGAGACTATGCAAATATCCTGTTTTTCCTTATACTTTCACCCACTAATTTTAGCATCCATCGGTGTTTCTTGTCAGGAGCAGTTATTAGTGTGGTATTCCAATAATTATTTTTATTTTATTCATTTCTTCTACATTCATTAATTGGAATTCTTCTCTAACAAAGATCTATTCTTTTTATTCAATTATTTATATCATTATAGACTCATGGATATTTATTTTGTTCCATGAGTTATAATCCAGTTCTATCATTATTTTGTTGCTCAGATTATTCTATCTTTGGCTATTGGGAGCTCTTTCAAGATAGCTCCTGTTCCCTTTTGATTCTACCTAGGCTTTTTTGAGAACTTTCTTACTTTTTGGCACCATGAGATGCTCCAGAATCATCTCATATTTTTCTTGCCATAGCCCAGGAATCAACCACTTTTCCTAGGAGGTCCGATTCTTTTTGTTATTGTATCCTATTCAGAAACCAAGATCTGGGCTCTAGGAGTGCTCATTGCTGGAGTCATTGCTTCCAGACCCTCTCAGCAAACAGAACTTGGAAATATATATATTTATACTAACCTATGTATACACACATCTATATTTCTGACTTTGTGTATACATTAAAAAACTATGAGTTTCTGCTAATACTTCCAATCTCAGTCCAACACTTCAGTGTTCATTGTAGCCTTCCCCTTTCCTTGTTTGTAATTTCCTTTTCGTACTGTGAAAATTCTGGCTGTCGTTGTCTGCAATATATTTACTTCCTTGTTCAACCCTAGTATACACCTAAAGTTGTTTTAGAATGGCTAACTCATGCCCTTGTACAAACCAGAGAATAGTATTTGTGTATAATTTTTGTCTTTACTCTTACCATATTTAGTCAAAATACTGTTTTTAACGTTACTTAGGTTAGTTCTTTTCTTTCCAAGCCCTTCAACATGGTTATTGTAGTTGTTTGTAATACAATTAGGTTCATTTATTATAGTCATATTTCTATTTGGGGTTCCTCCCACATCTTGGTTGGTTGTTTTTAATGTACACACAGTAAAATTTACTCTTTGTTGTATACAGTTTTTAATGTACACACAGTAAAATTTACTCTTTGACAAATACAGTCATGTCTCCACAGTCATGATGTAGAACAGTCCCATAACCACAAACTCTCCCCTCTACTCCTGAAAATCACTGCTCTGTTCTCCATCTCTATTGTTTTGCCTTTTTTAGTATGTCATAAATAGAATCAGACAGTATGTAACCTTTGGATTTAGCTTCTTACATTTAGCAAAATGCATTTGAGATTTACATCTGTGTTGTTCTGTGAATAGTATTCCATTGCATGGATGCTGGACTCCCTTCTTATTACATAATTTGTGATCCTTGTCCATGCATCTAATGTTTACATTCATAAAATTGCCCTCTGCATTGATGCTTCTTGAAACTGTGACTTTGAAAGTATGTTTTTCATCTTAGCATAGAGTTTGCATCACTTCATCTTATTTACTGTGGTTATTTCCTAAAACCATCAATCATTTTAACATTCCAAAAAGGGTTAGAGCCAATCCTTAATTATTTTTAGTAAGACTGACAAGGAGAGTATGGATAATTGAAATCTTCACATAAAATACAAGCCTCATAATAGCTTCTTCTTCCTCTAACTACTTAAAGGTAGCGGAATTGTCTCATTTTAAGTTTTATATCTTTTCCCTTCCTCTACTCATCCTCTGGTAGAAGCACTAATGAGTCCTCAGGTGATCATAAAAAAGGAAAGACAGAGGAAAAGAGGAAGCATAGGCTGTGGGTAATCTACATAGTAGATAAAAAGTCACTGAGTATTGATTGCACTCTAGTAAAATAGATCTAAGTAGGGATTATGTATCTTTGACTTATTTTAGATTTGCATTTAATGCTTGGCACTTCTTGATTCAGTGATAAACTTATGTTCCGTCCTAAAAGTCTACCTATAAGAATATATTCCTACTCAGAAAATATCAACCCCTTAGCTCTATTGTCTTTTGCAGCTAGCTATGTGCTCTCCACTACAATTAATTTGTGGCACTGGGAGAATCTTAATTGCACTAAAGCAGATACTCATAAGTTATATCCATGAATAGGCACACGTAGTCTTTTGGGAATCTGTGAATTTCTAGAAATTGTATATGCAAGTGTATGCACATTTCCTTGGAGAAAGGACCCTAGTTTGAATCAGATTTTCAAAACTGCAAAATAAAATTAAGACGACAAAATTAAGAAAGATTATCTACCCAACTCCTCTAAAATTGACATGGTAACCCTAAAAGCCCTCAATTCCCATCTCTTTAAGTCTGAGAGATCTTCATTCAAGCTCAAGAAGTATTCACTACACTATAAATTTCTTAAGAGAAAGTTTTGGACCTTTGTCTTTCTGTATCTCCAGCACCTAGGACAGAGCCTGACATATAATAGGAGTTTGATAAATATTTTCTGAATGAATTCAATATTTTTAAGCTACTGATAGGACTTTTAGGTCTATTGACGTAAGAAATATGAATATGTAGCCTATGTTGTTTGTGAGACATATAATTTCATTAGTTTGCAGGAATCCGTAAGGCTTTGTCATATATCAGTTAATCAGCTAGTAAATCACTAGTGCTGGTAAGCATATGCAGTACTTTTTTCTAGTACTTTTATATTTGTATCATGAGCCCTCCTTTCCTAAATCCCTGTGACGTGCTTTGATGAGAAATGGGAATATATTTCTCCCTTCTCGATTTTGCTATCTAAGAAAGGGTGGGTTTGACTGATTTCGAAAATATCATTCTGGTGTGAAATCTTGAAAAAAGTTATTTTTTAACTTTGGATACAAGCTCTAATCTATAAAACTGTGTTATTATGCAGGATTTACTCTTCTAGCTCTATTGACTTATAAATTCCTATAGAGAGTTTTCTGAAGAAAACATCGATAAACCACATGTTTTAGTATTCAAAATATACTTGGGCTGAGTTTGGAGACCTCGGTGATCCTCTCCATCTACAAATTGGTCACCAACAGTTGCAGTCCACAGTAATCTCTCTTTACAGTTCCGACAATGGTACCATTGAAAAGTAGCACATCCTTGCATGTCAGTTCTGACTCCCCTGCTTTAGTATTCACTAAGATCTAAGCAATAGGCATCAATCAGTGAACATCGCAATGAATTATACTTGTTTAAGGTTGCTATAGTCATTAAAATGCATACATACATACATAGACATAAATACATAAGTACTTAGACCAGTGTTTGCAAACTGAGATACTATAGCCTCAATCTGGTTCACGGATACCTTATGTTTGGGCCGTAGACTTTTTTTTTAATGAGCCAGTATTTAAAACTCAAGATATTTCACAAAGATGGACCAAATTTGCTAACCTTTTTTTTAAGCTGGTAGAAATCACCGGCTCATGTTTAAAACTTTTCCTATAAATCTCAAATGCTTGCTTCAATTTAAGTCTCCCTGTAGGCTTTCCTTTTTTCTAAACATTCCTTTTAAAACACTAGGTTTACAGTTGCGTGACATTACAAAATCTGGAGCCACATTCTGTCTTTCACCTGTAAAAATGTTACTATTAACCCACATATGTTCAACAAAGCTGGCACTGAGCTGTTTTTCTGGCAGAATTGATAAATTTGTGCTGCTCCAGCCACACATTCTTGGTGAGTGCCCTTTTGACCACTGGCACATATTTGTAAGACCATCCGAGTTGGTGGTAGAGCCTGTGGTTATGGAATAGGTCCAAATTAACTGGCCCACACAGGGGAGCCAACCCATGACCTTGACCCTATTACCACAGTGTTCTCACCAATTGAGCTAAATAATAAGTAATTGTTTCTTAGCAATCTGATCAAATCAGTTGGCATGTATTAAGAGTCTGTCTGTGGACAAGGGTGAAGATGTCAGTGAACAAGGGAGCTTAAGATAATGAGAAAGTTATCAAGTCTTCACATTGCTTGGCATGTTGTATTTGGCCAAGTAGTTACTAAATTGGACTTCGTCATTATAGCTAATTGCATTTCTGGGCAATTGGAATTTACAAAAAAAAAAAAAATCTACTAAATTTTGTTGAATAAGGTTCTTTTTTAAGGATTCAGAATTTTTGGTGAATAATTCATAACATGTACAAATAATTGGGGAACCATCATGAGATGGAAAGAACTTTGTACTGAATTGAAGGGTTCAGGTCCCTGTTTGGTCCCAACTACCAGTGTAGCTTTAGGCAATTTACTTGACTTTCTGAGCTTTGAGAAGGATTGTATAAATATGATGGCAAAGATCTCTTCATCCTTAAGATACTTTCTATAACTTTCTAATTTTTGAACCAATAAGAATACTTTACGTACAAATCTCTTTTTAAGTAAAAATGCTAGTAGAATATTTTCCACAAATAGTATTTCAAAAATATTTATCGAACAAACTTATTTTTTAAATATATTGGTACTTGCAAAAAATAATATGTAATATGTATATTTCATACAGAAATCCAATGTAAGTACAATCAATAAGTAAATACATAAACCCTGGTTTTATGTATTACATTTAAAGCACTATGAATCACCTTGAAAATATTGCCTTATCAAATAATTATTCTCTTAGGTGTAACATATTAATGACTTGCTTTAGGATTATTGTCCATGAACCTCTTGATTTGGGGTCCATTAGTGTGACCCTTTCAGAACTACCTCTTCCCCCTCTAACTTGCAAAACTTAGATTAAACATGTTAAGCTCAGGCTTTCCTTACAAAATGGAACATTTTTCTAGTTCCTCTTTCTTTTCTTTGTTACTAAGGCACTCAAATATTACTTTTATAGAACTGAGATAATGGCTGGATTTATTGTTCTTTTATCCAATTTGATTTTTGCATCACTGGATAGACTGGATTAGTGAGCCCTCAGAGCTCAGTAGGATGGCTCCGAGAGAGTCATTTTACACCTAGAGAGTGGTGTAAAATGAATGACAACAGCTTAGTCACACTTGAAATAATATATTGGCTTGGATTTCCAAATAACCTTCCAAAATGAAAAACACAAATAACTGTGGGTTTTTACAGAATCAAATATGACTGTAATGTTTGTAAAAAGGATGAGTTTTTGGAAGTCACTTCAATATTAGATAGTGAAGTTTAGAAATACTAAACCTGAGGAGACCAGGACCATTAAATACAAAGCCAAATACAGGTTGCAGATGTGCTGGGTGATGATTGCCAGCCCAGCCATCATCCGAGTGATGCTGCTGGTGTACCCTGCACCAGCCATCCAAAGCTGAAACACAAGCTGCCAGTACGTTGTGGCAGATTATGAGACACCTCTGTCATCTGAATAAACACACAGCTGTTCAAAAGTCAAGTTTCTAATATCATTCCTTTTATGTGATGTGATCCAAAAATAATCTAATATTTTGAAATAGCACCAGAGATAAGGAAATACCCCCAGGCTAATTCATTTGGCTAAATCACTTACTTTTTTTTTTTTTTTTTTGAAGATATGCTCACCAAAAACCCCATCTGAAATACTCTACTCAGAGGTTTAGACTTCTGATTTATTTAGGATTATACATTTACTTATATATACACAAAATTCCTAGCATTGACTTCTTTTATTGTTCCGTTCCATGTGACAGTGGCAGCCATTTTGAACTATAGAATAGTAGGAATCTGTAGGAATTATTCATCTGTGGTACTGATGAAAAGAAAAATTAACCATTGGTATGGGAAAGAGAGGAACAAGAAAAATATACTTACATAGCAGAATAGTAGTTTCACAGTCTAGTGGACAAGCAAATAAGAGCCTGATGCTTTGGACAGACTATAAATCAATTTCTGATTTCTTTGGTCAAACTGTAAATCATCACTGTGCTAAGCTACTATACATTTCCAGGTGAAAGAATACTTTTATATTATGTATTACTAGTATAGCTCTTTCTGAATTACAAGTGATTAGAAAACCTAGTCAGAAATCAAATTGTTGTTCTTGTTTAATTCTGGATATAATTTTTTTAGTGATATTATATTGCTGGAGAATAAGATTATATCTGTTTTTATAAAATAATATTAAAATCCCATGGGAAACCTGTTCCTTTAAAAAAGATTACTGTCTTTTGTCCACGCCCCTCTGGACAAAGGAAAATATCGTTGATTGTTCGATGGCCCTTGAGTGACTGTCACTGAGGCGGAAGTCCTTTCATATAAGGTGTTCTGGGACCTGGAGGATATCTACAATGTTTACTATGTGATACAGTGAATAAACAGCAATTTTATTTAAAATAATAAATTATGCCCCATTTTGTATTTGGCAACCCTGTCTTATTCACGGGTCTCAAATTTTTAAACTCAAGAGAAGCTAAAGAAAGGGAGTTCCTAGGTTTTTAAAAACTGGGTAGAGACTCTTTGCAGGCAGCACATTTGAAAAATTTCATGAGACTTGTGACCTTTTGGCCCTAGAAGAGTCAAAGTGTTATGTACACTTTTATTACAGTATATTGTTCTAATTATTCTGTTTTATTATTAGTTGTTAATTTCTTACTGTGCCTAATTTATAAATTAAACTTTATCATAGGCACCCACTGGGGGTCTTGGAATGTATCCTCCATGGATACTGGAAGACCACTGTACTGGCAGTAATGACATAGCAATGGAGTTTTGAAAATTATTTTGAAGGTAACACAGGCCTTGATAATGTATTGAGATGTTCAGGATAGATATATTTCTTTCCTCTCAGGCCATTTGTAGTTGAGAATCAATTTAGTTTTATGACCTACTCTAAAGGGACTTATAGAATAAAAAGGGATATTAGTTAACTTTAAATCTAACATAAAAATAATGAAATCTGATCCTTTTCCTTATAAACTAAATTAGAGTTCAGGTTTTTTCAAATTACCTCTTTTTCTTAAAACAACTCTTCTATGAAGGAGTACGGATGGAGGTATTATTATTTGGAATTCTGTTAAGGATGGGATAAACTAATGACAAAGATGAGTAGTGTCAAAACTCTAGAGAACCCAGCAATTACCTCACGCCTATCTTTAGTTGAAACCTAAAATTAAAGAGGCCATAATTTCTGAAACTTCGAAATTAAAGGTCTATGTACAAGAGAGACATCATATTTTTTTATAGATGACATCTTGCAGATAGATCATCTTTAATGATGGCTTTGAGTTTAAATCTCCTAAAATTTGGCCTGGTGTTTTTAAACAGGGCGTTTGTACAACATGAAAGAACTGGCCATCATGAGATAGAAACCTAAGGTGACGCAGTGCCCCCACGACACTTGGGTAGCCAGATTTTCATTACCCTTACAGTTGAGTAACTGTCTCCCATTTTGATCATGCTGTGGCTGTAGACATCCAGGGCTGCAACTAGCTTGTAGCTCTCATATCCAAATTAATTTAGTATGGTGATTTGTGAGTTTGTAGAGAAAGTATCTTCCAGCTTGGGAGCTTTTTTTTGGATTGGGGGGATAACATGCTGAGTTATGGAGGACCATTGGGTCCTTCTTCTAGGGTGGAGGCTATGAAGAAAGGAGACACATGATATATTCCCTGAAATTCAGACCTCATTTTTAATTCAGCTTAAAAATAGTCATTGAACTATTACTATGTGTCAGGCATTAAAAATGAGAGTAGAGACCATATTTGACTAATTTGCTTACATCCTTTCCATCTGCTAGAGGATCTGGCACAAAGTAAGTGCTCAGCAAGTATTTGTTGAATGAGTGTGTGAATGCATGTATGTGTAAACAACAGAAACATATAAAAACATGGTCTTAGCCCTTGAGGAGCTCATCCTTAAGCAACGGTTAAAAGATTGCCCTCCCTCAAATACAGCTACTGATATCAACACATGTCTCTTCCTTTCTCTACTCCTCCCTACCCCCCAAATCCGTGCTCCATCCCGTCTTGACTAAAGATAAATTTGCCACACAAGTTTTGTTTAGTAAAAATGTTATGCACATCAAAAACAAAAAAAAATAAAAAATAAATGTGAGTTCCAGTGAATCGTAACATCCCAGAAATTAACCCCCAACAATTCTCCCTTATTCAAAATTGCTTTTTCTTCTATAGAAAAATGAAAGTTGAGAGCTTCCACCTTTTAAGAACAGTTTCAAACTTAGTATCACTTATTAAGAATCAATATAATAACTCTTTTCTATTGTTTAAGGTTCTGTAACCAGCTTTATCTTGCATTAATTATTTTGCTTCTTTTGTATTTGTACGATAAATGCTTGACAAAAAAAAAAAAGCCACATAATTTAAGATTCTTATGGCATAATGGAAAAGTTTCCCACCTCCAGAAAAAAAAAAAATTCTGTGTTCTCATTGTCTTCTTAGGGAAGATTTTACATCTTAAAAAGAAGAGGAAGATTTTTTTTAAAAGCCCAAGTTATACTTTATGTGACATGCAGAAGGTTTAGAAAATATAGAACATAAAAGATCACTACGTGAGCCATAGAGGGTTAATACTGTGTGTTCTTAATTTTAAATTTCAGATAAATATGATTTCAGCTTTGATCCTACATGGACTAATTCTTTTGTCACTCAACTAATTAATTCAGTATGCTAGAGAAAAGATGCTAATTTGGGCATCAAAGAAGTGATAATTTTTTTTTGTTTAATCAGAGTTATAAAGATAAGTTTTACTCCCATTAGACCGGTCTGGAGCTCAATCATTTTTTTCTTATTTAGTGCAGATGAATTCCAGAGAAAATGTGTCATTTCTCTTAACTTCTGAAGATAGAGCAGTAATATCCAGGATTCCCTTTAAAATGGTCCTTTGAATAGTCACTGTACCCACCCCCCGCAAGAATCATTTCTCAATATTGTCCTTTTGTTCTTTACACATAACAAATTAAGCACCATCTTCTATTTTATTCTGACAATGGATTTTATATGAATTATACATGTTAATTTGTGCTATTGGAATATAAGTTGTATTTAACATTACTGGTTACAGGTTTCCACAGAACTTTTGGTTAGTTCTCCCCGGATTTAATTTTGTTGCCATGAGTTAGTTTTTCCCTTCCCAGGCAGTTTGCTGAAATGACCCCACCTGCCAGTGAGAGAACCTCCAAGTTATTTCCTGCAGGGTGTACATTTCCTTCTGCAGGATGAATCTGTGGTCAAATGGAGAAGAGCCTCAGCAGGTTGAGCACAGGAAGGCCCTGGCATTTCGGGAAACTCCCATAGCTGGTAGAAAAGAAGTTTAGACATGAGATGTGATTTGGTCTCAGAACACTCTTTCCCTTCCTAGTTTTTGGGTTTCCAGACATAGGAGGTAGAGAAAAAGGAAGAAAAGAGGAAGAAAGGGATGCTGTGGGCACACAAAGGAAAAGGGAACAACTGGCCGTTGGCTGAAGTCTGAATTCTAGCCACGCGATTTGTTCGAATCAGTTTTAGGGTTTTATGTACAGGCCTTCAGCTGTGCCTATGCTCTCAATCAGCCTTCAGAGATGCTCAAAGATCCACTTAAAAGTAATAAAAAAAAAAAAAAAGGAAGAAGCCGCATATTCTGCTGCTTTGAAATAAGTAAACGTTTAATAAAAATAAAACCCTTTCTAACTATTAAGAAAACATAAAAATGCAAAAAGATATATTTCTTTAATGCTCCTGTTAAATATATTTCCCAGAATTCATAAGCATTTAGTCTAAATCACTAAGGCTCTTGCCTACAATGTCTCAAAGCCGGTGAGAGTGTATGAAAGCAATTAATCAAAGTTCACTGTGTTCCTGAAGAGTATTTCTTCTTCTGGAAAGCAGAGGGATAGAATAACTTAACACCCAGTGTGGTAGTGACAGTTAATAAGCTTTTTATAGTCCCTGTGTGGATCTGAAAATCATATCTTATTAGTATCTTTATCTTTCTTGCTCACTCATTCACGCTTATTTTCGTTTAATTTTAATTTCTTGCCTTACTTTCATATTTTTTTTCCTCTTTTTCCTAACAGAGTGCTGCTTTAATAATCTTAGAGTAGAGTTTTTATTTGCTACCAAAACAAAACAAAACAAACAAAACAAAACCTCAGCAAAAGTAACTGCCCAGTGGCTAATAAATCCCTTAACTGATCCTTACGAGTCAGCCTTCCAGAGGCCCTGTTTGCTTGTTTATTTGTTTGTTTTTGGAAGATGGCTTATTGGTGATATGCATTTTGCTTTACTTTACTTTCTGGACCCTCTAGAATTATTTTTAATGTATCCGGTATTTCCAGATTCATTGTGTTTTCTACCTAGCTCCTCAGTCGGGGAAAGCAAATTAGCTCAAGGATCCCCAGCAGCTGATGTGGGCCAGAGGGGGGCCTAAGACTACCCAAGCAGGTGTTTTATCCTCTTAGGCAGAAATCTTAGAATGTTATTGGACCTCCCTGCTTTTCAATCCTAAAAACAAACATCAACACATTTGAGATCTGAAGATTTCTTTCTTGGAAATGAGTTGCCATGGCCACCAGTTTGGGAGTCACATTTTGGAATGAGCAACAGCCCAAGGGAGAGTAGGTAGCAGTTTAAGGATGGGTGGGAAGGTCGGCCTCAAAGGAAGCAGTGAATAAAGGTATCAGTACGAATAAACATTGTTGTTTTTATACAGTTTGCCTTCATCTCGTAAACATGTAAACATACCCCAAATAAATATCTAAGCAATATACCATAAATTAAAATTTTAATTAGAAATCTTATTTTTAGGGCTTCAACTGCTTGCCCTGTTAGAGTTAACAGGAAAGAATTTTAATATGAGTTTTTTTTTAGTTGCTAAAAAGCATCAACTCAGTTTCTCTCGTATGAACACGTCCTATAAAACAAATCCCTACCTCCTTTTGCATGCCATGGAGTAGACTTAAACAGAGTCTAAAATATAACACTTCTGTTATAGAAAGCATACTGAGTTTTATAGAATTTTACCTCCCTCCCGAAAAATCACAGGCATTCACCACAGCAATCATACATACCGTGGAAGGCTAAAAATAAAATTGAATATTTTTCTTTCTTAATCAAGATTGATTTACAACAATCACAAATCTGTTCATTTTTCTATCAATAATATTAGCATAAAAGGCAATGCCCTTAGGTACCCCCCAAAGGGGGGAAACTCTAATTGGTCAATTTTCACTGAATTTTTATCAGATTCATTAACTCTCAAGTATAGTGGGAACCATCGGAGGTAAACAAGTAAAGACCTTTGTGACATACATTTCAGAGAGAAGCAATAGCTGAAGTGCATGAAACCATATGAGATTACAGTACATGGAAATTAATTTCGTCAGCATATGCATATGCTAATTTAGAACCCAATTTAGAATACATCGCACAACAGAAACCTTTCATGGGTGAATTTCAGAATAAACTATGGAAATACAGTCAAAGGTCGGTCAACTTCTCTACCCCCATATTTTGCTTGAGCTATATCAAACTATATAATTTATTAAATGATAAAACAATATCATATGTAGTTTGTAACTCAGCTAGTTAAGGGGACAATGAACCATTATCAAGTCCAAAAAATATTATGACTCTTAGGTGTGTGCATTTTGCATCTGACATCATTTTGTAGACTTCCAAGTTCAGTATTAATGGTGACTGGATCTTTTAGTCTTTTCTAAATAAATCATTGTTACCTAAATATATTCCCTGATTAGAGAAGGAGAAATACATTCTGTTTCAAACTTTCAGCTCCCCTTGAATTCATAGCTCCCCACTAACTTGGAGTAAGAGTGTCTGAACTTTTTCTTTGAACAGCCTCTTAGTCCTCTTAAGCCATTGCTCAGGATTGCTTTCATACAGTATGTCCTAAGTGAAAGAAAAGTGGATGCTAATTGCTGTATAAACTGCCCAATGGGATCTAGAAGGAAAATTGTAGACAGACAGCACTTAGCAGAATTAAGAACTGAATTAAATGAGAGACTAGATATAGAAAAAGCCAGAGACAGAGCTATACATATTGTGAATTTGGATCATTTGTCAGTATGCATGGGAATTGCGAAGGATTTGAAAGTCATCATTACCTAGAAAACTCAAGGAAAGAAATAGAAATAGAGGAAAATATTTGCTGAGAAATTAGAGGGAAACTACTGAAAATTTTACGAAAATCTCTATCATATGGAAAACGATAGGATGCCAGGGGCTTATTTAGTTAGTTGGATTAAAGAGTTAGATATTTACGTGACAGTTGATGTTGTTAATTCTATGTACATAACCCATGTGATGTGTAATGGCTGTTCAGTAAATTACTGAGTGAATGAATAAGCCATTATTGAATTCAGTTTCCCAGATAGCTGTTTAGGTCCTCCTGCCTAGGCAAAATCATAACATAAGCAAGGTCTGTTTGGGGTATTTTTCTATCGGCCTTTCTGAGATTCTCTTCCACCTCGTGTATTCTATTTCCTTTGATTTCTTAATTTATACCAAGAAATCTCACTTTCTGGGTAGAAACCATTTCTCTTATATATGTCATACCATGTTATCTGTTAAGTTAATTACCTAGAAACTCTTTTACTTCCCCTTTATCAACTGTGTAAACAAACTAGTTTCCTTTCCTAGCTGCTGCTTTTTCTGAGTTTCCTCCTGTCCATCCTAAGGCCAGTCTCTCTAGGGGTTCTGTGGATCTCTGTCCTCTTCCCTTACCAAGAACTTTATTCTCCTATACCAGGGTACATAGTAGCATTATTCACAGTAGCTAAAAGGTGGACACACCCAAATCTCCATCAGCAGATGAATGGATAAACAAATATGGTACGTACGTACAATGGAATGTTATTCAGCCTTTAAAAAGAAGGAAATTCTGATATAAGCTATAACATAGATGAAACCTGAAGACATTACACTAAATAAGCCAGACACCAAAGAACAAATATTATATGATTCTACTTATATGAAGTACCAAGACTAGTCAAATTCAGACAGAAAGCAGAATAGTGATTACCAGGAGCTAGGGAGAGGGGAATGAGAAGTTACTGTTTAGTGGTACAGAATTTATTTGGGATGATGAAAATATTCTGGAGGTTGATGGTTACACAACAATGTGAATGTACTTAACGCCACTGAACTATATCCTTAAAAATGATTAAAATAGTAAATTTTATGTTATTTATATTTTACCGCACTTAAAAAAAATAACTTTATTCTTTTTTCTCTTCCATCTCTAACCTCTCATACTCTGTGGCATCTCTTCCTCTCAGCAAACAAAAGTCTTTCAGTATCAGCCAAATTGAAAACCTCCTTCTTCAACATCCCTCCCTGCCTCTAGCTACCATCCTACCAGCCAGACTTCTTGAAATGATTGTACACACACACACAGACACACACTTTTGCATTTACCTGCCATTCACTCCTGAGATCACTCCCACCTGGCTTCTGCTCACACCACACCACCACACCACTGAACCTTCCCAAGTTGAATGCTTTCAAATTGCCAAAACTAACGGACTCTTCAGTCCTCACCTCACTGGACTTCTCAACTGTATTCCCATCTGTTGACCATGTCTTCCTCCTACAGTACAGTATCTCTTTGGATATCATATATTGCACGCTCCTGAGTTTCTTCCTGTTTTTCTGACTGTTCTTTTTCTGTCTCTCTTGTGTACCCTCCACCCACTCCTACTATCCAGCCTTTAAATGTTATAATTCCTCAGAACTTTGTCCTGGTCCTTGTCCCACCCATTGGGATTTTCTAAAGTCATACTTAAAATAACCATATTTAAAAGTTAACTTGATTCCTCTTCCCTCGACTATCTTCTCTTTTCAGCAGCCACTTCTCTGGTCTAAGCCACCATCATCTTTCACCCACACCCCTGCAGACATCCCCAATCAGCTTTACTGCTTTTACTTGCTAATTTTCACTTCAGCAACCGGGATAGTCTTTTAAAATGTACATCACTTTGTACACCTCTGCTTAAAATGACTTGGTTTTTCCTCTAACAATTGTTTAAATCTCCAAAAATCCTTACTTAGCTTCTCTGTTCCTTGGATTACGAAGGGATGACCTACTTTCAGACCAAATGCCCATCTTCTCTCAGACCTCACTCCACGGTCCTTGCCCTCCTTGCTATCCGAATCGTGAGCCAGCATCCCCTCTGCTCTCTGTGCTTCGGCTCTTCTGACCTTCTTTCACTGCTTGGAATGCACCACACCTTCCCCATCTCATGTCCTCTGCATGTGCTGATTCCTCCACTAACAAGATTTATTTCCTGTCTTTGCTTGTCAGAACCTCTCACCTTTATAGTCTCAGTTCGTGTCATGTCTTCATTGAATACTTCCCCAACCATCTGATGTCTTCGTATTGTCTCTCCTAACACCCTTCACAGCACTTTCACAACCTACAATTACATACATATATTTACTTGGTTGGTAACTGTATCCTCTATTAGAATGTAAATTCCATGAGGGTAGTGTCTGGTTTTGTATCCCAACAGAGTATCAACCTACACTAAGTGCTTATGACAATTTCTGACACAGAAGAGATACCTAATAAATATTTTAAAACAAATGCATGAACAAAAGAAGAAAGCTAGCAAGCTGGTTTTCCATGAAGCCTTTTTATATAACCTTTCTATAGCAATGAGCAGGGACAGGTGTTTTGAGCAAACTTATAATTCATGAAAATCTAAATTTACGTAAAGGGTATGTTGAAAGGTGATTTTTCCACTCTACAAAAAGATCCATCATAAAATTCTTTAAACAATTCTTCCCAGGTACATGGAACGTAAGGTTTCATTGATTAAAACCATATGTTTGCACAGAATTCTTCAGGAAAATATCTTTTATATAAAGCAAGGTTGACCTATAAGCAATTTCCTTAAGGCACCTAGCCCAGAATGGCCAACTCTCAAATTTCCTAGGTAATAGATAATGGGAGACCTGGAATGCAGTGGATATTTGAAACCCTAGAATGCAAAGCAGTAATTTCAGCCATTTGGGATCCTCATAACTTTTCTCACAAAAATAGCTAATGGGAAGATGAATCAATGTATTTGAACCTCCTCAGTTCCTCTTTCTGTAGGTCAGTGAAAGTAAAAATGGCTGTGAAATGATCCCCAAAGAGGCTACTATGGAAAGGAGAATAAAGGCTTGTAAAATTCACCAAATTGATGATGCTTTTCTCCCAACTTCCCCCACCACCACCGATAATTAGGTTGTCTGCTTGCAAAACTGGAAACAAGAATTGTGTATTAATAAATAACATGCAGTTAACTTCCTTGGGTCTTAATTTTCTCAGCTCAGCAATGTGAGAATCCTTCTAAAAATTATTGTTTTATAATTCTGTTCTTGAACCTACTCAGACTTTACAAAATAAGGTAATTTGTGGCTGTTCTCTGTTTAATGAAATAAATTTATCAGCTATTTCTGTCATTCTTATTAGAAACTTTAATAAATGATTATGAACTTCTCATCAAAACATTTATAATATTTGTAGATTTGGTTAACTTGACTATTATTGATGATTCATGCTAAAAAGAAAATGCTTTCCAGAGTTTACTTAACAACTAACCTTTTCATTATCAGACGTATTCCACTATGATGGAAGTGTAGCAAGCTACCCTTGAACTGTAGTTACAAGTGAAATATTATAGCTGCAGAGAGGAAAAACACTTTATTGGTTGTGGTAATAAAGATCAAGCTAGACCAGGGTATAGGTCAGTTTTACTCATCAAAAATAAAACTATTATCTCAGAAAATCCAAAACTTCCAAATTTAGAAGAAAATATTTGGAACATGGGGAAAAACAATCCTAATATCTATAGAGTTCTTGGCAACATTTTCGCCCTTGGCAACTTCCCAAAGCATTAGCCTACCCTCATTTCCCACAATTTTTATTTTTTGCCTACATATTACCATATTTGTTGACATTTTGAGGGAAAATTATTTCTCTAAGTCTTGTACTAAAGTATTAGCTTCTTATGTAAAGGATTTTAGAGTAATAATGTTGATCCCTAAGACTCTTCTGCATAGGTCTAAAAAGCTAAAAAATGTATACATGGAAACACTCATTATTTAGATACCTCCTGCTTTGTAGTTTAAAGAGAGATCTTGAATCTATCAGCAAATTCAACTTTATATTTGAAAGTTAATGTTCCTATATTTTGTCTGTATTTTTTCTCTCTT
>NW_011888933.1:3293490-3368213 GCF_000151845.1 Pteropus vampyrus | reverse complement strand
TGATAACTCTCCAGTTATTTAATCTCTGCTGAATTAATGATTAGAAGTTTTTAATCTTTGATCACAGAATTTTGTGCATGCTGCACAGTTGATATCAGCGAAAAGGAGGGATAGAAGGAAGAGAATTCAGTAACTATTTTACATTTCTGCTTCCAATGCCTTGCTTTCCTTCCATTTTATGCAAAATGATCTTGTATTACTCAGAATAAAGAATAATGGTTTAATAAGTTTATCTCGTAAATATCTTCAATTTACCACAGAAAGAATATAATTATTGTTCACAACCATCTTCTTCATGTTTCACTAGATTTGGAAAGAAGAAAGACGATAAGGGTGGAAAGGCTGAGCAGAAAGGTCCTCTAAAGCATGGTGGCCTGAGAGAAGAGGAGCTGGAGAAAATGAAAGAGGAACGTGAAAGGTGAGCAAAACCGCCGAGCCCCTAATTTTTCGAGACCATGGTCTGTATTTAATTTGGTTATTGCATCAATCAACTGGAGAAATTTTAAGAAGCATAAAGGTTGACGCAAAAGTAAAAGTACCCGTTATAAAAGGAAACTGTCTTAGGTGATTTTTATTATATATTGAGAAGAAATTAACTTTGTGTTTTTATTGTATCAGTACTTATAATTTCATAATATGGTACCCTTCGTTTTGACTATATCGATGCATATTTTCCCTATGGTTTAAATGATCAGTTTTTTTATATATATATAAAATGGTCATTTTGATTGTTTAGAACTATCAAATTTCCATAGTCTGTTTCTAATTTTTGTCAAGCCGTTGTATGCTTTCTTAATTTTATTCTGCTAAATCCATTTGGGTACTGTAATTTGAGTATATGTCCTTCATTTTTAAAAAGCCAGTGTCTTTTATTAGGCTATCAGCAAGTTGCAAAGGATGTTGCCCATCTGTTAAAGGGCTGGTTCCATTTACTGAAATAATGACAGTTTGCAAGGGCTGAATTCTCTGGTTTGAGGAGCTTGATGTTCCCATTTGGACAAGAAGTCTTTCACATTTCTGTGCCGTTAACTCTGGCACTTATCCCAAGTAGATGTGTAAATATCTGATTTTGAAACATGTAGTTGAATATTCATATTTCTGCTGAAAATTCTTCACCTTTACAATTAAATGAGGCTTGGAGAAAAACTGAGATTATAACAAAACTAGCATATAATTTTAAGTATTTGATTCTGACCTCATGTATGAAGTCAGATTTTCCAAGTTTTCACTTGCTTATTAGTAAATAACAATGGTTCTTTTAGTTTTTAAAGAGTTTTTCATACATATTTTACTACTCTAGTAGGTGTCCTACGAAAATCAACTTATTCATTGTGTTTTCTGGCACAGAGCAGACCGAGTATCTACTGTTAACCTTTGACCCCTATCTTGTAGTCTATTCCAATTGAGAAGGTTAACTTTATCAATAGCAAGAAAAAAAACCTATTTAGTCTTTTCTCATTTTTGAGAGGTTGATAAGCTCAATCCCAGGGTCAGTGGAGCAGTTAAAAGAAAATCAAGTGCTTTCAATTGTTGTTGACTATTCACCTGACAGCTACCTCAAAGACAAGATGAATTCTCCATTATAGCCCAAGATTCGTAATCCTGTAATGTAAAATGTAATTCAGGCTGAGACTTTAATGCACATATTGGCAATGCACATATGAGTCCACATCATAGATCTTTGCTGCTCCCCTGGCTTCACTTACTAAGGGACAACATCTTATGCTTCATCTTCGAGAAACTGAGCTGTTTGCTAGAATGCAGACTTCACATTTTTTAGTGGCTCAGTATTTTCTTGGGACTGGGGAGGGGGTGATTCCTAGTAGCCAGGGAACTGTGTGCCAGCTAGAAAATTGATAACCCATAAAATAAGGTGGGTTGTCTTTAAGCAAGAGTTCATTTCCTTTCTGGTTTTGCCTTTAGGAAGCAGGTGCCTGAGGGAATTTTGTGCTTAAAGCAGGGCTGTAAATTTGCCTCAGCTGGCTATATAGGCTTCAGATCCAATTTTTTAAAAAATATGTCTGGTCAAAATATTGAAAGAACTATACTGTTACCCTCCACTTAGGCCACTTCCCACACACATGAACACATAAAACACATCTGATATGGGTTTTCTAGAGACAACATTGTCTCAATCACGTTTGAGGGGAAGAGGTTGGAGGAGTTGATTTTACAGTGGGGCGCTATAGAATTAATGACCAAGGGCATTTCAACAGCTGAGGGCCATAGAGGGTGGAAGTGGAGGCTGAACATTTGGCATTGCTCCCAAACCCGAGTCCCCTTTCTTGGCTCTCCATCATCCATAGGAAACCAATTCACAACTCTTAAAGAACTCAGTGAGTATATCACTCTTCATGGCATGTCCATGGAAATAAAATAGAATAAAATAAGAAATAGTGCATAAAAGTTCACAAAGTTGTCTTTTTTTCTAACACATTTGGAATTTATTTCCTTAAAATTATTTAAGCCATCCTATTGCTTACTTGTTTTACATAGATAAAATAGTTTTTCATTATCAACATATTCCTTTTCCAAGGGATTTAAAGCACTTAAAAATATACTGTACAGTCCTGAGACCAGCTTGTACCAGCCTGTGAGAGACAATTTTTAAGCTTTTAAGAATTTTGTGAGCTGAAGTTCGTTAAACCATTGGTAGCTTGAAAGTGGTTATAGTGAGAGTATTTACTCCACAGAAATTGGCAAATGCAGTAAGTTAGGTTTGTTTTTGCAAACAGCCAGTTTACCAAGACACCACTGAGGGTCTATATCAACCCTATTTAGTATATAACCAGGAACAAATTATCAAAAATAGAGGCAAAAAAAAAAAAAAACTCATCCAAATCAAACCACATGACTTCTTATAGCTGTGTTCTTCAAAGTGTGGTTCATGGACCACCTGCATCGGAATCAATCACTTGGGGAGCTTATTAAAAGTAAGGATTCCTATATCCCGCACCCAACTTACAGGATGAAAATCTTGGCAGTCAGAGTCCAGGATATCTGTTTAATAGGTAAGCCCAATGTGATTCTTCCACATCTAAAGTCTGAGACCCACTGCCTTGAAGGAACAGGATTTGACTGGAACATCAGATTAAACTATTCTTATTCTATGATAAATGATACACAGATTCTTTTTTCCCCAAGAGGATTGAATAACCCAGTCTAAAACTATTGTCACCTTTCCTGTATGTCCTCAATGAAGCATCCTACCTTACTGGCAACTATTTTGCAAACACAAGAATCCTTGCCAGGGCTCACTCACTTAAGGGCACATGGATCACTGTCCCCCAGCTTTGCCCATGCACAAAAGAAAAAGTACAGAAACAGTAAATTCAAAAGAAAATTTGGGAAACATAAAGTATAAAGAAGATTTTTAAAATCATGTACAATTCCATCATAATTCCATAACCACTATTAGTATTTTCATAATCTTTTCACTATGTATATATTTTCTTTGCAAATTTGATATCCTACTGTATATATAATATCTTACTTTTTCTTAACATTATATTGTGAGCATTTGCTCATGTCATAATGTTTTGAAAATGTCATGTTAATGACTGCCTAATATTCTTTGAAATCAATATACCATAACTTATTTATCTTCCATTGTCAAACATATAGTGTTTCTATTCTTCACTGTTCCAAGTACTAATACCTTTATGAGCATCTAGGTATAAAATTTTTTATAGATTACCTCTTAAATCATGTAATTCCTGTTTGAAGACTCAATTTTCTTGTAATTGTTTTACTTAAGGGTTAATCTAACTTCAACTCTAAATTTTAGGATTATATCATCCCTCTTCATTCCTCTCATTATTTTTATTACAATTTCCTTATCTCATTTTTATCTATATATCTAATTTCCAATATGGGACTGTTTGGATTCTATATATGAATATCTTTTTCACGACTAAAGCTATGAAAAGGTCAAAAAGCTGTAATTGGCTCATTGAATTACTAGATTAGATTGGAGGATTGCAGAGTCCAGAATAGTGATTCTCATTGGCGGGGAGGGGGAGGGGCGGGGGTGCAGTTTTGCCCCTGAAGGAACATTTGGCTATATCTAGAGGCATTTTTGATTGTCACAACTTTGCGAGGTGAGAGGTACGAAAGGAGTTACTACTTTCATGTACTGGATAGAGGCCAGAGAGGTGGCTAAATACCCTATAATGCACAAGACAGTCACCATCCCCCCAACACTGAGTTATCCGACTCAAACTGTCAATAGCGTGGAGATTGAAAACCCCTGTTCTTACCCCTGAACTTCACAAAGAGTAAGGTAACTCTCCTGGACATTAAAATTGTGTTGTCTCGTGGTATCCTGTGGATAACACAGAGAAATGTGCTCCAGATGTCATAACTCCAGAGGGATTATTAGTTATTTGAGAAACCATACCCCAAGATTGCTTATAAATATTCCATCAATATAATTTAGCAAGAAAAATTTTTCCTCAAAAATTTATTTTTAATTCTGGCCAGCTGAGCATTGGCACTGATGGTGCCTGTTGATCACACTGTGATTGCCAAGAAGCTGCAGGCGTTGATAATGTGTCTGATGACAGAATCATCTGGAACAATGGGTTGAATCAAACATAAAAAAACTTAATAGGAATAAATGTAAAAGTCTTACTTTTAGGTCCAAAAATGAACTGTACAAACAGGATGTGGAAGGTTTGACTTAATAATGAATACATGAAAATTTTTCCTGATGGTTTTAGTTGAGGGTAAGTTTAGCCTGAGTCAATATGAGGATGTGCCTGCCAAAAACTTAATCTAGTCCAAGGCTACAGGCCTGGCAGTTCATGTACAAAATGAAGGAAGGAACAATAATTCCAGTTTTACACTACTCAAATCACACCTGGAATATCCTGTGCCTCTCTCACATGCAAAGAATGGCAGCACTAAATCTAGGTTTTTCGAAAATGTTGAAGGACTTGCAAATGCATAGTCTGCAGAACTGCAGAGTTAAGATTGAGTTATTTTCACGTGATAGAACTTTCACACGGAAGAGAAATTAGACCTATTTTTATACCATCCATTCTGTTTTGTTCTATTCTCTTTATTCATTCATTCATTCATTCATTCATTTTCTTAAAGATATTAATGACGAATTATTTTAAGAGAGGTAGCCTTCAGCTTAATAGAAAGGAAAACATCCTGACAATTAGAATGTCTCATGAAGCAGTAAGTTTGTTGACACTGGAAATGTCTAATAAAAAGCTGATTGAGAAAGGATTAGAGTATCAAAAAAGTACTGGACTAAGTTGGAGTTTTATGCACTTCAGTCATTGATAGAATACCTTGTCTTATTTATATTATATATATTCAAATAAGTAAAATATATAAATGCAAAATCATGTAAGTTAATGTAGTTAAATGCATTAAGCCACATATCATCAAAAATTACTTTGTGTATCATTGATGCGTTTGTTTTTAGATGGTCTCTATGGTATTTCCAAGATCTCATGGTTTGAAAAATATGTAAACATCTAAGTATAGAAGCATTGACTTTGAATTTCCTAGCGCGGCCTTTCTTGAACTTGCCATGGCACTGGTTCATGGAATTATATGTGCTATTCTTATTTGAGTGTATAAGCCCAAGTTTCTTGCTCACAATTGTGCCTTAGGAGTTTTTTTGTCTCATATTTGATTTCCTAAGGTGATCATGTGTCCCTTCCTGACACATTGCAGTGAAGCCCTGTTTTAAATAAACTCATTTTTTCATGCTTCAGTGAGATTGGCATAATAAAACATTGATTTCAAATGCCTATATCCATTGCTAGAATAATGAATTCAATATTATAGTCAAAGATTATTTCTCCTAGAATTTTTATCAAGTTAAATTAGCAGTTTCCAACATTTAGATTATGTAAATTAGTATGGTGAGCTGAAAGCAAGACATTATCTTAACCAGTCAGTAAACATATATTTTTTTTTAATTCTAAGACTGTAACTTAAATTTGCAACCTTCTGCAAAGTGTGAAATTCACCAGATTCTTGGATCTATTCAGTACCTAACTACATGCATGTTGTATTCGTATTGTTAATACCTTCTCAAAAGTCAGGTGGCAATTGGGTACAGAAAATATGTTCCCCTCATTAATTTAAGATTATTGTACTGAGGGTAAAAATCTCCATTGACACCAAAGGCTGTCCTTCATTAAAGTCCCATATTACTGACCCTGAAATAAAATTTCGCTGAATGAAATGTCTTCCTAAACTAGGAGGATGAGGTTAATAACACGAATTTGCACTGCAGGATCTTCTATTACTCTTATACCATATCAGAGTTTATTTTGCAAGGGAGCTCATTTACTGTGTTAATGAAACATTGTTTTTGTAGATCTTATTAGAATGTTAGTAGGATAAATGAGGAGATGAGGGGGAAAGAGGCAACCTCTCCAGCTCCAGGATTGAGAAGTATGAAAAACATATGGCTCTTGTTTTTAACAACTGGCCTGAACGGAATGCCTAAGTGAGAGTGAAGCTAAGATTTAGGAAAGTTAATCGGTTTCAGTGTCTGAATTCAAGGTTCTTAGTTTTCTTTCCTTTTAGGAAGCCTTCCAAGAACTGCAGAGGCTTCTCCCTTGCCTTATCAACTGAGCTGCTTGTGGCCTGTTCCCTTAGTTTAAATCAATACATGTGTTTTTGATATTTGGCAAACCAAGATTTAATTATGCAGCTGCAAGTTCCCCATATAAACTAAATGCATCTTAGAGAAATAAAAACATTCAGAAACGATTTATAGTTTGAGAATACAAGTGGGTGAAAATCTATTCCCAACCTCTCAGCATTTTATTTAATTATGGGAGATTTTTATGTTACTGGAAATCGAAATGAAAACCAGAGTAAGGCTAGAGTTTATACATTTGTTCGTACTGAAAAATGACGATGCTCGTTGTATTCTAAGAATGAAAATGAAAGTATTATATTCTGAGTTGATATTTTAGTTGTAACCTACATAAGTATTACCCTCCTAAATACGTACAGCAACCAATGAATTCATAGGATTTTTGTCATTATTGTATACTAAAAAGGATGCATATTTTATTAACCGTTTTCCCATTTGCCCAGAGAATACTCACCGGCAGCACTAGCAGCTGCCACGTTTACCCCAAGAAAACTCACAGATTATAGTTTTAACCTTACCCCAAAAGTTTGCCATGTACCGTCTCATTTTTATTATTATTTTCGCATCGCTCTAGTATAGCGATAGTCTTTGGAAACAAATGACATCATTCTATTTATAGCATTCTGTTTTTAGTAGTGGTATTTCCATTTACAAAATATAGTTATTCTCAATCACTGAAAATGTCAAATCTTAGAAAACGTAGCATTCCTCCGCATGATGTAAAATGAACGCTGGCAGCGAGCTGCACCTTTTTTTTTCTAAATGGGAAAAGGGTTTTAAAGAAACCAGAAGGTTGATCTCTTTATTATGCCAAGATACTCTCTATAATTAATTATTTACTGAACTTAAACTTTGGCATTATTTAAACTGTTGAAAACACCCGTGTTTTGGCATGATTACATCAAATGATTAATTCAGCATGGTTTTGCTCCTCACTGAATATCCCTGTCTTTTGCAGTAGAATTTGCTAGGTCCTGTGGTGTGGGCAACATAAAATGTTGGAATGCTTCCCAGTTTTAATAGTCCCAATTTATTATTACCACTGAACCCTGATCAGATCATAGACTGGATTAGATTCCAGTTTTTCAAAATACCCCAATTTATGGCTTCTCTAGAAGAACCCTGATAAAAATGTGTATTTGAATAAGGCTTTGGTTGGCTAAAAGAGATCCAGTTAATTACTTTTAGATTCTGATTAGATCATCACTGCACGGAAGTTATGAAAAATATTGCTGGACGATGTTTCTCAGGACAAGGTCAGGTTCTCATTTTATGCTGACAGAAAGAAGCAATCAGATTTCTGTTTTCCATAGTACCAACCATCTCCGTGAATGAAAAGAGATTTGCCATATCTCAATGATTACTACTGATGCTTGTGTTAGGGTAAGGATAGCCTCCTTTCCTAGAATAAGAATTAAAAACAGAAAGGAGTGGGGGGACCGTGTGCACACACAAGAGCACAAACACCCCACCATCCCTCATTCAGGGGCCATCTTTCAAGACTTACCTCTTATTTAGAGGGATGAGGGAGTGAAACAGAGGGAGATGCTGGTGGCTTTAATATCTGTATATCTATTTATTTGATCTTTGTAACACCTATCTTCTCAATAACGCTTGCGATCACCGAAAAATTTGGCGCATTACTATATTTCTATAGACAAGAGATGGGAACACCTACACGCTAATGCTATGCCAGCATTTTCTATGAGCCAAAATCCTTTTATGGAACTTGAATCAATGTTAGAAGTGCTGTATTAGCAACTACTTGTCACCCAAGCTGGATTAATACATAAAATGAATCACTTGACTGGCATGCTCTCCAATAGTCATTTAGACAGTCTCCTAAGATTAAAGTACACCAGCTCTTTAAAAAGTGTTTTAAGAGGATACTCATATTCAAATACCCTGGAGTGACATATTATATAATTGTATTCAATTATAGTGCAGTTCAAATACATTCTGAAAAGGAATTATACTATTCTACCTAGAGTGATCCCACAGAAATGTATAGATACCTGATCTGATTTTTTTAAAAAATGGAAAGAAGTTCTAAATTTTATTGATCTCGATATTTGATTTTTATACACACATAAAAATGTATTCAACATAATATATTCAACATAATCAATAAAATTTGGTCATTCACTGGATTTTATGCCAGTCAGAGATACAGATATATTTAGGTTCGTGGAGGTTACCTACAGCACTGGTAGAATTTGAAGAGTACTTTCTATGAAAGCTTTAAGTAAGTATCTAGGTAGAAGGCCATTTGGTGACTAGAATTTGAGAATGAGAGTCCACCGCTCATTTTATCAATTGTTTTCATGTCTTCGCATAAACTGCTTTTGAGGATTTATTCTTAAATCCCTCTTCTTATTACCATGAAATGAAATGGTAATAATAATATTTTAAGGCCTCAGTTTTATACATTTTGATTGGATAAAATGTTTTTTAACTGCTAAGTTCCTTCAGAGAAAATAAAATTGAAAATAAATGTTAAGTGAATTCAGAATATTTACTGAGGACTAGTTTGGGGCTGGGCAGTGTATAAGTAAACTTAATTTGTTAAAAGTGCTCCAGAAATGTGGGCAAATGAAACTTTTATAAATCAAGTGGTATTTTATAGAATTGTTAAATGAAGGTGAGAACCTTCACTTCTTACCTGGATGTGAGCTGTGTTGTAGGCTGCTTGGCAAAGCTTCCACGACAACACATCCACTCTGCAGGCCAAGATTAGTTATAGTTCACATAGGTCAACAAATCCTGCAATTTGAAAGGATGGTCAACCTATTGTCTTCCAGAATCTACTTTTTTGCCCCCCTCACATTCTTTATATAGAAATCCTAACCTAGTCTTGTGATTTACAAACACGAAACTTGGAATGTTTTTTATTTTATTTTTTTCAAATTTCCTGGGCACTTTTTTATAATAGTGGTCTTCCGTAGTGGGAGTGATATGTTCCTCCCACCCCAGGGGCTCATTTGACAATGTCTGAAGACTTTTTTAGTTGGCCCAGTAGGAGGGAGGTGTTACTGAAATCTATAAGGTAGAAAACAAGGATGTTCCTCACCATCTCACAATGCATAGGACAGGCCTCACGAGAAAGAATTACCCAGCTCTAAATGTCATTTGTGCCAAGGTTAAGAAATCCTATTTTAGATAAATAGATAATTAGATAATGTAGATACACATGTACAGATATAGGCAGAAATGTGCTATGGAGACTCAATACCTCTGTGATTGGACCTAAGGGTGTATATTTTAAAATCATTGTTCTTTATAACTATGATTGCGATCTACAGGCTTAGGTGGTGGCCCAGGGGAGGCACATGGCCAGGTGGAACAATTATAAGACCCAGGAGTGGATCAAAACTGGGTTAAAGACCTGACTCTGTGTGAACACACTACACTCTCAAACTACTTACCTGCTTTAAGCCACTGTGTTCTAATCTGTTAAATGAGAAGTCCGTCTTTTCGACTGTTGCGAAAAGTAATATTTATGAAGCAAACATCTGGTTCACTCTAGGTGCTCAGTGTTATTTTCTGTCCGGCTCTGGGGATTAAAGACCCCAGATAATCCATTCAGTAGCATTTGGGAGCTCAGAATGCTCTGAGACACACCATCTGTGAAAATTGCTGAGTTGGACACTGTCATGATAAAGAAGGCCAACTGGAATGCATACTCTGCCCAGCTGGGAATCATGCCAGATACTTCCATTCAAGAAGCTTCTCCTCATTTCTTATTGATCACTGGTTAGAAGCTGCTCCTCATAGTGAGCTTGGCATGAGATGGCCGCATAGTAGCAGGGGAAGAGCTGGCTGCAGTCAGAGCTGGGCAGCCATGGAAACAAATTTAGGGAGGAGGGGCACAAGTGGCATGAGTGAGTGCTAGCCTCTCCAAGTCCACAGGGTGTGTGACTGCAGAAAACACTTGTAACCACAGTCATTAAATTCACAAAATCCTCACTTTGCATTTTTGTTATATGCATCACATTAAGGGATGCGGGTAACTCTGGCCTGCTAATATTTAGAATCTAATCTTTGGTGGAAATGGAACAAACCTGTCCTTTTCTTCCGTGTTCATGCTGTCCCATATGCCTGTTCTTGCTCTGTAGTTTAATTGCTTAATAACTTTACATGCATCTGAATTGACTTCAGATTGATGTCCAAAGGAACCTGACCCCTTTCCCAGGCTCTAATTCCTGCCTCCTCCTGCTTTGTGTCCTTTGTTTGATTTTAGTATTTCGAGTTAAAGAGATTGAAGTGGTTTGGGCTGTCGCACTAAAGTCTACTTTTCCAAGAGGTCACTTAAAAGAGGCTTTAAAAAACTAGTAATAACAATTGGCTGTGTGGATGGAAACTATAAGTATTCATGTTCTTGGAGGATCTTAACGAATAAATAATAATTTGTGAAATCATGATTTATTGAAGTAGAGGTTGCTAAATATTACAGTTTAGTAAAGAGTGAGTCAGTAAATAATAGCTTTGATCAGCCTTTCCCCTCTCTAGAACTTTTAATGGCTTCTGTTGCCTACTGTATGTACTCTGGCATAATGTCTGACAATAGCCTAGCTTTCTAATTATAATTTTCACTTTTGTGCAAGATAACCTGTATACTCTAGCCACTCTGGAATGTTCATTCTTTTTGAGGTTACCATAGCATTTTCCGATCTCTGTGCCATTCCTAATACTGTTTTCCTTGCCTGGCACACCCTCCTTCTGATGCAGCACAGGGCAAATTCCCCTGAGTGTCCCTGCACTCAGAGAAACGGGTTCTTGACTGAGCGCAAGAATTCAAGCACACGCCAGGGTTAGAGTCAAAAGGAAAGTTTATTAAAGAAAAGGTAACACTCCATAGACAGAGCGTGGTCTCCTCTCAGAGAGGGAGAGTAAGAGAGCCTGAGAGAGACTCAGAGGGACAGAGACAATAGAGGGGCAGAGAAAAAGACAGTGAGAGGAACCCAGAATGTTTAGGGAATTCAGTTTATATATCCTTCTTAGTTTCTGTGAATTACAGTTTAAAGACTTTGTTTACCCATTTTCCTTTGATGGTATGGGTATACAGTGTGAAAGGATAAGCCTGTGTAGCAAGAAAGGAATGGATAGTTAGCAAGAAAAGCCTGCTGGCAGTTCTCAGCCATGTTCCAGTGGTTTTAGCAGTAGGGAATGAATGATTGTGTTTATTTTGTGTAGGCTTTGACAAAAACTCTTTTCCTGTTTTCTCCTTCACCATGTGGATAAATGGTTTGTTAGCAATCCCCGCAGGAATCTTCCTGTAGGTTTCCTCTTGGTCTGGCAGGAGGGCTGATCAGCACATTGCAGTCTCTGAATATAGCTTGATTTAACATTTAGTTCTCTTGCCTCTTCCCTGCATTACTTCTGCCTAAGCTGGTCTAAATCAACAGCGATCTGGTAAAACCTCACATCTTACAGTATTATACATTCCCAACTAACCTAAGTAGGAAGAAAATTCTTCCACTAAATAACCTGACTCAAGTCACTTAATTTTGCTATCTTCAGTTTGTTAAACTGCAAAATAGGTATATAAACATTGTGGCATAATAATATTGTTGTGAGGATTAAATGAGATACCGAAGTGAAGGATTCAGAATGCCAGCCATAGAGATGTTTAATAAATGGTGAATTTACCATTTTTTTAAGAGACAGTGTTTATTTGAAAGAGAATGAGCATTAAAATAAATGTTGGATGCAAAGTGTGACTCTTCTCTGCACCGGCTGTGCAAGCGTGCTTGTTTTGCTCAAAACTCGTGAGCCTCAGCTTGCTCATTTGAAAAATCTTTTCAGAAAAGAGAAATAATATCTAGCCTTCAGAGTTCCTGTGAAATTTATGTAAGTTGAAATAATTAAACCATCTAGAGCAGTTTTTGGTACATGGTAGACACACATTGTTATTATTATTGTTATTTGCCGCACTGAATTTTAGATGTTCGAGATTACAGGCATACCTTCTTTACTAGCCTCTAATTTCCTTGAGGAAAGGATGACATTATAATCATTTTTTTTTTTAATTTTTCTCGGCATCTAATACATTTCATAGAATAGGCACTCAAGCAGTTTTTGAGTAATGAATGAATGAATGAATGAATGAATGAATGAAAATATATATGACTGATGTATTCATTTATTTTTCAAATGAATAATTACTAGAATGGCACCAAGAGTCAGAATAGGCAAAATCAATTGTTAACAAAGCTATATAGTTTAGAAAAATAAGACTTTTCCTTGTGTTGTGTAATGGTGTCAGGAAGCATGAGGTCATTCATAACTGGCCGTAAAACAGTAGAAATGGATCATCGAAGCATAGTGGCCAGCCATCAGGACCATCAACACTTGTTTTCCTGTCACTGAACAAGACCCTGAGAGACAAGACTTTAAAGTGAATGAAATTCATCTACTTCACAAACAAATGGAAATGCTATGGGCCTAGAGAGCTGTTGTTCTTCTTCTTCCTTCCTTTCTTTCTTTCTTTCTTTATTTTTAATTGGACTTTTGCCCCCATTCCTTTTCTGTTGGCTTAAACTTAACCAGCTGAATTTATTTTTAAGCACCATTTATTTCATCCTCTTAAAATGAAAGACTTGCCTTTTATTCAATGAAAGATAGGGAAAACTGAATTTGATTGTATAAATGAGACCTACTGTCCTTGGTTTAAAAGATCCTCATCAAGGGAGGATCTTTTTTTGTGCTGCATGTTGAGATGATTCAATCAGATTTCACAGTGCAGATTATATTTCGAGGGGCAAGCATAAAAAACTGTAATGGAAATGGAGAATCATAAAAATGGCAGCAGCCATTTGTAGTATACCAGATGCCATAGAGCTGCTCTCTGAGGGAGGCGATGCTACTAAAATCCTAGTCCATAATTCAGATCCACTTTACCATTAAATCACAGTTTTTATCTTATAATATAATTTCTTATTATATACACTCTTATAATTTCATGTCTTCTTGTCTAGATCCTAATTCTCTTGAGTCATAGATCGTAACTTCTATTTGTTTCATTTCCTTACATCTCAGTAGAGAGAAGATATTTGGTAAAGTCCTGGTTGACTTAAAACTATAAAGTAATATATTTTATTTAAAATAAGTTACTTATGTAATTTAAAAATTTGAGAAACTCCTAATAATCAGTGAGAAAATAATTAATAACTATATTTTAAAATAGATTACCGAAAATTCTTGCCTATTTTTGTAAGTACAGGATTCTGCTTAAAAATTCTCCTGATTATAATAGTAAGCACCAGTTTTAAAAAATAAACAACAAATGAGTAGACAAGGAGTTGCTTAGACAAATCACTTTTTAAAAAATAATAGTGAATTCTATTACTGACAGTATCAACAGCTAATTAAAAATTCTATTAGTGAAGATGTAAAAGGTGGCACATTTCCAATTCAGATCGACACAGAGGACATAGAGATAATTGATATTTGTTCAATAATCCTAAAATGTTTCACAGTCTCTAATAGTAGCTGTGATAGCCAGAGAAAGTTTCAAGTGTTTAAAAAATATATATTCTAGGCACTTAATGATATTTTCAGATCAAATAATGTATCTTTGCAAAAAAGTATAATGTTTTAGCTGAATGAGCATCAGAGAATATTTTAGTGGGTTGACTTTGTTTAAGGAAAAATCACTAAGTCAAAAAAATGCATAGTGTGATTCATATGTTTTTAATCTGGTTATAGTGGATGTAATAAAGTCAAAAGAGAATAATTTACTAGTTAGACTTAAATTTCAGAGCTGTATTTTGTAACAGTCATGTAAATGAATGCCTGTTGAAAAAAAATCTGCAATGACCATCAAATATTCCACTTTGGAAAAACAAGATCACAGCTTTAACAAAATGCTTTTGTATTATAGTTGGCTGCTTTTGACATTATTAAACCCAAATTAATTATGTTGCTATATTTTTTTACACAGCATATTAAAAACTTGGTGTAGGAATTTTTCTAGTTTTTAACAATCTGTTCTATCCCCAATAATTATAGATTTACTTTGTCAATTTCAAAGGATGGACAAGTAAGGCCTAACAGAGGAAGGCATTAAATGAAACAAGAACATTTTGCAAAATGTTAAGAAATAGGCAGTCAGTTCTTAAGGAAGCATAATTCTTCTTTTCACCAACAAACAAAAATTCAAAGCCAAGAAAACTGACATGATGCTAAAATATGTATATGACTTAAGATAAAAATGGCTACCTAATATCAGTGACCAAATCAAATGAGAAATATTCAGAGGAAATAAATATACTGTATTGGAGCTAGTCATGAAACCCTCATTGATCAATCTGAAATTACCTCCTTCAGACATCAATTATTATCCTTCACACTACCATTGTTCATATAAGCTTGGCTCTGCCTAAGTTCAAATAATTTTTTTAAATGTGACACAATAAACCAATATGGGGTGTGAACCAAAATGGGAATTTAAGTTATCAAAGATAAAGTTAGAGATTTTGATTCTAAGCAGGAGAGGAGGAACACATTTCGCGAAAAGCATGCCAATTAAGAATGAAAAATGGAGAAAGATCTCCAAATATCACAAATTAAAAATAAAAATGTATAGTATATTTTTACAACTTTTCTGGAGCATTTGAAAACATACGACACTATATAGACATGTTTACAATTCTATTTACACATTCATTTTTGCATTGCCTTGTAATCAGATGACATACGAAAGGCGTTTTTTCGTCTAACAGAATATGAGAAGCAGTTCCAGGCATAAACTAACTGAGGAGTGATTAAGTTTTATTTTATTACTTTGTGGCATCAGAGGACATCTTTCTAGTATTAGGAGAGCTTAGCTGGCTCAAAGTTTTACCACTTGTGGGAATATCTGTATTGCTGTAACCCTGCACAAAGTTTTGTGTGTGTCTGCATGTGTGTGTGTGTGTCTGTCTGTCAGTCAATCTGTCTTTGTGAGATTGATAGTTACATAGATAGATAATATGCATATAGTTTTAATAGTGCCTGGTACTACACCTCTTAGTCCCTTCTGGAGCATTTAATAACCATTCCTTGACTGAATATAAAAGTAGCCGTTTTCAAGTTTAAATCAATTATTACGCAGCATCCGTTTACATACTATATAAAAAGATACTCATGAAGAGAATTGGGTACTTAGAGGAAGGGGGAGGTGTTGAAAAGAAAGAGAGAAATGGTTGTGTGGAGGAGAGTGGAACACACTGTGGGGAAGCCAACACCCCCTCTTCCACACTTCACCCCTGAAATGCCAGGGAAGACCTGTGTCTGCAGGTGAACAGAAGTAGATTTGTTCATTTTGTTCAGTGACTACAGCAGGTTGGCTCAGAAGGTTAAGGGAACAAGCTAATAAGGTTGATACTGTATAAACTATACCCCTTTTATTGGTAGAGGAAAAGGTGGCATGTTCCATTCCACACATAATTTATTGAGTGTGTCTCTTTGTACCTTTTCTTTATAGCCCTCCAGCCTAATCTTCACCTGCTGGAACCTTCCTTGAAGGATCAGCCCAGGTTCCTTTACCTTTCATTGAAGTGCAGAAATGTCTCTGTACCTGTTCTGTTTAACAGTCATAGGTACCACTGAGTCAGGAAGTATGCTAGACCCTGGCCTTCTGTAGGGGCCCTCAATTGATGTTTATTGAGTCCCACTTGTGCATTTTAAACCCTAACAAGCATGTTTCTTTCTAACAGGAAGTACTTGTTTGGATAAACCATTGCTAACCTTCACCATCTTATACTTGCTTTCTTCTTTTCTCTCTTTTTTTTTTTTTATTTTTCACATTTCTCATATGAAAGGTCACCTTTAGTGGGTCACTTCTGTCGAATAGTTCCCAATCTCAGTTCTAAAAGCACAAGAGAAAGGTTTGTATTTTGATAAATATTAATGTTTTCAATCATCTGGGAAGCTGACAATCCATTTTATATCCCCGAATTTTTTTCCTTGGGATACGCCATCATATCTTTGAATCTGAAGTTAAATTTTTGTTATATGAAATTTTCTCACTTAGAGGATTTGAGTAGATACTTTCTGCTATGACTCATTTTTGACTTTTTAATTATTTTTGGCCCGTATTCTTTAATAATTCAGCAAACATTAATTGAGGAGCTAGGCACTTAGGGAAAATAGCAAGATGAGTAAAATGCAACCTAGTCCCTGCTCTCAACAAGTTCATGATTAAGAGAGAGGAGAGAGACCAATATACAACTAATTACAATAAAGTTAAACTATGATAAATATTGTAATAGGCTACAAACATGCTACACAATAGCAGAGAAGACAGCCATGAATAAATAGTGTTATAGCTGGGACAATAGAACAGACCTTCTTTATCATTCAGTATTTCTAGACAATTGGAATGAAATCATTAAAATCAATTATAAAGTACAACTTAACTGAGAAGCAAATCAAAAGAGACTTTTAAAACTTTAAATTCTTAATCCCATCAATAATATATGGTATTTTTGCTGCTAACTAGAGAGGAATTTAAGACTCAGGAAAACTTTTCTTTTGAAATCTAAGGGGTTTTCCAAGCAATCGGGGTACTTTTTATTATAGTTTCTTTCTCTAAAGCTGACAGAGAAGACAATTGAAAAGTTTAGGGCAAAACTTTCTGGGAAAATAGCAGTTAGTTGAGTCAGACAGATAATTTCAGTTTCCAGTTGTTTGGTGAAAGTTTTGCCAAAATATTTCTGTTGATTTGTGGGTTACAAACTGTTTGTATATAGGTCTATGTACTACGTAGATATGATAATACAGCACTGTATTCAAAAAAGGTAGAACAAATTGAACTTTTATTATAGTTTTTAAAAACTGAAAAAAACTAACAAGGGTGACCAAAAGGCCATTTTTTCCCTTTTTGTCTTAAATTTTGACATAGGTATGACAGACTCGGGCTGCCTAAAAATTAGTAATTATACCAAAACTTCATTAATCTGAACTCAACTACCAGATTTTATTTTTAAAAATCTGTTCAGCAAGTTTATTTAGAGAAAGTTAAAGGATTAGGATATTTTAGAAAGATTTACAACCAACAGATTCAAACTAGAAGCATTTGCTGCTTTGTCGTCAATCAAGCTGACAGTTTAATTAGCCATAACACCCCAGCCCCTGAACATTTGACCAGTCCAGGTTATATAGCATTTATTAAAAGTATCTACCTAGGTTCCGAGTAGAACTATGAAGGAGTTCTACTCGGAACCTAGGTAGATACTTTTACCTAGTGCACACACAGTACCAGTTGTGTGTGCACGTGAAGGTTACTTAAGGATCTGTCCTCTCTGCTACTTCCTCCATCACCTATGTCAAACATGAAGGATTGTTATTATTATTATTGCTAACAATCGTTGTTATCTACGTGCCAGCCACACTCTTCTAATAGCTTTAGTTATATTGTTAAGTCATTAGGCTTCTTCCTTTGAGGTAGGTGCTATTATATTTCTCATTTTACAGGTGACAAGTTAAATAAATTTGCCCATGGTCACAAAATTAGAACATGACAGAGATCAGTTTCAAACCCGGACTGTCTGGCTCCTTAAACCATCCTGCGTCTCCATTTCTGAAACAGCCAAGTGTTAGCATATCAATCAGCAGCTACAGGGCTGCTTCAGTGGAACTGTAAGGGTGAGGAGGCTGCCTCCTGTGAAGATCTTAAGGCAGAAATATAAATGTAAATTTCACTCATTAAAACCATAATTAATTTATTGAAAGTGAATTGTTATTATTTCAGGGACGAATGCATATTGGAATATGCTGATTATTTTAATGAACCAAGAGCCTCTTCTGGGATACTTCCACTGTATATTTGCAAGCAGATCGCTGTAGACTTTCTAAGAGGGGGGATAAAATGAATGCTGCTTATTTTCAATTTTTGCTTTATTAAAAGTACAGAAGAAAATGTGTACCATATAATGTATTTTGGGAAGATAATAAGATATCTTTGTTTAGGAAAGGTCTGACAGCATCAGTTTTAAGTCCACAGTTCTCCCTCTGGGGTGTCATGTGTTACAGATGTCAGCTGCCAAGACCTGTGTGTATAGGTGCTGTACCCACGGTCATGTCTCCAATATAGATAGCTGTTATGTTTGACATTTAGAACCACTCATTTAGATTCCTTCTTCTATGTTCCACAATAAGCCTGTTTTTATTTTTAATCTCTTCATTACATGCAGTACGAAAGCTTCCAGAATTTGGCTTACTTCTTCTCTTTATGTGCTGTAGAGTGTGAGGTTGGTTTCATTGTTTATATTTCTACATTGCAGAAAAAGTCAACATTGACACATCATCCTAGGCTCTGAAAGAATATAGGCCATTCCTATTTCTGCTGATAACAAATTATCACAAACTTTGTGGCTTAAAACAACGCAAATTTATTCTCTTGCAGTTCTGGAGCCCACGAGTCAGAAATCAATGTTATAGGGATAGAGTCAAGGTGTAGGCTGGGCAGACCCCTTCTGTCTAAGAATCCATCTCTTTGCCTTTCATTTGGCTCATGGCTCATGGCTCCTCTCTCTATCTTCAAAGGACATCTCTCTCATCTCTGCTTCCATCATCACATTATTGAATGCCTACCATGTGCCAAGCACTGTGCTAAATATTAAGATTATAACAATAGACAGCCAAATAGGTCCCTGCTCTTGTGAATCTTACCTTCTTGTAAACAGATAAATGAAAAAGATAAAATCAAGTACTTGTAGAACTATAAAGAAAATAAAATAATATGTTAGGGAGATGGGGCTAGGAAGGCTCCCTGGGATGCCAAGACTTAAATCACAGTGATGTGCCAGCCACAGGAAGCCCTCGGGCAAGTGTTTCAAGCAGAAGGAACAACAAGTGCTAATCAAGCCTGAGGCAAATAAAGCCACTTGATTGGAGTTTGATAACTATAAGGCAGAAAGTGACCTAAGCCAAAATCATGGAGGACTTGTGTCTGATGACATAGCCTCATAGATCACAGTAAGGTGATTGTTATCTAAGTGTAAAAGAAGACATGGAAGTTTTTTAAAGAGAAGCAGTTAAACTTTTATTCTTTAAGCATCCAGAAAGATTAAGTGAGAGCGAGTGAAAGCGAGAGCATGAGCGAGAACATCCAGGTCACTATCTAAAGAATGGATTCTCCCTGCAGGGAGCTATCTAGCCACACCCTTCCTCCCCTTTAAAATTTATGCTTCTTTACCTCTATTAGATGGAATCTGAATAAGATATAAATTTCAGGTAGTAATGAAGAGAATTCAAAATGTTTCCCCACATTAAAATTCAGACCACCGCAGTGCCCTGCTAACCACAATTAAAAAAAAAAAAAAGAATGCCAATTCTGCCCTTCTTTTCAACACTTTGGCAATTTATGGTTCCAATAAAAGGTCAACCAAACCTCTTTTCAAATGTTAAGAGATTTCCTATATTAATTGTAGACAAAACCTAGAGGAAAAGGCCACTAGGTAAACCAAAGAATAGGGAGCCGGTTGAGTAATGGAATGCTGTGGTCAGAACTGAGAATGAACACTCAAAGGAATATGTCTGACATAATGTCTGTTGGTCTTTGTGGAGGGACAAATGAGGATAGATCAGACTTTAGACTCCCATGTACAAATACTCATTGTCTCTCATATCAAATAAAAAGTCCTCACTGTAATTCTTAAGACCATGTTCGTGTACCATAGGCTCCTTAATAAAGCCTCCCTCAAACTACACCCAGGTTGAAACCAATGGTGGTAGTTGAGTATTTCTCCTCAGCATCCGTTGGAGGAGGAATGGGGTCATTCCTCGTAGCTATCTTCGTAGCTAATTGCCCAACAGCTCATTGGCTGAATCACAGTAGACACAACGGTTGCCATCTGGATTAGCTTGTTGGACTTTCTCTGTTGACTGCATGGTGGTGATCATCTAAGGTAGTTGTTGGCTTTTACTCGTATTTCATCCTTAGTATGTACATGGAAGAAGGCCAGATGATAAGAATATTCCTGGCACCAGTTCACTTAGAACTGGACCCCTATTAAGAGACCCTGCCCCTACCCTTTTGGAATTAGGAGAGGACCTTAGTTTGCAGACATGATAGACAAGCCTGTGGTTCTTCCACCTGCCACTCTAACGTCCCCTGTCCTTTCAATCCAGCCTAGCACAGTTTTGGATACATAGTAAATATTTGATAAATGTTGGAACCAAAGAAACCAAATTGACTGACAGGTTCCATTTTTTTGGCATGTGTCTGGGCTTGTGAGGATATTCTATATGGTTTCTCTAGGACAAAGTCACACCTTGAAAAGGCAAAATGACAATCCTAATAAGCACTGCAGAAAATTCAGTAATTTAATAAAATATTTTTGCTGACCTATTTAAAGTCTCTCTTATAAATAGAATAAGAAGGAAAGGACTGTACTTTATGCTCCTTTTAAAACTCTTCATCATGCAGGGAACATGACTTTCCAGAAAAAGAGTGTTCTTCACATGTTGGCTAGATGGAGATGTTAGGTATAAAGTGTGTATTTATTCTTGTCTCAGATACAGACATGTCTCCATGCCTAACGCAGTTTGTCTAGGCCCTATGGAGTTCAGCAACACTTCGAGAACTCTTTATAAACCCAGAGTTCTTTCAAAGAAAATTCTTTGTGACCATGGCCTTGAGACACCTGGCATTTCTGGCTAAGAAAACAAAGGAAATGGAGCTTCATATGCTGTGTGGATGTCCATGTTCCCTGTGCATCAGCACATTTTTATGTGAGCAGCTTTTAGAGACAAAGATTAAAGACATGTCCAGGAGAGCACTGGCCAGGTGTAAAATTCCAGGTGACAAAATGGAAGGAAAAGAAGAGTTTAAAGAGAAAGGAAAGGAAATGTAGCTAGTTTCCTTTCATTCTCTGTATTCTTCCTGTTTCCTTTCCCAGGAAGTTTGTGTAGACTTACAGTACCTCAAACAGTCGGCATTAGGGATTTATCCTCAATTTTTTCTATATGATGGCAACCATCACCATGTCAAAGGCCAGTCATTTATTTTTGTAGCTATCACCCCAGGCAGTTCCTAGGATTAAAAAGTACTATATTCCAGATAATCGTAATACAGAAAACTTACTTTCCCCTCTGCTCTCCACAGTGTTACAAATAGTGGGAACATATAAACTGAGGGAATTATAAAAAAAATTTAGACTATTTCTTGCTACATACAAATGTTATAACAGTAACCATAAAGAATAAGGATAAAGCACATCAATAACTTAGCCAACCAGCAGAGCCCTCTCAAGGGCAGATTCTTACAGCTCTCTTTTCAGTGTTAGTTTGGCCAGCAACCTGGGGTATCTTTTAATGTCTTCACTGCCTAATGACACCATTTGTAGGGCACTGTTTAGGAGTTCTATAAAGAAAGTATGCATTATCAGAGAAGATAGCACTCTGTCGTTTTTCGCCTCACCCCCTCTTTGGGGCTAATTTCCCAATGAAATCTAAGGATGTTTACTAAGCATTTCTGAGAAATTTGTCCACATTATCAGAATACAAATTACAGGAACTCAGTACATTAGCAATGGAGGAAGTTTAATGGGTCTGGGAAAGGTATAAATTTAGGGAAAATGTAAATTGCAATAATAAGAGAGCCTTTGCTGAATGGCAATTCTTTTGAAATGGTAGTATTTAGTAGCAGTGGGAAAATACTAGAGAATCTTGCCATTTGACATTGTTACAAATGCAACTAATAGGTAAGAATTGAAAATGAATGTCATGATTTTAGAATATGAAAAGGACTCAGTGACAAATGGGTAAAAGAATTTTGCTATGAAAAATTTGGTAGGTTCTGGACCATGTGGGATATGGAAATCTGTTCTGTGGTCATCAAACCTGCAAAAAGAAGTCTTTAGAATTCAGGAATCTTTAGAATTAGAATATTCTGAGACTACACCTGACTCTCATAGGCTTCCCAAACTTTTTTGCCTTGACCTGTTTTAATGAGCATCAGCATAACATTTGGCAAACTATGGGTACAGATTCACATACAATATTCATATTCATGCACAATATCCATGAGGCATAGCATTATTTGATTCTGCAAATCATGAACTACTCATTGCGTCGTGTATGTGCGTATATAGAGAGAAAAACACGAAGAAAAAGTCTCGTTAAAAGATTCAATTAATAGCATTAAAAAAACTATGTGTCCGTATTGTAGAATATAAAATTTACTTTACAGAAAATATTCTATTTATTACAAGAGAAGTGATCAATTATCCCATCAATCTAGTTCCCTTACCACATCAGGTCTCATTTAGACTGAGAGGAGAAATACACAGGACTAAAGGAGATTATTTCAGAAAACGTTATAGACACCCAAGCAGGAATGAGAAAATAGTGAAAAATATTAACACAGTTAAAATAGTTTTGTTGAAAAGATGAAACATTGATCTCAAAGATTGCATGTGTTACATGGTCAGAATGATGATGATGATGATAATAACAATAATAATAATAATTAATAGCAGCTGTGATTGTTCTTAGTCAGGTATATTGCAGCTTTGAAATGGAATTCATAAGGAAAAGTTGAAGAAACTGGGCCTGTTCACTGGAACAAAGGATAATTGAAGTGACCTAATTGCAGCTTCTATTATAAAAACAGAAATGATAGCAGGAAAAATTATCTCCACTGTCAAAAAAGAAAGCTGTACAGCAGGTAGTCTGTAATCTCTTTTAATGATACTACTTCTTTTACCCCATATATCTCCCCTGAAAAACCTTGTCTGACCTTAACTACTGTCACCACTACAGGTAGCAAATCTCCTCTTCTACGATCTATTCATTCCTGTCTCTGTTGTTTGGACTCACGCAGTAGCAACAAAGAGAATTCCAGTGGCTACATTTTCCTAGCTCTGGTCTAGTCATCAGAACTGTACTGTTGACACATTCTTCATGAGACAAATAAATCCAGGAATAGTGTATAAAAGTAACATTTTTTAAAGTTTTTGAGAGAAAGTATAAAGTATGAAATGCTAATCAATAATTTTAAGTGAAATTATAAAAGGCAAATGACACACAAAAAAGTATGCAACTTATATCACAGAGGAAGTACTAATATCTCTCCTGCACAGAGGTCTTTGAAAAATCGAGAGGAAAAATGACAATCTGATAGAAAAATCATCAAAAGATATGGACAGCTCACAGAAGAGGAAATGAAAATGGCCCTTAAATATATGAAAAGATGCTCAGCATCATATAATAAGAGATAGACTAATTAAAACTTCACTGAAATATCACTTCTCGCCTATGTTTATCAAATATCTCAGAGTTTGACAACATATTCTATTGGCGAGACTGTAGAGAAATAGGCATCTTCCTACATTTCAGGTGGTAATGCAAAAGAGAACAATTATAGAAGATAATTTTTTCTAATCTAGGAATATTATGTGTGAGTTTCTTTTTGACCCAGCAATCCTTCTGAAAATTCATCTGAAAGCTGCGATGGCAAAAATATGGACTGACTTTTGCATAAGGTTTGTCATTAAGGCATTATTTGAAATAGTAAAAGATTGGAAATACCCAAATGTCCAAGAACGTGTGACTTATTGGATAAACAAAAGCATTTTCACCCAATAGACTACTAAGAAACTTCAAAAAATGAGATTTCTGTTTACTAAATGGATTTTTCTTCTGGATATTGCTATGTGTAAAAACAAAGTATAGGGAGAAATGTACAATATTCTACCTTTTGTGTGATAAAGAAGGAATATAAATATATAAGCATGTTTGCTTTCATTTGAAAAACTAAGCAATATAGTTATATTGCTTAGGATAGTGAATATTGATGAAAGCTATATACCTATACAGCTTTATTGTATGTAGTTGAGTTTGGAAATATAAATGGTTTACATACTTAACAAATGAAATTAGAAGAACAAAAAGTAATCCTTAAATATTGAAAACAAACCAAATGAATAACCTAACTAAAACAAATTGGTTAGATAGCGACTCAGGAAAAAAAATTACTTCAAGTGATATTAGGATACAGCATTTTGATGCTACATATCTAGTGGGATATAGTCTAACAAAAACAGAGCTATAAATATCTTAAATCTCATTCAATAGTCTGTTAGTAATATTGGTATTATTATTTTAAAACTATAATGTATTTTAAATTATATATTATACAAGTAACTGTCATTGGTATTAAGAATAAATATTTTTATTTAAAGAAAACAGAAACAAATTTAAAATTTTAACTATAAAAGTAAAGTCAAAATTCTGTAACATATATTTGAATCAAAATATCAGTATAGACTTGTGAATTTTTTCAAAAAGAAATATATTCTAGTTTTATCTATAAAAAAGACATAGAAACCACGACACCCCAATGGCAATGATCTCTCCTAGAACCCACACTGTGTTCTCCAGATATAATTTCTTATTAAAAAGAAAGAATTCCTTAGAGAAATGGCTCTTTCATGATAAGGACACGAGTTACTCAGCAAGATCTTGGGACAGCTTGCTTGTCAGTGAGCAAGGAAGCTATGAATGACAGCTAGGTAAAGCCCAAAGGACAAAGGAGCAAACATAAAGTAGTCCATATTGACTAAATCTTAGATAATTTGTGTAACAAAAAAGGTAAGAAGTGAAACTGATTGAAAACCCTAAATATGTATTTTTTAAAAACATAAGTTTATAATGATATTCACAACTGCCATCTCCCCAAAAAAGGTAACTAACAACTCATAGGTCACCATTGGGAATATCTGGGGTACTAATTCATTACTCTGAAAATCAGCAATTAAAAATAATTTATTTTGCCTGCCCTGTACTACATGTAATTCAGGATAATCAAAATACTCAAAATTTTGAGGGAAAGTTTTTTGAGTTCTATTACAAAAGAATCCCAACTAATTAATGTAAAAGGAATAATGACTTTCTTAAATTATCATTTTGCGACCCCCTAATGAAATAATTAATTCAGGTAAAAATCATCAATGAAAACAGTGATTCAATGAATGAATGATAAGGACCTTTGTAATGGAGACATCAATCTGTTACCTTTGCATCACTAAAGTAAGACAACTTGAGAGTGTATGCCTCTTGATGTGACAGAATTTAAAGCATATACACTACCTTTATGGTATTGGTATTAGTTTCTTAGCACTGCTGTAACAAATTCCCACAAACTTGGTGGCTTACAACAGAAATTTATTCTCTCATAGTTCTCTCCCAGACCAAAAGTCTGAGACTTGTTTCCTTCGAGGCCCTGAGATAGGATGTGTTCCATACCTATCTCATAGCTTCCAGTGGCTGCCAGCAATCCTTGACATTTCTTGACTTGTAGACACATGACTCCAGTCTCTGCCTCCATATTCTTTGGCCTTCTCTTCTGATTCTTTATGTCTTTTCCTCTTTATAAGGACATATTCATTTGGACAATCCAGGATAATCTCAAGATCTTTAACTTAGTCGCACCTGCATAGACCCATTATCCAAATAAGGTCACACTGACAGGCTCCAGGTGGACATATCTTTTGGAGGACCAGTATTCAACCCACTATAGTACTCTTCCCCCAAAAATGTTGGACTTGAATCTAACTAAGTCTCTAGTTGCACTAATACAGTAGCTACTGGTCACATGTAGTTATTTAAATTAATTAAAATTTGTACCTTAATCACACTAGCCACATTTTAGATGCTCAGTAGCCACATGCAGCTACTGTATTAAACAGCCCATATATAGAACAGTTGCATCATTGCAAAAAGACCTGTTGGCCAGTGCTTTTCTACCTTTCATAAAGAAAAAATATAGGAGATAGAGGAACAAATTAAATCAGACCCGAAGAAGCAACCAAATCTAGCATGTGTGACCACCTACAGGACAATCTTCCTGGTTTCTGCCACAATTCAACAGCATGGAAAAATTAAAAAATAAAAAAGAAAAAGAATATAGTTCTATATTGGAAATGAAATTTAAAAGGCATAACCAAATTTAATGTGTGGCTAGATCTTTGGAGCGTGAGCCAAATAAATCCACTGGAAAAGAGAATTTTCTTAGGTACCTGGGGAAATTTGTTTATAAACTAAGTATTAGATGACATTAAGGAACATTGTTAATTTTTTAAGTGAGAGAGAATAGCATTGTTGTTATATAATAAAATGTTCATTTTTTTTTATATGCCTTTGGAAGTATATAGGGGATAAATGACTAGGATTTACTTTCAAAATACTTAGCAAAAAAATTTTAAAAGAAAAAAATAGATGAAAAATGCGGCCACATCTTTACTGAATACAGGACTAGGTGATAGATATACGGGGGTTCATTGTACTGTTATTTCTACTTTGGGCATCTGAAAACTTTCATTATATAAATTTTTAAAAATGCGATCATGTACAGATCATTTATAGTTAATGAAAGAAATAGTAATATTGAAGTCAAACACCTGCATGGAATTCAAGAATCCAATTTCTGCTACTTAATAAATGTGAGCTCTCAGAGAAAATTCTTCACTTCTCTGGACCTCAGTTTCCTCATCTATGAAGTAGAGACTTATATACCTTGTGATAATTAAGTTATGTAACATGGGAATATACCTCACAAACATTATTAGTGTCTGTTCTTCCTGTTGGATAGATGAAATACTGGGTAGAATGGGCTCTTGTGTATAACCTCCCAATTTTGGAGTGTTTAGAGGACAGTCCTAATTATAGAATTTTTTCTTTATTTAGTCTTATTTTTAGCTCTGGGATCCCAATACTTCTTACCATCTCCACTGCTACACCTTCATCCGAGCCACCAATATCTCTCACTTAGATTATTGTATCAGCCCCCTTCCTGGTCTCCATGGCTCTTTTTTCACCCAGCATCCTTACTACCTCTGCCTTCTTAATATAGCAGTCAAAGGGATCCCTTCAACCTGTAAGTCAAGTCATATTGCTTCATTGCTTGAAACCTCCCATTGAATTTCTACCTCCCTGAGAGTAAAAGCCAAAATCTTTACCATAGACCTCAAGGCCCTACATAGTCTAGGCCCTCCATTTCCTCTCTGCCCCTCTGACTCCTCCCTCCCTCATACTGGCCTCCATTGCCTTTTTTGGCAAGTGCCTCCCACAGGACCTTTGTATTTGCTATATTCTCTGCCTGAAATACTCTTCCCCAGTTACCTGTACAGTTTTGCCCTCCTCCCCTTCAAGACTTTAATATTCTCAGTGGTACCTTTTCTTACCATATATTTAAAAGTCTAACCCTCTCACTCTACCCACTCCACAACCTTCCTACCATCTTTCCCTGTTTTATTTTCCTCTATAGCACTTACTACCAGTTAGCATTTTTTAACTTTACATAGTTATTTTGTTATCTGTTGCTGACTTCCTTAACTACAATATACATTCTACAAGGGCAAGAATTTGTATGCACTGCTGAATTTTCAGCCTCATTCAGAACAAAACTGAAACATGTAGATGCTCAATAAATATTTGTTGACTGATGAATGCAGAAACTTGTAATTGACTTAAAACAAGTTGTCTGGTCTTTAGAGGAAGTGTTTATGGATCAATAATAATGATATGTATTTATCAAAATCAATATCTGGCTTGTAAATTAGTACTTTGGAAGTGTTTAAATTGCTTGAAAAGGGGTGTGTTTTCTTAAGCGATTTAAATATTTTCCCAGCAATCACATTCATTCTGATAATTTGTTACGATAATTACTTTTTGGAATGTATCTAAAAGGAAAAGAATGATATATAAAGGAATTTAAAATTGATGAGCCCAAATGGGTTAGATTTTATCACATGGATTTTAAAGGTATATATAGCATATTTTACATTTTTTTGCTTTTATTTTCATTTTTTGTTTTAAGTTTTTTTAACTGGAGTATAATTTTCATACAGTGAATATTCAGGTCTTAAGTTACCAGAAGAATATTATCTTTTCTATTTTAACAAATGTTTATCAAGATACAGCCTACGGCCATGGCACCCTGAACATGCCCGATCTCGTTTGATCTCAGAAACTAAGCAGGGTTGGGCCTGGTTAGTACTTGGATGGGAGACCACTTAGGAATACTATAGGCATTAAAAAAATTTAAAAATTTTTAAAAAGATACAGAATATTTCTGTGACCTGAGAATGTTCCCTCGTGCCCTTTCTCATTCAGTGGAGCCCCTCTCCATGAGTAGCTGATCTCATTTCTATCCTATTTGGAATTTCTTATAATTGGAATCATGTAGTAAGTTCTTTCTTTGTGTCCAGCTTCTTTCACTAAGCTTGATAATTTTGAGATTCATGACTGTTGTTGAGTATTCACTAGTTTATTTTTTGTTATTGCTGATTTATGTGCTGTTGTGTGAATATACCACCACTTATCCATTCTCCTGATGATGGACATCTCAGTTATTTCCATTTCTTGCTGCAATGAATAACGCTGCTATCTGTCACACATTCTTCAAGGATTTTTGTGGGCATAGTTGTTGTTTTTCATATATAAGTAACTGAGAGGTGAATTTTTGGGTCATGGCTTCAGTGCATGTCTGGTTTTATAAGGAACTCCCAGACCTTTTCCCAAAGGGAGTATGCCATTTTGTACTTTCAGGCACAGTGTGTGAAAGTTCAGCATGATCCACATTCTTTCCAACATTTTGGTGTTATCATTCTTTTTCATTTTTTGGTAAGAGTATCTCACTGTGGTTTTAATTTGCACATCCCTGATGACATAAAATGTTGAGCATATTTTCCTTTGCTTATTGGGCATTTCTAGATCTTCTGTTGTATAGTATCTGTTTAAATCTTTTGCCCAGTTCTTCTTGCATTATTTTTCTTTTTATTATTGAGTTGCAAATATATCTTCCTATTTTTATAACAATTCTTTGTTAGATATGTGTGTTACAAATATTTTCTCTCATTTGCTTATCATTTTCTTGACGCTTTTAATGAGAAGGTTTTAACTTTGGTGAATTTTTTCTTTTTTTTTTTTTATCTTTCTTTTCTTTTATGTTTCATGCTTTTTGTGTTCTCTCTAAGAAATATTTGCCTACTCTGAGGTTGTGAAGATATCCTCCTTTATTTTATTCTAATAGCTTTATTGTTATAGCCTTTATGTTCAGTCCTATTTTCCATCTTAAACTGATTTTTCTTATAGTATAATGTAGAGACCAACATTCTTATTTCTCTTATGGATTTCCCTTACTGATTTTAATAGTACCACTTCTTGAAGAGATTTTCCCTTCTTAATTGAATTGTTTTGACACATTTGCAGTAAATCACTTCACCAAATATGTGGGTGTATTACTAGACTTTGTCTTCTGTTCCATTCATCTATTTGTTTAACCTTTGGCTTGATTACTGAAGATCTATAGTAAGTCTTAAAGTAAGTAGTTTAAGTCTTCTAACTTTATTCTTCCTCTTCAAAAGTAGTTTGGCTATTTTTTTCCCTTTAACTTTCTGCATAAATTTTAAAGTCATATTGTTAATTTTTGGAAAATAAACCTGCTAGAAGTTTAATTTGGATGACAGTATACATGAATTGATATCTTCACAATAATGACTTTTCTGATCCATGAACAAGGTATAACTCTCCATTTATTTAGCTCTTGTTTAATTTCTCTCAACAGTATTTTATTGTTTTTGGTGTAGATGAATTACACGACGTCTTTTGTTAAATTTATCCTTAAAGTTTGCAATGATCTTTAACCCTATTATAAATGATCAAGTCTTCTTGATTTTATCATCTAATTGTTCACTACTAGTATGTAGTAAAGTATAATTGATTTTTAATATTTAGCTTGTATCCTTTAACATAAACAATAAAATCAATAAGTCAAAGAAACTTCCCAGATAAAAAAAACATATACTTAAAAGTACATATTCAAAGAGTTATAAGCCCAGAATGACTTTTATAGTAAGAATATTGGACTTTAAACAAAAAAATTATACCCAATAAGCAAAAAGAGCAAGTTACTTATAAGTAATTTACAAGAGAAATAAAATTAGATGACCCAACTTTTCAACAGCAACACTTTGTCATAAGAAAACAGAGCCACGTACTTAAAATACACAAGGAAAAAAGGTGAGCTGTTGTTGTGAATCAAAACTGACTGACAGATATGATGGAAATGCTCTTTAAGGAAGATTATTCTAGCAGCTTTTTAAGGTACAGATTAAAATAGGATAATGGTGTATGTCAACTATACTTTAATAAAAATTTAATTAAACAGTTAATTAAAATGTGAGATGTGGTGAAATGCCAAAAAATCTTAGAAAAATCTAGGCCAGCACAGTCTAATAGAACTTTCTGCAGTGATAGAATTCGTGCCTAATTCTACAGTATCCAATATAGTAGTCACTAACTCACATAGCTATTGAACACTTGAAATGTGGGTTGTGAAACTGCGAAACTGAGTTTTAAATTTTACTTCATTGTAATTAATTCCAATTTAAATTTATACAGTATCATGTGGTTAACGACCACCATATTAGACAATGCAGATGTAGGCAGTCTAAAACCCGAACACTAGACTGTGGCTAAAGAAATGGAATTAAAACAGGATACCCAAGAGGTATAATGGAAAAAAGAAACAATGTCTTTATAGGAGAAAAGAGAAAAAGGAGATTTAAACAATTCAAAGGCAGTGTACTTGGGAGAATGGGGAAACTCGTAGTACCATCCAATAAAAAGTGTATCTTATCTGGGGCTACTTTAAAAAGTAGATGTTTTAACATGTTGAGTTCTCAGTGGTAAGGAGACTTCCAAGTGAAAAGACTATAAACAGTTAGAATTCTCATGCTGAATTGGGGCAGAGGGAAGTCAAAAAAAAAAAATCTGGTTTTTTGTTTTGAGTGGTTTTTTTTCCCGACATTTCACTCTCGAGAGAGGCTCTTCTGCCTCCATACACCCTGTTCCGAGATTGCCTTGTCATCTCCTTCATGGAGAGACCCTGATATATGCCATAATAACGATTGTTCAGAGAAATTACTATTTAACCTACTGAGTGATTAATATGAAATTTGTTACTGAAACAGTGGTATGGAGATCAAGGAAAATTTCCCTTTTTTTAAGAAAGGAAAAATACAAGATAAATATTGCTTTGCATACACGAAGTACTTTCCATCTGAGAATCTCTACATACTCAGCAAGCTTAATTAATGAGAAAACTTCAAAAAAAGAGAAGTGATGAAATAAGGAATACAGATACTAGTGTTCTATTTCTGTGATTTTTAAAAACCAAGCTTGTTGTTTTCCTGTTGCATTAATGCACAAGTGTAGCCCCGTGTGGCAGCCATGAGATGTTGATCTTTCTGCTGAATGATTTCTCTTGAAGGCATCCCACTTAGGAGGGATAGTAACAGCACAGAATCCCACCCCCTAACTTTATTGATGTCCTGTGCTCTTATTTGCAATGGAAATCCATCCCCTATCATCATAGTGCAGCAAGCATTTTCTGATAATTCAGTCTGCACTGTCCCTGGAAAGATTGTTTTGTTGTAGAATGAAGCAGGTTATCTTCTTTATCAAAAATTATTCAAAACAAACATTCACGAATCTAGGACTAACATGCATTGAAAGGGGATAGGCAGGCCTTCTTAATGGGTACCCTACTGTGTAATCTTCCTTTCATCTTCATTCAAAATCTCTTGAAGATTGAAGCTCCCCTTTGCAAAAATATAAATCTTTCTAATTACTTATATGTAGTGTAGGGTACATGATTTGACCTAGTCAAAAGAGACATGCAATAATGTATCCTGTCATTTATTTTCATCTGTTGTGACTTGAGGATAGATGCTGGGTTTTTGTTGTATACCTTTTTCTTCATCTTTTATTTCGCCTTCCTTTCCTCCTCTCTACTAAAAAAATAAAATTAAAATAAAAAAAAAAAAGGCAAGTCATTTTGCCAAAAGAGAAAATACCTTGAAGGATCATGCTTTTAAAGATTTTTTTATTGAGAGTTTGATGTTCTGTAGAATAAAATTAGCTGGCATGTGTAAAAACAGCTGTTTTTGTTGGAAGAGACAAAGATACTAAGACTTTAGTTTTTGGGGTGTGTGTGTGTGTGTTTATTTTTACTTATCTAGACCTTCAGTATATGTCTCCAGGCATATATAGATCTGTCTAGCTCATAGCCTTCTCATATTCTCTGGGCCCAGAAATTCAGATTTGTCCCCATCTTTTCTTAAGAGCCTTTCACTATCCAAGCCAACATCATCTTACTTCTCTCATCCTGCACAAAATGCACCTTGTTTGCCCAGTCATGTAAGGGTACATTCTTTCCTCATCAGTGCTGGACAGCTCCTGACACCATCTGATCATCGTTGTCCAATAAAATACCACAGTGACCTTTCCATTTTAATACATAACTGGGAATTTAAGAGAGCTGATGTAACACCTTCCAAATTAAATGTCATATTCTCAAAATTCGGATGGATCTGGAATTCACCTAAGTATATTTTTCTGCTCCCATTCCCAGTAGTCTATACAGTACGATGATTAGCAGTAGCATTTTGTAATGTCACTTAAGGCTTTAGCGCCGTGGAGTTCTGCCAGTAATGGTGTTTAATTCACTTATATATGCCAATTCATCTCTGTCAGGAGCCTATTAATTTCCTCACTATTTTACTCAGTCCCTAGTTCCTATATAATGAGACACAGTGATCCCCATTTATATAACCAAAAAACTTAGAGTTTCTTATAAATTACATCTGATCCCACTGCTTTTAGTGACCAGAAAGACTTTGTATTTCTTTTTTGTATTTAAATCAATTTTTCCAAGTTCTTTTCTTTAGAAGGATATACTGGAACTCTAGGGCACCAAATAGTGAAATCATAGACAAAGTATAAGATTCTGATGGGCTCTTTAACATGCATCCCTGTTCCAAGGCAGACTTCCATAATATCACCAAAGATATACTATTCCCAGGAGCACATCCCACTTACAGGAGGGAATGTTGATGAAAATCAGCCTCAGACTCAAAATCAGCCCAGTCATCAGTGGGCAAGATGCTAAAATACCTATAACATTGCTATAAAAGTAAAGACCCTGAAACAAATAAAGGCTATAGATATAAAATTAATCCCATAGAATATGCTGTTGGCATTTCTATGTAGTGAGTATATAGGAAAGTGACAGCTAAGTGACTGACTAGGAAAAATTAACATAGATTCAGAAGAGTATATAGTTGTTTTAGGATATAAACTCATATGTCTGTTACTTGTTCTTCTTTTTTCAGGATTGGAGCAAAACATCAGGAGCTAAGGGAAAAGCAGGCAAGAGCTCTTGTTGATTATGCTACTGGTACAATTGGATCACTGCATGATATGGATGATGATGAAATGGACCCCAATTATGCCAGAGTGAACCACTTCCGGGAACCATGTGCATCAGCAAATGTCTATAGGTCTCCATCTCCCCCTCGGGCTGGACCACTGGGTTATCCTCGAGACGGCCGTCCACTGTCTCCAGAGAGAGACCACTTAGAAGGTCTCTACGCCAAGGTCAACAAGCCATACCATCCACCAGTGCCAGCTGACAGGTAATATAACTTATTGAGAGATGAATGTAGTTTTAATTCAGTAAGTTTCAAATCATCTCTACTGTTGAAACAGATAAAAATATATATCCTTTATTAAAACTGAAATGACACAGTACCTTGACAAGTGTTAGCCTTTGACCTACCTGTAAGGTATCAGCTATCAAAAATAAAACAATAGCCAGTTATAAGGAGACATGAATGAATAGTAGAAGTTGAGTTCATGGTACAACAGGGAGCAATTTTTGAAGGAATATTGTAACAGAGAACTGATAGTGAAAACTTTGAAGGAATATTGTCCTTTCTCTTAAGAGCCCTACTGTGAAAGTTTCATTTAAGAAGACGGCATGATGCTTACAGGTGAGGAGTCAGAGGAGACAATGATTACTTCAAAGTAGGCGTAATTGAAGTGGAATTATAGCTAGCTGCAGATATGCAGAGGACTTTAAAAAGTAAGAATGGGTTTTTATACTCAAGGAAAATGTGATCTTGTACGGATATTCATGGATGACTGGAGGTAGAAAAGGAGATAATCTTGGCAATAGGAGTTTGATGAAGTAGAGAAAGATAAGAGATAACAAGGCCAAGGATCCTTAGGTGCAGCAGCTAAGGAAAGAGATAATAGGACCATCTATCAGTACAATTGAAGTAGGTAGGGAACAAGATGATTCCAACCTCACCTCCTGCCAAAAATAAAATGCCTCATCTCTTGAAAGGCTGATATAAGATAGTGTTAGTCAATATACATTGTTAGGTGACCCATGGAATTACACAAGCAAGGAATGAGTTGACTGACCTTAGTCTAATCTGGCTATAGCTTGAAGTCTGGAGGGAGGAGGTAAGGGGGGAAAGGTGGTGGGCACAAAGAGCTCTCATCCTAGATGGAAAAAAAAAGACTTGCTTTCCAGATTCCTTTTGGTCCTGACAACGGCCCAGTCCCTATTAGTAACCAGCTTTTGTGTGATAGCATGATATATTGCATATGTTTACCGTTTACATTTCCCTAGCTGGGTGATATTATGCACTTTCAATTAAGTTGGGGAGAGGAAGGGAAATCATGGCATTTTTATGCAGACTATAAAGTGTAGCTTCACAAGACTGATTACCTTTCAGAGCCTTTCCAATAACCAAGTGAGAAGGAAGGAGCAATTTTTAATCCTTACTGTCAAGCTTCCAGGTTGATAGTATTAAAGAAAGATGGTCAAGTTTTTCTTTGGGATAAATGAAAATATAAATTTCTATGACTGTGTGAGACAGCCATAATTATTAAACTGTTAATTCGAAGAACTGATTAAGAGTTGGCCTTTTTTCTCCCAAGCTTTTATATAGGGTTGAATGTTTATCACATAAATGATAATACCAAGCATGAGTCTCTTCTGTCCCAGACTGTAGCAAAGCTTACTTTCTCTAAATCAGATAGGTCTTTCTTCATAGCAGTCCCCTTTGCATGTGTCAGAGCTGTTTCTCAGTACTTCCAAAGCCAGTATTTCTCAATTCTATTTCTAAGAAAAAAAAAAAATATGAGGGCTTCTATTAAAATACGTTCACTAGTCAAATACACTATGGAGAATTCTGGGTTAAACCACTGAATAGGTTTCCTTACTGTGGTCTTATCGCCAGTATGCTAATATGCATTGTAAGGATCTAAAATGGGCATACAACCATCAGCCCTTACCATTCCCCATATTTTTGTCACTTAATGCTTTTTTTTTTTTTTTCCGGATCTTGTGGTTATTCTTTGGAACACTAGGAAACTCTATCCTGAAGCTAACTTTCATCCATGTAGATTTGACCAGGAAAGAAATTTCTTAGGATAATCCTAACTGGAGCCATTATAGAATAAAATCAGAAAAAAATATGTAATTTACTGCCCAGCACAGACACGTGTTTAAGCAATAATTTTTCTTTTGTCTGACCTCTTTGTTTTAATAAATGATTTAAAGCTCTTTCAGTGGCATTTTAGACAGGTGTCATATTTGGAGATAACAGATCAAAGTGTGACTCTTTATACTCAGGATTATCTTTATTCTGCTCTTTAGTTATATTTAAAGATTTTTCTCCTTGTTCTTTAAGTCTTGAAGCAAGCAGTTTTTGTCTTGGCACATAAGCATTCAATAACGTTAGCTATTATCATCATCGTTGTTATTATTACTGTCCTTCATCAGTGAAATTCTAAACTTTTCTGATATGCCTGGGACCGGGTGAACCTAAGAGAGTTGTTTTGGGAGTGTCCCTAACAGCATTCGTAAGCCAGAATTATGAGTTCTAAACCTACTACATGTACAATTAGAGGCACCTTATTCATTTTGTCATTCGTTTAGTCTTTCACTCTTTCTATAAGTATTTATTTGGCACCTACTGTGACCTAGCTACTGTAGTAAGCTCAAGGGATGATACAAAAATGACTAAGATATGGCCCCAGTCCATATTCTAGTTAGAAGGGGTGCAACTCATGTGGAAATAGATAATTGCAATATACTATGAACAGAAGGAAAAGAAGCTTTTTTAACTCTGCTGGTCAGGAAAGGTCTCCTAAAGGAAGTGATATTTAAACTGGCTCTGGAGAGATTAGTAAGACTTGACTAGATCCATTAGAAAAATTGTTTTCCTTACAGAATAGTTAGCATGTACAAGGGTAAAGTAGCCTGAAAGAGCATTGCATGTTCAGGAAGCTCAGAATCATTTAAAACATTGAGTGTGGATGGGAATGGAAGTGATAGGAAATGCTGGTAGGAAGCAGGTTAGAGCCAGATTGTGAATGAATAGGTTCCATCTTATTTTCACACGTATTGATTGGTAGCAGCTGTCCAGAAATCTGTGTTAAGAAGAGTTCTGACTACCGTACGATCCAGCAATTCTACCTCTGGGTATTTATCTGAAAAAAAAAAAACAAAAATCCTAATTCAAAAAGACATATGCACCCCCATGTTCATGGCAGCATTACTTATAATAGCCAAGTTATGAAAACAACCTAGGTGTCCATTGATAAATAAAACATGATACATGCAATGGAATGTGTATGTATGTTTGTATGTATGTATGTATGTCTATATATGTGTGTGTGTATATATATATATGTACATATATATATAATGGAATATAGATAATGGAATATTATAGATAATGGAATGTATATGTAATAGGATATATATATAATAAAATATTACTCAGCTATAAAAAAAAAGAATGAAATCTTGCCATTTGTGACAACATAGATGGACCTAGAAAGGTATTGTGCTTAATGAAATAAGTCAGACAGAGAAAGAGAAATATTGCATAATTTCATTTATATGTTGGAATCTAAAACACAAAACAAATGCACAGATAGGAATAGACTCAAAGATACAAAAAGCAAACTGGAAGTTTGCCTGGGGACTGGGCAAAATAGGTGAAGGGGGTCAAGAGGTACAGACTTCCAGTTATAAAACAGGTAGGTAGAGTGGCATCCACTGGGGTTCCCAACATGCTAATGGCAAGTTAAATCATGGGCTTTGGAATGAGGCTGAGTAGCTCCAGTTCTTTTCCAGATACTACTGCATGACTTTTAGTAAATGAACTTTTCCAAGATGCCATGCATACAATTCAACCAATATATCCACTGTCTATTAAGTGCCAGGACCTGAATTCATTATGGAGTTCATAAGGGAACAAGAAGAGAGATGGTATTGTCCCCTCCTTATGGAGCTTACAGTCCAGTGGAGGCTACAAAAATGTAAACACACAATGAGAACACAGTGTGAGAGTGCTGCTGTACAGGGAGCCAGGGTAACTGCTGCCACTGAGGCTGGAGGGTCGGAGGCACAGAGAGCAACATGGAGATGAGAGGAAGCACAGTGTGTTAGAGCAACTACAAGAAGCTCAGTAAAATAGGAACCTAGTGAGAGGAGTATATGGCAAGAAATAAAATGAGAGTGTCGGAGAGCTGAGCAAAAGGCAGGTGACAGACTCTTGAAGAAGAGTTTAGACTCCATCCTGAGGGGAGGCGAGGGCAGGGCCGAGGTGGGGAAGGAATCATTGAGGGTTTTAAAGTGAGACATAAACCCTGGAATTCAACTGGCTATTAAATGGCCTAGGCAGTGTATCCTCACCTCTTTATCTGCAAAAGGAGGATTATAAAAACAGCCTCACATGTTGTGATGGTTAAATACAATTTCACATTTTGCATTTTTTTGTATCACTCTATGAAACAAACCTCTATTGTCCATGTATTTCTATATCACAGGAATATATGCGTATGGCCCACAGTGGCAACTTCTACCTCTCACCTCCCTGCTTCTCAAAGCTTGGCCCTGAACAAACCTTCAGCCCTTCTAAGAAAAACGTGGCTTATAAAGGATTCATCTGTAAATGATGGTGATTTAAAAAATCCTTACCACTGTAACAGAATCATAGGACTGGGTTCTCACAGTGCTGGTTCTCTCAGGATATGAACACAGCATGGATTAATTCTGTCCCCAAAAGATAGACAACTATTTAGGGTTTATAATGTCTTAGTCTCCCACTGCAACACCAGCATTTAAAGGGCTCCCACAGTATATGAACATTAAAGCTTTATGTTTGGATGAGTTTAAAAGAGTCCCAAGTAGGGGGAATAGAAGATGTGACATTTGACACAGTTACCACTTTGTATTAGTTTACATGATTATTTGACTTTCTTTACTAGAGATTGTTTGAGCACACCTCATGTCAGTAAAAATGTTTTTGGATGTTAAATCTCCAAGATATGTGTATTTGATTACTATACACTTATGTTGCTAAGATATTATATGTATTATAGCACATATACCAAGTATAGAAATTAATAAAGGAATTAGATTTTTAAAAAATTCATAAGTAACAGTTCAAATATTTTCTTCCTCCCTTCACATGGGGTGCACACAGCCCATTATGGAGACCACTGGTCTCACCTTCAGGCTCCACATGGGTGGGACCTTGCCTGCTTTTACGTAGCATTGGCTCTCAGTTCCTAGAGCAGCCTGTACTCAATAAATATTTAATTAATTAATGATTTGACAGAATCTTCGAGTCGAATGGGACCTTAGATGGTCAAGCGTCAGGTCCCATCCAATGGAGGCATCTTCTCCACAAAATCCCTCACAGGATGTCCCTTGACCCATATCGGCATACTTCCAGTGACAAGAATTCATGAGGCATCCTATTTCTCTTTCGAACCAGTCTAATTGATATAAAAATGCTCACTTTGTAGCCACCCAAATGCTGTCGCCATGTAACATTTACCTTAGATCCCAGATTGATCTGCCTGGACACAGAATCTAAACCTCATTAATAGCCTTTCAGATATTTGAAATGATTACTGTGACCGCCTTTGTTAACAAACGTTTATTGAACTTTAAAAGTATGAGAGGATTTGTGCTCAGAGTTAGCCTTACAAGGATGAAAAAAATATTCATAGAACATTAAGGAATATAATTACTTCTTCAGTATAAACTCCTCTAGCTATCTTAGTCACTTATATTATAATCCACACCTGTAGCCTTCTTGGTAGCTGTATTCTGAATGCACTCAAGTCTGTTGAGTTTAAAGTATTTATGATTGCCCTCTGCCAAGCATGGCATAGAGAACTGGACACTGTATTTCAGATATGGATAGAAAAACTCAGTAATCAGCAGAACTCTTGCATCTTTTAGTCTTAATCCTTTAAACTTATTAATGTGGCCTTAACTTTTTTACATCAGCTGCAATCATTGGCTTAGATTGCACTTTTTAACAAAAACCTCTTTTTGTTTTCACTTGAGTTGCTATCAAGCCAGATTATCCAATATATTGTGCAAAATCCAGTCATTTGTCCAATGTTGTCCAAGTTAAATATGTGCTTATTAGGTTTAACCCATTGTTGTGGCCAATAATGATATTTTAAAGTATTGATTTTTGGCCTTCAGTATATTAGTTATCCTTCCTAGTTTTATACCATCCTTATATTTAATCATTGTGTTCTCATCCATGTCATTGATAAGATCATTGATCAAAGTCAAATACAATACCTGCAAGTCATCACTCAAGACCTCCATTAATCAGCATTCTCTGGGATGTTCAGTTAGCTATTAATCCAGTCTACTGTTACCTAGTGTGCATTCTCCAGTTCATCCACAAACATTAGGAAGCTTTGTCAAATATATTACTGATTAAGGTATACCATGTTTGCAAGAATCCCCTGACTTACCAAGCTAGTAACCCAAACAAGAAAGGGAATTACTTGCTCTTTGTGAATCCTAGCGATAATTTTTTTCTCTTCTGGGTATTCATAAATAATGTGTCCATTTAGACTTAATTATACAGAATGAGACTTTCTGTGATCCATTCTAATTCTAGGCACTTAATATCTGCTTACTATTTACTTACTTATTGACTGATATACCACAGCTATGAAATTAAAGTAGCAAATAGCATAGAGCTCTTCAATACTCCACTTAAGCAGCCTTGATTCCCTAGCAAATTTTCACCAGTGTTTGTAAGAAGCTTTTATTGAGCATCTGTTGTGCTTCATATGTTGTGCCAAGTTTAAAAATTATCTTTACCTTTAAGAAACTCAGTCTAAGAGCTGAGACTGTCTTATAAACAATTAATTATAGTATAATATATTCCATTAGAATAGAGATCTATATATAGAATATATTATAAAAATCATGAATATGCATTCAATGTGGGAAAAACCTGAGGCTATGGCTTGTTCTTTCTGGAATCTTGATTCGAATGTATTAATTTTTCAAAGCCTCAGTTTTCTCACTGAAAAATGGGAACAAGAGTATACAGTATTTCCTATGGATTGTTCGTGGTTTAAATAAAATCATTCCAATATCTGGTTCAATAAATGTTGATTATTACTATTTAGGAAGGTTATTATACTATATATTGTTGGACTATATTATATATTATTAAGCTATGTATTCATAAGTTTATTGAACTAAATATAACTATTTAGAAAAATTATTGACCTTAAAGTCATGGGTTTATTAACCTTTTAGATTCCATCTGTTCCATGGATACATGGTTAATGATTTATTCCTAATTCATAAATATACTCCTGCTGGTATATTTCAATCATCAGAAACAAGAGGTAGAAACAGAAAAGAAAACTAAGGGACAAAAGGCAAGAAAACTAAGGGACAAAAGGCAAGAAAACTAGCTCAGATTCTTTTAGATCAGTCATATCATGTGCATAAGTGAAGAGCAGAGTTGTTACACACCTACTTTTTCAATATCTTGTTAAAAACCATAACTCATAAGATTGTCATCAGAACTAATACTTTCTTCCTGAAATGTCAATTGAATGTCCATTTGGTTCAGAGTCGAGCCCAACACTTGTCCACAGAATGCACTAGCTGAATTTTTATGGGCCTCAGAAGAGCTGTCAATAACAACAATGTGTCAAGTCAGATCCTGTTTGGCTGTAAACAATGGAGAACCCAACTGATACATTTGTCTTACCCTTTAAGGAATTTAGGTGGCCCCGACTTCATAAAGTAGCCTCTTTTCATCTTCCTCCTTTGCTGTCCCCTGTGGTTAGGCCTCTTCTCCATGTTGCATCATGATTCTAAGATGGATCATGAAGCCCTAGGCTTCCTATCCATTTTCCAAGGAGAAAGGAGCAAGTAGCCAATGGAATGTGTCAGTCAGGTTTATCCCTTTGAAAAGATTTCCCAGAAGACCTCAACAACTTCTCACTGGCAAAACTGTATTTAAAAATCTCTGCCAGTTGTAAAAAGGTATTGAGAAATAGTAATAGTATTTCATCTTTCCAGTAAACAAAGGCAAAGGAGAAATGAGTTCCAAACGGCTTTTAGGGAGTCACTCCACAAGCGGATTGCCTCTAGATGACTTTTTTTTTTTAACTACCCTTTAATAATGGAAAAGGTATAGATTAATGCTACATAGCATTCTGTTTTAATATATTCTTATTAAATCCCTATGGGAAGCTATTCTTATTATGTTGACTCTCTTTTATAGCTGAGATAGAAATATTTCAATCTGAATAACTTCTAGTATCATTTAAGTAAAGCAAGTGGGAGGACATAACATTCTTAGTTTTCATGACCACTGAAAAAGTATGTTTGGGGAAATTCTAAGTTAAGAGTGATGAAGTATTAAAAAAATGTTAACAGGAAAGCTTCATACCCAGGTGTGAACATCTGGCTGTGAACATACCTTGTGCCACGGGGGCAATGCAGGATGATTGGTATCTCGTTTCTTGATTTCAGAGATTTGGCATTTCATTGAGCCTCAGCTTTGTCATGCACAGCACATACCTCTATTGGTGTTTGTCCTCAATTTCTTTCTCTACTGATTTTTCTGGTAATTTTACTTTAGTTTTTTTTTTAGAAGCTTTGCCCGCACTTCTGAGTCACAGCTTAATGAGGCTGCGTGTAGAGACTTGAACAGTGTATACAGTAGATTACTTGGAGATGTGTTTTTTAGTTTCTACAAACAGAGCCAAAGTGATCTCATTTCAATTTGGGAATCCCAGTGATAAGCGGCATTTCCACAGAGAGTTTAAATTCATCAGTTGAACAAAGCAATCAGATTTTTTTCTTAGAACATATTACCATTAATTTTTAAGTGACTTTTAAACAATAATGAGATATCTCTTAATGAAAAAATCTCTATGACCAGATAAGTGCTAATAGTAACCGATATACCATTAACTCTACTTTCCTCCATCCCCTCTCTTTAAAACTTGATGTTCTCATTAACTTTTTTTTTTCCATCTTCTGAGAGCCCTACTCTTGGGACTATGCTAGACTTACATCTGCCTAAGTTGTCAGCTTCCAGGGGTGACAAATGTAGACAACCTTCTCTTTTATTATACATGAGCTAGGCAAGGAGGGTTGGTATTCAGTGACCATCTATTTTCAAGACCTCCACCCCACTACCGTCCTCAGTCACTGGCAGTAAGTGAGCATGCTTGAGGAATGTTTGCCAAAGGGTTACTGTAATTTCTTAAAGCTGTCATTTAAGCATTGACTTGACTGTTTTTCCAACAAATGCCCTGATCCTTAGGACATATTCATCTAACTTATCCTGTTTACTAAGAGGAGATGGGAGGGTGTGTACAGAATTTATTTAAGCGTGTAAAATGAAGAGATTATAGCAGTCTTCTGCCTCCTAGAGGGATGCAGCTGATATTTTGGGAATAGTAATGGTGATATGCTATGATAAGGGCAAGCCAAAGATGCTCTAGGAGCACAAGAGAGGGCCACTGAATACAGATCTGGGGGGTTAAAGAAGGTTACTTAAGGGAATCTATACTATGGCCTAAAGAACAAGTAGAAATTAGTTGAGTGAGAAGAACATGGTTATGGCCCACAGAGAAAACAGGGTGCATTTAGGGAACAGTAGAAGAGCTGCAGTGTGGTGTGTGAATTAGGGCCAGCTGGAGGAAAAAGATGAAGGTCAACACAGGCCATATTGTTAAAGGTCATATAATGAAACATAAAGCATCTAGACTCAAGTGCAAAAGCAACAGGGAACCTTTGAAATAGAGATGGCATGTTCAGATTTATGCTTTAGAAAGATAACAAAAAATCATATAGAGCAAGTATGTATTTTGCAAATAAGAAACTGGTGGCTCAGAGAAATTAAGAAACTTACCTGTGGTGACACACGTAATAAGTTGGCAGAGCTAGGATTCCAACCTAGATCTAACTCCAAAACCCAAGCATGAGCTTCCTACTGTGCTAGGGTTTCTCAAACTGTAGGTTGTAATGTGTATCTTGAAATAATTTGATGGAATCAACCAGCATTTTTTTAAAGGAAATAGGATAGAAAGGAATAGAAAAGATTATTGCATAGATTACAGTAAGTATAAGAATTATTTTATAATTTAAGTTATATATGTATGTAAAATGTATATATGTGCATATGTATACAGGGTATGCATGTAGCTGAGTACTGGGACATAAAGCAAAATGCACTTCTCACTGCAGATCGCAGTAAACACGTTCAAAGCCAATAAGCATGTGCAAAGAGCTTGCATGTTACTCCTACCTGCCAGGCATTTCTCCCTCCCTCCTACATTAATTAATTAATTCATTCATTCATTCCATTAAAAATATTAGATGCCCGTTGTGTGCAAAGCACCCTGCACAAGGCTATGGAGGTACAAAAACATATCAGAAGCCTTGGGCTTTGACCTACTTCTTTGTAGTAGTTGTAGGTTTGTGTTGATCTACCACACTTATTCCAGGCCTCTTGTGACCTGTGGTTTGCATTAATCTATTAGGCTAAGCCACATACCTTTTCATTACACAATCTTTGCCAATGCTAAAGGCAGATTCCAAAGTGCCCTCTTTATAATTTCTGTATTTAATGCAATGCATAATCAAGAGTAGGCCATTGTTAGGTCAGTTGCTTTCCTGTATTTATCTTTTCAAACAATAAATAATCAGTGAGATGAGAAAGGGCAATAGAAGATAGTTTCAATGTTAGTACTCATAAATATCCAACATCTTAAAGATGTGTTTTAATATTTATATGCTGTGGACTACCCACCCCTCTGGAGAGCTAACTGAGGATTGATATGAACCCATACAGAAATAGAATTCAATATCCATTGTTTTGCACAGACATTCAATCGATCCTGAGCAAGCATTCTTGATTCTCTCAAACTTGGCCATTACTTAGCCTCTGACTTTCCAAATTACCAAGACCTCTCAGCACAAGACTAGGGGGTGATATTTTCTTCAGTACAAGCACAGTGGATTTTGTATGTCAAGGTCTGTACATGGCTGAGGCCCACACCATGCCCACCCTTAGAGCAAAGCCTGACTGGGTATCCTTATACCATTCCCTCTACTGATTACCTTCTCTCTGGCTTAGTTTCCTCATCTATAAAATGAGCATAATCATAGTATTTATAAAAGACTGTTTAATAAACACCATTTAAGATTAATATTATTTATGTGATATCTGGGCATTTATACCATTCTACCATTAAGATTACTACTGATCCTCTAGGAGTGAATTGAAGCTGCATGGAGAATTCCAAAATGTTATTTCTCCACTTAGATTTTTTTTCAGTTTGGATGAACAGTTCTTACCAACATGACCTCGTATATTTTTATTTTCTTTACTCATAACCAAATACTTATTATACATAGCCATATTTGTATATAGTTATAATTACTTTTTTAACTCTTTATTTTGAAATTTTTATAAAGCCACAGGAAGTTGCCATTATAGGACAGAGTAGACCCTTATACTTGTCGCTCAGTTTTCTCCAGTGGTTACATCTTACATAATTATAATACAATATGATAACCAAGAATTTGGCATTGGTACAATGTATGTATATAGTTCTGTGACATTTTAGCACATATGTAACCACTGCTGCCATCAAGATACAGAACTAACTCATCACCACAAAGATATCCCTCATGCTACCTCTTTATAATTATACACTCTTCTACCCACCTTCCCCAACCCCTGTTTCCCATTTCTATAATTCTATTATTTCTAGAATGTTACATAAATGGAATCAATATGTTATCTTTCTTATACAATATAATGCCCTCATTCTGCAGCCAAGTTGTTGTGGGTATCAATAGTTCATTCATTTTTATGGCTGAGTAGTAGTAGTAGTCCATAAATGCACTACAAAACCTATTGTGGGACATTTCAGTTATTTCCAGTATGGGCTATTACAAATAGAGCTTCTATGAATTATCATCTATAGATTTTTGTGTGAACATAACTTTTCATTCTTTCCTCTCTATAAGTTTCTATCTTTATTTCCTTTTCTTGTCTTATAATACTTATGACACCTAGGACTTCCAGGACTTTGTTAAATAGAAATAGTGAAAGTAAACACCCTTGACTTGTTCCTGACCTTAGGGCAAAGAATTCTCTCTTTCACCATTGAGTATCATGTTAGCTATATGTTTCTTTGCAGACCTATCTTTATCAAGTTGAGAAAATTCTCTTTAATTCCTAGTTCTCTGAGAGTTTTTATCATAAACATGTGTTGAGTTTTGTCAAATGCTTTTTCTGCTTTAATCGATATGATCTTGTAACTCTTTTTCTCCAGCCTGTTTGGGTTACATTTACTGTTTTTCAAACCAGCCTTACATCCTGGAATAAAATCCATTTGATCACAGTGTATAATTCTTTTCATATATTACTTAATATTATTTGCTAATATTTTTTATAAGAACTTTTGCATCTATATTCATGAAGGATATTGGTCTGTAGCTTGGGGGTTTTTGGGTTTTTTTTGTTTTGTTTTGTTTTGTTTCAGTTTTTGTAGTCTCCTTCAGTTTGGTATCACTAGCTTCATAGAATGGGTAGGAAAATGTTATCCTCTCTTCTTTTTCTGCAAGAAATTATATAGAAATGGTATGAGTTTTAAACATTTGGTAAAATTCTCCATCAAAACCATCTGGGCCTAGAGATTCTTTTTTGGAAGGTTTTTAATTACAAAGTCAATGTCCTTAATAATTATAAGACTATTCAAATTATATCATATTGTATGATTTGTAGTAGTTTTTTCTTTTCTAGGAGTTGACTCCTTTCGTCTAAGTTGTCAAATTTATGTGTGTTGAATTGTTTGTAGTATTCTCTTATTATTCTGTTGATAGAATATTTCCTTACTGAAAAACAGAGTCTATAGTAATATCCTCTGTTTTATTCCTAGTACTTGTAATTTGTGTCTTCTTGTTTTATTCTTTGTTGTATTGGAGGTTTGTTTATTTTACTGAGCTTTTTCAAAGGACCAGCTATTTTGTTTTATTAATTTACTGTTTTTCTGTTTCAAATTTCATTGATTTCTGCTCTTTATTATTTTCTTCTGTTTATTTTTTTCTCTCCTTTTTCTAGTTTCTTCAAGCAAAAATTTAGATTTATTTGAAACTCTCTTCTTTTCTAATATAAGCATTTAATGTTATGAATTTTCCTGTCAGCACTGCTTTAGTTGTATCCCACAAATTTTAACAAGTTGCATCTTCATTCTCATTCAGTTCATTATATTTCTGATTTTACGTTGAAACTTCCTCTTTGACTGATGGATTATTTAGAAGTATGTTGTTTAGTTTCCAACTATTGAGAGATTTTCCTTTTATCCTTCTGATGTTGATTTATAGTTATATTCCATTGTGGTCGGAGTACGTCCTCTGTAGATTTTTTGATTTTCTGTTTTAAAGTTAAAATAGCCTCTTATAATTGTGGATTTATCTGTTTCTTCTTTTAGTCTTGTCAGTTTCTGCTTTTGCAGTTTGAAGTTTGTTATTAGGTTCATACGAATTTAGGATTATCATATATTCCTGGAGGATTAACCCGTCTATCACTATGACTCATCACACTTGTTTCTAATAATAACTACCGCATTAAAGTCTACTTTGTCTGATATTGATATAGTTAAACCATTTTTCTTTTGCTTTATTTTTTTAATATTTTTTTTAATCCTTTTTCTTGCAATATTTCTGGACCCTTATATTTAAAGCACGTCTTTTGTAATAGACATGTAGCTAGGTTTGGTTTGGTTTTTGTATCCAGTCAGACAATATCCATATTTTAATTATAATGGTATGTTTACATCTAATGATACTACAGATATAATTTGATTTAAACTTCTGTCCTACTCTCCATTTTGTACCTGTTCTTCCCAGTCTACATTTATTCTCTCTTTTCTTGCCTTTTTAAAGATTATTTATTAAGTATTTTGTATAATTTATTTTACCCCCTTTCTGAGTTTGTATATATTCTTTTACTCTTTTAGTACCTTCAGTACTCAGGAGATGATAACAAACATTCTTGATTTATTGTAGTCAAAGACAAATTAATGTTTTTATCATTTTCTGAACAATGCATGGAACTTGGAACACTGTAACTACATTTAATCCCTCCTATGTTTAGTCTGTTTTCTTTATGTGTTTTAAATCTACATATATTTTAAACCCTGCAATACAGTGTAATGATTGTTCTAGACGGTAATTACTCACTTATTTTAAGTATTTCTATTTCTCTTTATTTTTTTTTAAATATCTTTGCTTCCATCTAGGATAATATTCCTTTTTTCCCTTTATAACTTTCTATGGTATTTCTTGTAATGTGGCAAATTCTCTCAGTTTTTATTTGTTTTAAATGTTTTTATTTAATCTTTATTTTTTAAGTATATTTTCTTTGCGTATATAGTTATCAGATTTTTTCCTCTTAACATTTTTAAGATATTTCATTGTTTTCTAGTTTTCAATGGCATCAGAGTCTGTCGTCAGAGTACTGTTACTCCTTTGAAAATAATGTATCTTTTTTTCTTTGATTGCTTTAACATTTTTCTCTGTCTTTGGTTTTAACAGCTTTACTATGGGGTGTGTGTGTGTGTGTGTGTGTGTGTGTGTGTGTGTGTGTGTGTGTGTGTGAACATTTGTGTGTGGTGTTATGTTTCAACTGTATTAAGATTTGTACAGCTTTTTAAATCTGTAGTTTAATGTCCATCGATTTTGGAAAATTCTCAGCTGATGTCTCTTCAAATATTTCTTCTATCTCATTTTCATTCTCTCTTTTCCTGCTGAGACAACAACGACACAAAAATATTAGACCTTTTTATACATGTATATGTTCTTTGCTCTCTGTTCTGTGCTTTTATGTTTTTTCTGTGATTTAGTTTGGTTATTTTTTAATGCCCTGTCTTTTAGTTTACTAATCTTGCCTTCTGCTCTGTCCAGTCTTCTATTAAATCCATCTGTTAAGCTCTTAATTTTATTGTAATTTTCAGATTTGAGTGTCCGTTTCTTTTACCCCAAGATTCTACCTTTCTGATGAAATTATCTATCTTACCATCTTTATTCTTGACTATATTAACTACAGTTACTTTAAGAAGCATGTCTAATAATGTAAATATCTGTATTAGCTGTGAGTTGATTTGTATTGTTTGGTTTTCCACTTGGTTTTCCGGTCATTTGTTCCTATTTCTTCGTACTTGTTGATCAGATGCTAGACATACTGCTTGGAAAATTGTAGAAATAATCCCAGGCTTATGTTTTCTTTCTCCAGAGAGGATTTATTTTTGCTTTCTGACAGGCAGTTAGAGTAGGGACATATTGCCTTAATCCAGTCTTGGATTCAGGTGTTGGAAGCTGGGTTTTAATTGTTGTAAGGATAGTCTGTTTGTAGTCTACACATACTCCTGAAGTATGGTCTTTCTATGATTCTAACTGGAAATCTGGGCTGTTTACCAGGCCCATCTTTTTTACTTTCTTAGCAGACCATGAACCCTAATTACTCTTTGCAATCCTATGAGAATGTGAGACTGTTCACTCAATCTGCAAGTCTCTTAGCCACTAAACTCTGCTCATTTTTTTTCTTTTTGGCATTTGATGCCGTGCCACTTAAAAATTTGCAAATAACTTGCAAAGAAAAGTGCCACAGAATACTACGTTCATGTGAATGTGCTTACTACCTACTTTTTAGAAATCAATCTTGGCCCCTCAAGTTCTGGCTGCTTTCACAGCTCTCAAAAAAAAAAAACTCTAAGCAGTTTTGTTTTTTTTTTCTAGTTTATTTTGTTGTTCTGGTCACCCTTTTTTAATGTGAAGTGTTGATAACATCAATTTATAGTGAATAAATTGTGTTGTCAGAGGATTAAAAGTACTAATAAATATGAAAGCCACATGTATAGTGCCTGGTACTTAGTAGACACTCATAAACGATTTGAAATTTGAATCTAAATATATACTGATTTTAGAAAAGTTGTAGAAAAGATTGGTCATTTTCACGTTGATCTTTCTCGCTGAGGCCCACAGAACAGCATACATTCTCATGCTCTTGTGTTGGTCTCACGAACTTGACATGAGCGACATTTTTAAAGGCTACTTCTCCCTACCTTGCTCTCACTCAGAAACCCTGGAGGCCATCTTCACAATTTCAGTGACCACATTTAGCAGGTGGGAGGACAGGTTTCCTTTTCTTACAGCTCATGTCTCAGTGTTCTTCCATAGTGAATAACTAATCTGGTAGTACTCAACTTCAGCCCTTTCTCTCATTGTCTGTTTTCCTGTGTTCAGCCACAGCTTCTGCTCACTGCAGCTTTGTTCCAGTATTTTTCTTCTGGCAGTGAGGCCAGTGTTGGTGAAAGCTGACAAGTATCTCATGAATTGGTTCGTCTGAGTACTTATATGAGCGAAGACTAAGAAATGCCAAGAAAGAGAAGCAGAACTAGATCTAAGTATTGCAGAAATTCAGGACATTATAGTACCAAAAAGCTGTACATACTTAATTTCAGTTTAAAGTCTGGGAAACAATTTTTATGAGTGTGTGTAATTCCTAAGTCTCAAAACTAAATAATTACAAAACAAAAAATGTAAAGCAGTAGACTTCAATAGTAATTTTCAGACCATTTGAGTCTATATGCAGTTTTAAAGAGGTTTAGTTCATAGATTTTCTTTCGGGTCATTTATTTCTGAGAGAGAATTTCTCCAAACTTAGTTATATCAAATGAAATATTTCCAGAATCTGCTCAGATGTGGGTTTTAAGATCCAGAAGCATAGTATTTACAAGAATTTTCAAGACTAAGGGTGGATAGTGATGATGAAAGCTAATAATAGTATACATTAAATACATAATATATGCCCAGTATTGAGATATTTTATATCGCATTGCCTCTTGAGCAGTATTTAACTATCTATTTATTACTATCCTTGAGATATCATCTGTCTCCTGGTAGTTAATAGCATGGAATTTGAAGTTAGCCATAAATCCTAGGTATAAATCCTAATATCACTCTGTGGTCTTCGGACATAGTATGTAATATCTTTGAGCCTCTCTTTCATCACTTTTAAGGTGAAGATGACACCATGTCTCTTAGAATTCTTGGAGACTTGAAGAGTTCATGCGTGTCACATCTGTAGCACAGTGACTGGCTCATGTTGAGTGCACAGTGAATTTAGCCATTAGTTTTTTCTCACTTTTCTTACCACTGTTGGTTAGGATACCCTTCAGTAGACCAGTCAGGCAGAGAACATAGCAAATAGAAAGATCTAAAAATATGAAAAGAGAGGATTACAGGCACCACTGATGATGTATCCAGAATCTACTAAACTCCCAGGCTAGAGCTTAGGAAAAATAGTTCTTTAACACTCATCTGAATTCCATAAAAATTTTCAAATTAAATCCCCATTCATTCAATAAATATGTATTGAGTAAGATTTGGACATAGTTCATACTGTCATGGAACTTAAGATCTACTGGAAGAGATAAATATTAAATATTTAATTCTAATCACCAAGGAAAAATACTGGGTGCTGTAAACATATTTGACATTGTGAAGAATCAAGGAAGGATTAACTGAGAAAGTGACATTTAAGTTGAGACTTGAAGTGTGAGTAGTTAGTCAAGAGAAATTTGGTGGTGAAAGTGGCAAAGAAAAGGCATTTCAAGCAGAAGAGTAGCATGGGAGAAAGCCCTGATGTGGAAAGGAGCTTGGCATATGTCAGGAAGTGAAAGAACAAAGAACAGAGGTTAGTAATCAGATACGTTTACGTCTGCATGGCACCTTCCTTTCTTCCTTTGGACCAAAAAGTATGCCCTACCATAGAGGTTCCCCATTTTCTCCAGAACCACATCTCAGCATACCCACTAGTCTCAGTCTGTCCAGAGATATGTATTCCTAGCTTCCAGAGATCTAACCCATTTCCCATCTCTTCACTCATTCTCAGGGGCTATTAATAAGATTCCTTATTAATCTGATAAAGGTATGCTTCTGTAGTTAAAGGCCAACCTTTAATGATAGAAGGTTGTGGTTCTCGGACTTGAACTTGCATCAGATCACCTGGAGGCTTGTTAAACTACAGATCTGGGCTCCGCCCACAGAGTAGACTTAGTAGATCTGGGATGAGTCCTAAAAATTACATTTCTATCAAGTTGCCTGGTGATGCTGATGCTATTGGCCAGGATTTCATACTTGGTGAATCACTAGTTTAAGGTGTCTTTCTTTTTTCATCTGCTTAATAATCACCATTAGTTCCTTGACTCAAAGAAAAATGCTTAGGAAGCATTTCCCAAAGGAAAAAATACTAAAATCAAAACTAAACTTTGTGGATAACTGCCACACTTGCTTAACTGAATTGTACCTTTTTGTTGGCAAGACTTACCTTAAATATCTGCATCATAATGCTTATCACATAGTAGGTACCCAGTGGATGTTTATTAAATGCATTGAATCAGTGAATGAATCTAGATCAGTGGGTTTTTTACATTTTTCTTTGGAAAGCTCTCGTGATTCCTTTCAGTCTGAAAGGCCTTCTAGGAGAATAAATTATTGTCATTCTCTTGGAGTACAGTTTCAGAAATTGCATAGTCAAGATATGCTTGTATTTTAAGTACTTACTTGGATTAAGAACTGAATTGCTAACAGGATTACAAAATGCCAAGTTTACTGAGACTCAAATTGTTTATGCCCGTGTTTGGTTATGCTCTTTCGTCAATCAGTACATTTCTGTTTTTAATTACAGTCTTAATGTTTTAGTGGGTTTTTATTTTTTACACCTGCATATGAATTCTCAGTCAAAACCAACTTCAGTAATTTGCACAGATATAACTAAAACAAGGCTCATCACCACCAATGTGTCATCTACACTACATAGCTAATGAATTCAGAGGTGCTGTACCTCAATTCATATTGTGATTCAGAAAATGGTCTGCTATTTTTTTCATGTTCACTCCAACAGTGTTGAAAAACATTTTTAATGAACACTCTAACAATTTTTCATGTTCCAAGAGCACAGAATTTTAGTGGATGATGCAACCTAATTTTCATTTGTGATTCTTCATTTACGTTTGTCCTTGGAATCTCTGTATTTGGATGAAAGAAAAAGAAAAATGCCCAAGATTACCATAATTCTCCAAAATATAATGTGTATAACCTGGAAGTATATTACTGCCACCAATCAAATTGATTACAGACTCATAATCTAGTCTCTGACATTTGGAGCTTGTTTTGTTGGGAGCCATCCATCCAGTCTCAGATATAACCCAGGCACTGACTCATGGGTCTAAGCCTTCCATGTACTGTGATGAACCAACCTAAAAAATTCTATGCCCAGTTTTTAGCTTGGACCTTGACTCTAGCTGACACCTGTAAAATTGCAAGTGACTTTTTTGCAGTCTGTAATAATCAGAGTTCTAGTTAGAGAAAATCATTTCATCATCAGCTGACAATTTTTTTTTTTTTTTGCCCTTAATATCTTTCCCTGCCCCCTTATTTGGTTTGAATTGACTCACCTAATCGACTCACCTAATTAGAAAAAAGGATATGCTGCTAGATTTGTCACTTCTGAATGCCCAGAGTTAAAAAATATCTTGGAGATGACATTTCTTACTCTTCTTTAAACATAAAAGTTGGAGAATTTGAACAAGTGATCCAAACTATCATTGCAAGTGTGCACTCATTTAGGGGAACTCAACTGAGATGAAGACCATTCCCACACATGTATCACCTTTGGGCATTCAGAGTAGCTGTGGCCTGGCCAGGCACTGCCTTTAGGCCCTTCAAAAGGCAGCAGAATGATGTTAGTGTTAACATTTCACTGTGCATTGATTCTTAAATTTAAAAAAAAAAAAAAACTGTCATTTAATTTTAAATGCTAATATGCATATGGTTAATTAAGAAGCCAAAATTGGCTATAAGCTTGGTGAGCTCTAAGAACAGGGAGAGAGCGATCATTACGCTTCTGCTCATGGTTAGCTATTTGTGAACCAGCTGATAATGTGCAAAATTAAGATTTCGTAAGTGGCATTTTAAATGAATGGTTAATGGCTGAAGATTAATTAAACAGTCAGAGTTGCTGAAGAAAAGCTGTTAAAAATTATGTTTATAGGCCAGTCACTTGAATGCTGAACTGAAATCCTGATAGATTGTGGCCTTTCCCTTAACCAAGAGAGCATTTTAATGAAGCCAAGTCTTCCTGAGGAGGGAAACCCACCCTTCTCATACACTATGCAGCCGTGCATGGCAAGAGCCTCAGGGACCTTCCTTTGGAGTAAAAGCTGCCACAGAGGAAAATGGGCTAGAAAAGCTGCCACAAAGGAAAATGGGCTAGAAAAGTGTTTTATTGAAGGTCTTCACTAAAGCATTCATCCCAGGTAGCCAGGCATATTTTACTTCCTTCCTGCTGCTGCATAATTCTGAGTTAGAGTAGACAGAACCCATGGGGTTGCTACTCTGTAATTCTGTAAGAGAGATAAGGAATTGCAGTATATTGTTTTCAACCTGTACTGGATACTTCCTTAAGTCTGAAACTGCTCGCCCTCTTGGTGATGGAAACTGGATTTTGTGCATCTGGCTCTACCATAGGTTCCTAAGTGAAAGGTTTGCCATGGGCATAGGAGGTGCTCTAAAAATATTTTTTGAATTCATTTGTCATAGCTCAACTCAGTATAAATATTGAATAAATAAATGAACGAATGAGCTATCTAAAAGGTGGACAGTAGAATATCAATCGCTCTTTTAAATCCTTTCCATCCATCCAACTAAATGGTCACCCCTGTCCTGCACCAGGTATTAACATGTGGCTGTGCAAGGACAGTATCCCAGCCTCAGGGATCTCATAGTCTAGTGGAGGCGACACAGACATGTCAACAACTAATTCACTGTCATGCTGAGTACAGATAAAGTGGCCAAGGAGGAGAGTTAGAAATCTCAAGGTGAGGGTAGAGGACAGTCAGGAGTGTATTTTCCTATAAATTGCAAGGAAATTAATTCTGCCTATTAAAAAAATATTAGTGTGTGTGTGTGTGTGTGTGTGTGTGTGTGTGTGTGTGTGTGTGTGTGTATTTTTTTAGTTCATTCAGTTCAGTTCCCTGCTTCCAGGCAGAAGATCCAAACCACACAGGCCAGACAGTTACATCTCTTGTTTAAAAGTTCCCTAGAGATGGGAAACCTGCAGCTTCCCTTGGTATCCTGTTTCAGGGTTTAATCACCCTTCTAATCAAGAAGTTAATCCTTTTTTCTCTTCTTTAGCCTTCTTTGGCTTGGTGGAACCTGTGCAATATCCATGAAAGCCCTTGGAAACCTTGAGAAGTTAATTAGCCAATACTGCTCTAGGTTCCACAGTGTGCCTCATAACGGTAAGGCTCTGTACCTGCGCTGCAGTAATACTAGGATTTTGTTACATCTAAGTCAAAATAGTTTTCCTCCTGGTCTAAAGAGAAAGAGAGTAATTTGATATTTTAGCATGTTTAAAAGAAGTTGTTTTATTACATTTTTATCTACATATTTAGTTAAATACAATTGAAGTTTGACCTAATGTCATCTAACTCAGAAACCAAATTGCACTGTTTGATAAGAAACACAATTCAGGATTGTTAATAATAATAGCCAACACTAAACATTATTGAGAATTTATCATAGCTAGGCACTGTGCTAATTGTTTTGAAGACATCATTTAATCCAACTGACCACCTGACCAGGTAGTACTATAACTATTCCCAAGGTACAAATGAGGAGCCTGAGTTGTAGAGAGGGTAAGGAGCCTATTCGATGTCATCGGGGGTGGGCCAGGGTTTGTACCTAGTTAGTCTGAATTCAGAGCCCAGACACTTAACCACTGTGCTATGTTGACTATTGTATTTTTTTTTTTCCTGTCTCTAAAATTCTACTTCATTATGTGGACTCCTTTTTTCCCCCATGTGTATGAAGTCCAAATCTATAAACTTTCTTTATGAAAAGTAACAGCAATCTGCTGAATAATAGTCCCCAAGTCAGCGGCACCTCTTGCTGCAATTATGGGCAGTTGAGTGGCCAGTGCATTCTACTTTAAGAAAGGCAGCAAGCAGTGGCTTATTTTAGAAAACTGATTTAGAAAATTCAAAGCTTTTTCATTCTTGTGAAAATCGAATGATGCAAAAGGAAAGAAAATAGGTACTTCTGGAGGAAAACCTGCCCCATTGAAGGAATGGGGTAAAAACCTGTGTGCAGATGCCAGAAGCATCTGGGGAATAGTGATGTCCAATAATTGTAGCTAAAAGCTGCATTAATTGACCAGTGATGGGTTGAAAGCTGCCTCCAACCAGGATCCCTAACACTCAGGTGCTCTTTTCATAAGCAGAATGAGAGGCAGGAGGTCACCTTCCATGGGGTTCTCCATACAGAAAGTAAGCAGCGTGACAGAGAAGTATACTTCTACAAAGGAAAAGCTTAGCTTTCCAAACCCCTGCATGCGTATCACCTGGGGATCTTGTTAAAATGCAGATTTTGATTCAGAGGGCCAAGGTGGGGCCTGAGTTTCTGCATTTCTAACACGCTTCCTGGTGTGCTGTGATTAGCCAGGGTTAGACTAGAGTAAAGAGGTGCCTACTTGTTAGTGATTATAAAAATCATTTTAAATAAATATTCAGCAAATCTTTTTATAATCTTCCAAAATTTCAGCTGTCATTTTTCTCAACTCAATGAGACGTTTGAGAAAGCTCATTCCTGTACACGCCAGAATATTTTTGGCACTGCTCTGGTTCTGTTTCCTGGAAGGGGGAATGTGGCCTTCTTTTTGTCTTGTATTGTAAATGCCGCTGCGTGCATCAGCATCTCTGCTTTGACCTCTCGCTGCACTCGGAGAAATCTCTTGCACCTTAGCAACATGCTCTGCCTCTACCGTTGAACAGACATAAATTTAAATTTATTTTCTCAAGTGCTATTAAAAACCTGCCAAGGCAAGTTTTAGTAATACAAATAAGTAATCCATTTTTCCCACCACATCCCATTCAATTAAAAGTCCAATTGGCTCTGTTTGTTCCATCACTTCATCTAAAGCCAATTACATTAAACTTACCTAGTATCTGTGGCTTGGTATCATTTTAACTAAATACTAAATAAACCGAATACTAACTTCTTTGATAAAGGATATCATCTTCATTGAGCTGCATCTTAAATAAGGAAAAATGTTTCTAGTGTATCTTTTTTGATATTTTTGTTTGAATGCCAACATTTTATATTAAATTATTATTTTTCTTTCTTTTTTTTTTTTTTAGGTGAGGGAACCCTTGGTTGACCTCACAGATTGCTAGGACCTTGTCAGCTTACAATCCCTAATTTTTTATTTTTTACCTCTACAGCACCTGGTCTTCCTAGGTGGTCTCCCATCCAAGTACTAACCAGGCCCGATCCTGCTTAGCTTTTGAGATCAGACGGAATCTGGCTTGTTCAGGGTGGCATGGCTGTAGACTAAATTATTACTTTTCTTTTTTTGGACAGCAATCAGAAAAGCTGACAACACTAGAACCATTTGTAACTTAGTGAAAAGAGAGAAAACAAGAATTTTTCTGTGGGAGTTGGGCTACATATCAGTATATTTATTAATTTTGTGAATGACAATAAGTGGAAAGATGTTCTCAATTAACAAAACTTTCTTCTCTATGTGGGAAACAGTCAAAATTGAGAATGGAACCACTAGGCCCAGCTTGGTGTCAGGACAGTGAGGCCGACTGTAATTTAGGACAGCTTTATCTAAAAGAAATACTATGTGAACCATATATGTAATTTTTACATTTTTTAGTACCCTAATTTTAAAAAGTAAAATTTATTGTATAATATATTTTATTTAACCTAATATATGCAAAATATAATTTCAATACACATTCAAAACAATTATTGTAGAGCTATTTTACATTCTTTTTTTTTTTTTTTTTTCACAACAAAATCTTCAAAATCGGATGTGTATTTTACCCTTTACCGCGTATCTCAGTTTGGGGTAGCTGCATTTCAAGCGTTCAGTAGCCACATGTGGCTATTGACTGCCATATTGGGCAGCACTGGAATCCCTTCAACATACTCCCAAAGGTGGCTGATGCTTCTTCACTTTGAAGTTTTCCAGATACTAGAGTCCAGGGTAATGTGAGGACCCTGTCATTTCCAGGTAGCTACCATGACAGAAAACTTTTCCTTATGTTAAACCCCAGACTGCTGCTAGACAAGTACCTTATCTCAAAGAGTTTATAGGCTAGGGTAAGAAAAAAGCCATGTAAACAACCCATTCCCACTCCCAGGGAACAGACAGATCTATCAGCCCTACATTTTTCATCTCTAGAGAGATGCACCCCACCTTAGGTGTTATCTGCTGCAGAGAGAGGTGACCTCAACATGGGCTGAGCTAGAACCTCAGTCTGTTCTTGCTTTTCCTGGAAGGAAGACAGAACCAATGACCTAGCTTGCCTTAATTCTACCTTAGACAGGAGAAGGAAGCCTGGCCTTCAGATAGGGACTATGTGTAGTCCCTTCATATAGAGTTTTGTCAATAGTTAACTCAAGAATATGTATAACTCATTACAAAAGTATAATACCAATGTGATTCTCACTTAACTATGAATCCTTCCTTCTTTACCAATAGGTATTCATTCTAACCAGGAATAGTGAAAGGCAATGCCTTAGACCAGAATCTTCTCTTTCCCTGGGTTACACTCTCATTCTTAGTGAACTGATCATTCTCTCAAGATGTCATGTTCCCTAAAAGTTATATGATAACAAACTTTGTCCTCACCTTTTTAATATCCATTTTTAATTACAAGCTTTTCTTGCCTACCATTGCTGTTACTTTGTGCCTGTGACATCTCAGTATGGAGACCCATTATCCACCTGGCTGCTCAAGCCAGAAATCTGGGTGTCCCTCTGGGAGCTTCTCCCTCCCTTAGCCACACATCCAGACTCTCCTAGGAAGATCCAGAGAGGATGGGTAGCTTTGGTGATCATGTGTGCACACTGCGTTTCCCCAATAAGGAAATGTTGGGTCTGCCATTCTTCAAACACTTCTTCAGGCCCATTGTGCTTTCCCTGTACCTGCTGCATCCATCTGGATGAGGCTCGGTTTGGGGCACTGCAATAACTGTGTTAAGGAACATTGCCCTTGCTCCCTATATGCATTGTCTTTTACAAATGACTCTTGAAATACAACCCTCTATTCCACCCCCTTCTAGCTAAAGCACTCTCTATCCTCCCAGCTTTCTTAGGACCCCAACCTTAGCTGCATCACCCAAGACCAAATGACTGCAGTGCCATTTTCCCCTGTGCCTGTTTTTGTGCCGGTCAAGTCCTATGTGTTATTCAGGATTTAGCCCAGACATTCCACCCCTCAGTGGTCCTCCCACAGCTTCCGTGTAGACCTGTACCACAGAAGATCGTGCATTGGCGTTAACTCGTACTTCTTTGTTTCCACTGTGAGATCTTGATGCAGGCACTGTGCTTTGTTTCCAGTCCCAGCGCAGTTCCTGCAGCATCAGGTACTTGATTAATAGGATAGAATGAATGAATGGATGAATGAATGAATCCAAGTGGCTCCACTCTTAGCTGTATGACTTCAAGATCACACAGCTTTCTGGTCACATCCTTAGACTGGCCACCCTCCCAGGGGAATTGACTTGTCTGGGCTTCCGCTCAATACAGCCTCCCTCTCGTTGCTTCTTCCCTCTCATCTGCTCTGATTCTTGGGTTTCAGTGACCCTGCTGGTTTCTCCTGGTCCTTGGCTCTCACCACTGGGGCAACGTATCCTATTCCTGTTCTGTCAGGAAAAGAGTCCTAGCCAAGTACCTCTAGATGAAAGACTTCCCCAGACACAACGGGTCACCGTTTCCTCCATCTAGTCTCTATTTCAAAAGCTTCCTAAGGGCACACGGTTGCGTTTACTATTGAGAAGCTACAGTCAGTCCGATCTGGCTGCTACACCAAGAGAGAAGGCTCTTCTTAACAATTACATTTTGTAAATCTCTTTCTCACACCTAATATTTATCACTGACTCCTGTTGATAACCTCTAGTCACCTCTAACTTATATTCTAGAGAATTTTGCTTGCAATGAGCAGCTGAACTTACTGTCCTCTAGTTTTTCTAGCATTTGCTTTGGCTATTTAAAAAAAATTGACTATTATTTCCACACCTCTAGTGTCTGGACATATCTCCCATTATAAATAATTTCTCAATGGTACCATCTATCCTTTAAGCTCTTTCAAAACTCTGGATGTAATTTGTAAGTACTAGCAACCAGAATGCCTTTAAAGCATCCAGGATTGTGTATTTTCTCTCCCTGCCATGGTCCTTTCTTTTCTGCCTCTCTTCCACTTTCCCTTGATAGAGATGTCAGATGAGTCACTTAATGTCTCTGTGTGTCCTTCCTTATCTATAAAGTTGGGAGGGCGGTACTAAGTGATCTCAGCATTTCTTTCCAGCACCAAAATTATATGGTTCTGCCATTCTTTAATGGAAGCAAAATAAGAGTGCAGGTTGCTCTGCCTTTTCTCTGGTGCCGTTATTATGTCAAAGTATCTATTCCCAGCAGGGGCCTATCCTTTCTTATTTCTCTTCAAAGTAGCTTTAAACAATTAAATGAAAAATAAGTCTTTAATGTCATTATCATTTGTTCCGTAAGGCCCCTTAGCTCCCTTTGAGATTCGCTTCTCCCTGTTTCATACCTCTTTGCTGTCTTCTTTGTTAACCACAGTGCCCATAGAGCCACTCTCAGGCTCCCTCAGCTCACTCCTGCGGGAATGCTTCACCCTCACCCAAAATACAGGAATTAGAACATTAGTCTGAATCTCTTTAAACTCTCACACCGGAAATCTCTTTTGTCTGTCATCCAGGTGGTCCTGGCCTTGGATAATGAAAACTTGGGTTATGAGATTTGTAGAGGTTTTGGCAATAAAATCTCTCTCTCTCTCTCTCTCTCTCTCTCTCTCTCTCTCTCTCTCTCTCTCTCTCTTTCTCTCTTTCTCTCTTTCTCTCTCTCTCTCTCACACATACACACACACACACACACACTTACACACATGCACGCAAATACATAATACACTGTGCTTTTTTGTCTTACTCTAATTTAATATCAAAATTTGTAATTATGCTATTATAATTAAATCTTTCATTCAATAATAATATCAAAACCTTTAAAAGAGAGGCAAGGACTATGGGATAAAGGAATACAGGCAAATCACTTAAAAATTTCAGGATGATCCCTGCTCCCACTTAGGTCCTCTGGCCCAGAATCTACTGAACACCTACCTATAAAGCTAATGAAGTTTCAAACAGATGCAGCTCCTGCCTTCTAGGAGTTTGTAGGATCCTTTGTAGGACAAGGCAGGGAATGTAATGTTTGGATCTATATTAAATAGCATGAAAAATTCTGTGGAATTTAAAATAGAATCATAGGACTCTTAAATTTCTTAGCACCTTGACCTATAATAGACAGGTAGGCATGAAAGTATTCCTTGAAACAAAGTCTGTTGTGATTTTTCAAGCCCAGAAATGATGTGTATCAGACATCAGAAGGGGGAAAATTGATCCTTGTAGTCTGATATTTGACAAATTGCAAGTTTATGTCCTTGCTCATACCCTTTAATTCAGAGACTGGAAGTGTTGTCCACAGTTTTGTCTTTACAGGTGCATCCATGTTGATGTTTGTTGTTAAGGTGGGTTCCAAATACTAGGGGTGACCTGAAAAGTCTCAGAGTAAAGTTACCCAAATACTTCTGTAGATCCACTAATAAAAACATGGTTTGTCATTTTACGTTCAGTTTTATGTAACCCAAGCTAGATTTTCAAATTGATGTATCCATATCTCTTTTTCTACAAACATGTTTTTCTTAAGTTAAAAGCATTGGCTTAAAAAATAAAACATTATCAGTGAAAGCCTGCTTTAACTTTCTACCATTAAAAATAGTGACATATGAGAAACTCACTAAAAATTTCTTTAACCATTAATTGAACAAAATGATAACATTCAAGGTAACCTATTGTATCGTCCATTTCCGTTCCAAATGAAATGAAACTCTCTTTTGATCGAGACTGTCACAGATAATTTCTGCACATAAAATACATCTTGGGACAGCTTTCAAATGGAGTTGTCAGTTTTTGTTTAGCCGGCAGGAGACTCTCCATTGTTGTCAAATCCTCTTTACAAAAGCATCACTAACCCAGTGATACATAGTCAGAGAAGAGGGGGTCCTCACTCAACCTACTTGGAACAAAAAGAGCAAGGTTGGTCTCTGTCAGCTCTCAATGCGTCTGAGGGTTCTTTTGTTAACTGGGCTTCTCTCTGGCCAGCAATGCTTTTATAGTCTTGGAATTAGATTTTTTTTTTTCTCCTGTGCTGGTTTTAGAAAGGTGTAAATAGATTAATGCATATTTTTATTCTCTAAAGGTGACATAGGATATGTAAACTGTAATTTGAGTTGTCTACTCAACTTATGAATTCATGGAAAGTTGAGAAAAACTAAGCCTTCTCTGAATTTACAGACACACACACAAACTTCTCTTTAGTGCCTTTCAAAGTCGTCCTGGTTTTCTTAATATTGGAGCCAAGATGTACATGTTTTCAGGAACCAGTAAAATAACATAGGTGAAGTTTTGTAAGTTTCATTTTTTTTAGAGTACTTAGGGACCATCATATTCAGTTTATAACAGTAAATGTTTTGTAACATATATGTGGTAGGTATAAAATATATGATATGTTACCCCAATAAACTTAAATACATATACATATATATGATATAGTAATGTCGTAAAAGGGGGACTCAAAAAATTCTTTTGATTTCTCTGTTTGTCTCTCTCAAGACCCACTATGTTCCCAAGGAATAATAATTCTCTGTTCTTAACACTTAGTTAATGCTTAATTCTCAGAAGCAGACACCAAGTAGGACAGAACAGGATGCTGAAAAATGGTCTTTGCTCTCTGGTTCTGTAAAACACCATTTGAAACCTTGGATAGTCACCAACCTTGAGTATTTATCGTCAGCCAAATGAATAGAGAGAAGAAGGAGCTCTGGATGTCCCTGGCAGTCCTAGAATCCTATGGCTCTGAGAAGAGAGAAGGGAGAAAATGAGAATATGAGAGGTTGCATACAGGAAAAAGACAGGGACAGAAATGAAGAGAGAAATGGTAGTCAGCTGGATTAGAGGGGATGACAACTGATGACCAAAAAAATTAGAAAGTAAAAAGAATGACCAAAAATGAAAGTCGAAGTGGCCCATCAGAATCAGAACCTTGGCGTTTTACAAATGCCAGCAACTCCTTTAAGAAACTCATAAAATAGAGCTCTGTGTTGGGAAGTCTCCCGTGGCAGTTTTCTCACTGCATAATCCCCATGCAGTCTCCCACTTTGATCATCTCCCATGATCGTTTTCAACTGCCAAACCTCTCAAAACTCTTTTTCCAATTAATAAAAAGAGGACTGCTTTCATAAATTTAGCATATTACCTATTGTCGTATTCTACCTTTCAAACCACAGGTTAATTTTTCGTGGATCAGTTATGAAAAATACAAATGAACTTAAAAACCTATTTATGATTCAGAAAACCAACAAAGTAATGAGATTCTGTGTTATGGTAGCTGTCACATCTTGTCTTAGCCCTGTAGTGTCTAAATGTTGGCTTTCTTATTAAGCTCCATTAGAGTATTTTACAATACCGAATTGTTTATACGCCGCCGATTTTCTGCTGCCTGACAGTAGAGCACGCTTCACTCACTAATGTTGGTGATACCTTACATTATTAGTAAGAGCCAAAATGAAATTCAGCAGGAAAGTGGCGTGCACTAAGTGAAATGCTTCTTTCCTATACATTTCCCAATGTATCATTTTGTGTACACATTTTTAAATTTACATTCAGTCTGCCATCTTATAAGTGGAGAAATATCCTTTTCTTCGTTAAGTGTAAATGACTCCTCCACTACCAAATTGCATTTTTGTAAACTTAATCTTCAACCCCTTATGTCCCCCGTGAAGTGCTCTTACTCTTTCTCACTACGTTAAATTTAAAGTAGCTGATATTTATAGCTTTCCTTATGGCTTACAAAGCACCTTCATGTCCACAGTCTCATTTTATCTTCACCACAACCTTTCTTCCTAATGAGGAAGATGAGGAAGCAAAATCTGAAAGAAGAGAAATCTTTCCCAGACCACCCAATTAACAAATACTGAATTTCTACCCTAGTCTAATTAGTTCTGGCTCCAATGCTATATATATCTTCTTTTTATGTTTTTGTTATTTAAAAATATACTTTTCTTATCTAAATTTTCTAAAAGTACTTTATGTTAACTTTAGCAACGAAAAGGCCAAAGCAGAAAACAAAAATCAAATTACCAATTATCCCAGAATCCAGAGTTGACCATCTTTAACATTTTAGAGTATTTCTTCCAGTCTTTTTTCTGTGTCTGTCATTGTATATAAAATTCGTGTGTGTGTGCTCATACATTTTTATATATATAATATTTATATACATATGTAAATTTTGATATCTTGCCTTTTTACCATTATATTGTGATCTTTAATGCCACTTAATCTTTCTAAAACCATCACTTTCATTGGTTATGTAAAACATCATTGTATAACTGTACATTAATTTATGTAATCTTTTTCTTAATGCTACACACTTAGGGTGTTTCAAAGTTTTCAGTGCTATAAATTACTCTTTGATAAGCACCTTTGTACATACATCTTGCTATACAGCTTGAATTATTTTCTTAAGATTTCTAAAAGGGAAACGATGCATCAAGGTGTTAAAACATATTGCCAACTATTTTGCATAAAAATTGAAGCAAATAATGCTTCTACCAGCAGTGTGTAAGAAAGCTCATTTCACCCCATACCTGACAACATTAAATATTATCTCTCTTTTTCTCCTTTTAATCTTTGCTAATTCGATCGGTAAAAATAGTACCTTAACATTTTGCTTTGAACTTCTTAGCTTACCAGTAAGGTTAAACATTTTTATGGAAGCTCATGCCTATTCCAAATTACCATTAGAAGTTTTCATTTTTCCTCAGCCCTGTTCTATTACCAGGAGGAATAGTTATTTGAATCAACCTCTGTTTCCTCCCTCAAAAAATCTATTTGGATTTATCAAGACGTATTTGGATGCAGGTTTTTATACCCCTCTTGACAAAAATGAGTGATTACATACCTGAATCTTTTATGTACTGAACTAAGCCACATCTATTTGGATCTTGTTTTAATCGACTCACCCTTACCCCTAACAAAACAGCATCGCTTTGAATAGGTAATATTAGAAAAATAAGACCCTCATAGTAGATAGTGAAAGAAATGTCACATCAGGGTCCGGACATTGCTATGACAACCCAGGCTCTATCTATCACTACTCCCATCAGCATGTGTTGCAGATGAAACCCCTTTGCAATGTTTAATCTGAGAATTTTAATATTAAATATATATTTGACATTGAAAGCTCCCACCTTATTTGCTATTGTCAGGCTTAGTTGATAGACAGCTAAGTCAGTCTCTTTTTATAGTCCATTTCTGAGATGAAACTATAAATTTTGAAGCTGGGCTTCATCATTGCAGAGAGAAAAGCTTTTCCAGTCTATTGTTGAAATATCACATTTTATAGGATTTATGAGTTCCAGATTCAGGAAGATCATTTGCCAAGCACTTAAGGCCGGTTTTGCTGCCCTTTGCTTTTCTTCCCCCTGCAAACATATATAGGGGGAAAAATCCATTAGAAAAGAAAAATTATGAAGAATTTACTTGATTCGATACAAATGTCAGCCTATGAAAGAAAAAGTCCTGAGCATTTACTGTGAGAAGACTCAACCACACGAGGCTGCTCCTTCGTGATAGGCATACTGTTTGCTTCTGCAAATGAAGTGGCATCATATTTGTTTTGATATTAAATGAACGCCTCTGATTCAGAGCTGCGTTTTGAATTTATGCGTATAATACAAATCCTCTCCAATATCCTTTCAGGATTCGTTTTGAAATTCCATGATACAATGAGTTCTGTGACTTGGTCATATTCCATTTAGCTTGTTTTATTGCTGTTAATTTTACACAGGAAAATAGATTCTCTGAAACTTGTGATCACAGTAGCTGTCAAGTGGTCTAAAAGGAGGAAAACCACCAGACAGTGTCAGATTTATTAAGCGCTCTAGAAGTACAAAATTAATGCAGTTCTTTGTCTTTGAAAGGCTCAGTGTCCACAGGCTGGATTTATCCTAATGGACAAGAGGTAGAAGGAACAATTGTCAATTAGCTATCTCTTTAGCCAGACTACACGTTGTTAGAACGCATGTGGGGTGAGCCACCAGTGCACCTAGGCAGACCTCCAATTTGTTCATTTTGACTACAAATGACTTAATTTAACATTTTTCTAACAAATGCATTAGGTAGAATGGTGAAGTTTCCTTTTTTATTTTTTATTTTTTCTTAAAAGAATCACCAGTGAAAAACCATGTTAAGGAGGCTTCTCACTCCATTTGTTTTCAATCACTACCCTTAATGCATGAATTTCTGAGTAGCCTGTAACCCTTCCAAACACTAAGCTACATCAGTGCATGTGGAATGGAAAGTTCTGATGCTGCATTGGACCTCTGTTTGGTTTGAAAATGTTTTATATGCACAGTATGATTATTCCTGCACTGGATCAACTGCCGGTGGTTTTTTGTTTTCTTTTGTTTTTTTTATTATTATTATTATTTTTTTTTTTAGCAGAAATGAATTTTGCATTATCCTCTCATAAAAGTTACAGAGTACGAAAGACTTTGAAAGTAAAGTTTTGGTTTTGGGTCCCACGTGAACCATTTTTATCTCCCTATCAGACCTAGTAATTATTTATCAAACTTATTAGCTGAAAAATGCATCTCCTAATCATGCCATTTGTTCCACGTCATTTCACGGTTACAGCATTAACCTTTTTTCCCTCAAAAATATTAACCTTCCACCTGTGTCTTCTGATGGTGCAATAAAAACTTGTTGCTTGTCCAGAACAATAGTGTTTTCATATTTCTTTTTACTTGTGGGTGGATTCCAAGTTGGTTCTATGCGAAGACATACTTCAAACAAAATTCAGTCACTGTATGTCTGGCCTTTTTTGTGTGTCAGATTGCAGGGTTTCAAGCCTTGACATGAAGCCCTGACATAGGACTTAGTCCTGAGCTCTGCAAAACATTTGCTTTTGTATTTTAACTGCATTTCCCCCTTTATACAACAAGGAATATGTTTCAGGTTATTACGTAATTAGTTATCTAAAATATTTTATGAGCGGATAAGCACATCGACTCTGAGTCTGGCTTGTATATTTTTACAGCAACTCTGTGAATATTCTCTTCAGTACAGAGTAGAGGATGTGTATGAGAACATAACTCCTGAATTTTTTATAGGTTCACTCCCTTTGCCATTCTAGCTGCTGTCTCCCACAAAATTTGAGTCATACCTCAACTGTGTGAATCCTCTTTTAATGTGCAGTTGCCCCAAAGTGTGCAGTTGTCAAATGTGTCTGAACATCTCGAGTGAAGAAATTAGAGGCATTGGTTTTAACAAAAGCAGTAAAATGGCTACAGCTGAAAAGCATCTTAGAGGTAAACAGACGTCTTCCCTTGTTGTCCAACTCTTGCTCAGTAAAAACAGTTTTAAAAGCACTAGATTTTAAGACTCTCTTTCTTGCTTTTGTGTCTAGGGAGGTCAGAGGAAGGAATTTGATTTTTATGGTCCCTAAGAGTTCAGTATAGAGCACTACAGTATGGGGCACAATATCCACCTTATCACCCTGAATCACCGTTGTTGACCTGTGAGTGTGTGCAAGGGGAGGAGTGTGAAACAGATGGAAAGGGAAACCGTGTGCATGAGAAGAGCTTTTTTGCTTTCTTAGAGGGAAGCTTCATAATTTTCTTCTCAAACCCTCACACAAAGGCCAGCACTTTAGATGAAGTAGACACTCAGTAAATCTTCTTGGCCATCGATGTCTGGTCTTCAACACCACGAATATCTCACTCAGGACTACACTTAGAGAGGAATGGAGAGCAAGGAGAGGTTTCACCTGGGCAGCCCCACTCCACCACAACCAACCCCCCACCAGGTCACCACGGCCCTCAGGTTCTGCCACTTTCCCTTCTGGTGTCAACACTTGTCCACAAAGCATTAACTCACATGCAGATGAATGATGTCTGACAGAGATAGCCATCCAGCACCATCTGTATTTTTCTGGTGATCAAAGCCTCAGATTAAACTAAGATTGAATTTCTGGCATCAGCCTGGAAGCAATGAGCAGGCACTAACGGCTCACCAGTCACTCTTTAAAAAACCTTACCTGTGTGTCATTCTTTTCTAGTCCTTAAGTCCCTTTACTGGGTCCGACTAGTTTCTCCTGAAAACATTAAGTGGAGCACTTCAGAAAAGGGGTTGTCGTGTTCTAAATTAACCTAGAGCATTGGGTTGAGTGGGTTTTCATGGTTTTCTACATCTTCTGCAGGACCGACTTCATAGGCATTGACTGTATCCCATTCCTAACATCATAGTCCATTCTGTTTTCCCCAGAGCTGGATTTGACTTAACAACAAGAAGAATGCTTTTGATTTTACCGGATATGGAATGTAATATTTCCATTTGGCAATTCTCCCTTTAGCCCTGCTCAAGATTTCACCTACCTTGGCAGAGTGCTAAAAAGTGATATGCTTCTTATTAGAAAACTTTATTAATCAGAATAGAGTGCTATTTGGCAGTTAGATCCTAATGAGGATGAGGAGCTAAATTCAATTCAAAGCTATAGGTCAGCAAATGGTGCCAGCCTTCCTTCTCTAAAGTGTTAGCTTAGTTTCTGGATGGTTTCACGTGGAAGTGTGCACACTATATCTAGTATGCAATAGCATAGAAAAGTTTTCCAAAAGCACCATTTCAGCACACATGTATTCCATGAGCATTAATATGCCAAGCGCATTGCCGCTTGGCTAGACAATTCTTACAGGGGTAGGTTACAGCAATTGCTGGCTGAAAACAGAAGGCCATGAAAACATGATGCAATGGAGAGAACTTCAAAAATGTGTAGACATTTCTTTAAATAATGAGCTATCCGTGCAATACCTAGGAATGGCAGAGTAGCTTGCACAAAACCATTAGGGATGTACTGGTAGAGTTCAGTTTATGAGCCTGGGAAGAAGTACAAAAAGCAAAGCATTCTCCAGGCGGCAGCCGCTAAAGATGTTACCAAGTGCTTTTTGGCCCTATGCCCTCTTCCATACATGCCCCCGCAGCCATGCTCATACCCTCCCTCACCCTTACACAGAACCACTGTTTATTTCCTTTTCCTTCCCACTTCTCATTGCATACTTTCTAAAGTCACTTTCTTAAATCACTCAACTCCTACAAAAAACGTGTTTATTGAATACATCCTATGTGAGGGCACTATACTAAATTCTACAAAAGACACAAGAATGATTAAACTCCTCATATTGCTTAGCCACTAGTGGTTGGGGATTAAACAGAAATTTAAACTACATAAGACATATGACTGATCGTAGAGGAAGGTAAGGGCAATAATAAATATATAAAGTGCTGTGGGGATTCCAAGGCAGGTGAGACCTCTTTCTGCCAGGAACCATTCATGGGATAGCCTGTGCATAGGACAAAATGCTTCTGCATTCATCTGTTTCTCTCCATCTTCATGACCGTCACCAAAGCCAGTCCACCATCATTTCTCACTTGCATTTCTGCAACAACTTCTATTATGTCTTCCTCACAAAAGCCAGAGTTGTCTTCTAAATATTTAAATTAGATCATGTTTCTTCCTGATTAGAAATTTTCTAACATGGTCTCATTTCACCCAGAGTAATACCCAAAAATCTTACCAGGACCTGCAAAGCACGTGTGATCTCAGTGTTGCCCATCGATCAGATCTTGTCACTTACCACTTTATCCATGAGCATTAAGCTCCAGCCACAAGCACTTTCTTTCTTTTCCTTTAACTCATCATGCTCATTTTCTTCTCAAGTCTTTGACTTTAACTATTTTCTATAGAATTCTCTTCATAGAGATGCTTCTGGGTGGTTCCTTCTTTTAATTCAGAGCTCAACTTAGAGAGACCTTTCTCAACTACTCAGACTAAAGTAACCACCCAATCACTATCTTATCATCATCTATTTCACGAATCTGGTGGCACTTACCACAGCTTGATATCCTTTTCCATTCGTTTGTATATTGTCTCACTCCCCCACTAGACCATAAGGCTATGAGGTTGTGTGTCTTGTATCCCCCCTATATTCTCAGGGCCTAGAACAGTTCTAGTGAATAGTAAATGCTCAATATATTTATGCTAAATGTATATAAGAATCTTGAAAGGTTTCACAGGTAGAGAGTCATTCCTTTAGTTATTGTGCCAGGCATTGATTGACACTAGAAAGACAACTGTCAACAGGACATTATAAGGTCCCTGCTCCCACACATCTTTTATTTTTGTGGAGGTAGATAGACAGGGAGAGATAAGGGAACAAATAAATAATGAAATTGTGTTCATAGAGCGATCGTTGCTACAAAGGAAACAAGCAGGCTGACTGAGGAGGGAGTGACCTGATGGGTCGTCAGATGAGGTGGCCGGAGAGGTCTCCCTGACGAGGGAGAGCTTGACTTCAAACACATGAGGCAGAGTGTTTCAGACAGAACGAATGGCAATCACAGACTCCCAGGGCTGTGACAAGCTTGGGCTGTCCAAGGAATGAGTGTAAAATAAGAAAGAGCTGCTGAGCACAGTAGAGAATGGTCAGTGATGAAGTAGAGAGGGAAACAGGCCAATTCAGGGAGCAGAGACTGAGTGGACCATGGGGACTGGTTTGAGAATTTGTCTATGTGTAGTGACAAAGGATGTTCTTAAAGATTAATATCATCTTAATTATATTATTTAAAAACAAGGGGAAAGAACTGCAGGTAGAAGAACTCGTGTGGACAAGGGGGTGGATAAATTTAAAGAATAATGAAAATGTCACTGGAGACTAGACTATAAGTGGGGTTGGAAGTGTAGACAATGGGAAGAAAGAAAAGAGGTTTGGATAGTAGGAGAATTATGTGGACAGAGCTTTGGCTAATCTGGCAACTGGTTAGAATGGAGCCGGGGTGGAAAGATGAGCTGCCACACTGCTATGGTCCAAGCAGTGGGTGTATGAGCTAGGCTTGTGGGAGGGCACACAGCCAACTGGGCATAGAACATATGAGAGATAAAAAGTTAACAATAATATAAAATAAGTTAATATCGACGACAGCGGGAGTTTATTTATTGAATCCTCATTGTGTGCCAGGCCCTATTCTAACACTTTAAGTGTAATAGCTTATTTAAGTCTGGCTCCAGAGCCTGGGCTCTGAATGCTAATCACTGTTTTGACCCTTGGTGATGGAGGAGAAACAATTAAAAACCAGGCAGATAGGATGGAAAGCAGATTTTGGATAAAAAGGAAGAGATGGTTTCTGGACAAGCTGAGTGTATGATGTTAGTACGTTTCAGGTGCAGACAAGGAGCAAGGACTGAGCACAGTCCTTGGAGCTCCCTCGAGGTATCACAGGTAGAGATGGATGCCTTCATGTAGGCAGGCCATGCTGATGACTTGCCCTATGCGAGGCACTCCAGTGATCACGTATTGAATGGATGGATAGGTAAATAAGTGAGTATGAGAAGGAGTATGATAACCAAAGCCCAAGGAGTGAACAGTATCCCCAACAGTGAGAGTGTAGACGAGAAGCAGTTAGAGAATCTTCGAGAAGGCCTGTGTTTCGAGAACAGTGAGCGCGGCATCGAGGGAAACAATGAGATCGAAGAAGTAGGAAGGAAACAAAGGAGAGAGATTTTCAAAGAAGTTACTGTCCAGTGCCACAGAGAGGTGAGGGTTTTGGTGAGCCTCGAGAGGGCAGTGGTAAAGGTGCAAACCAGATTGTCATCAGCCCCAAAGAGAGGATGGCAGATGACAAAAGGAGACAACAGACGATTCTTTTTAAAAGATTGGTGAACTGGGGAAAGAAGGAAACAGGAGACAACAGCTTAAGGGAGGAGTAAGGGCTGCTGGATAGTAACAGTTCACAGAGGTCCTATAATTGCACCTGAGGAAAGAGAATGAGGGGCAGTCCTAGGGGCCTCTGCAGGGCTGTGTGCGTCTATACCTGTAAGGACACAGGCAATGGGTGCCCGATCTGCACGACAGCAGGATTACATCAAGCCTTAAGTACTACTTGATTCAGGGCTGTGCCCTGCCAGAAACTCTGCCAAGGTGGGTACATAATAGCTATTTGGATTAATTTGGTGACACCCCCATTTAGAGGAGGGTAGAAAGTACTGACATCGTCATTCTGCTGATTTTATAGAGAAGCAAGATTTATTTACCCACTGACAAGATTTTGTAGCACTTGGCAGCTGTTTAAAAAAAAAGGCTACCTCCACCTCCTTCTTCAGATTTCTCTGGACTTATATCTGTCTTCCCAGCTGTGAGCTGCTGAATTCCAGGGTGCAAAATCAAGGGAGACAAATGGGAGGGGCATGCAAATAATGATTACATGCTGCTTATAAATATAAATCTTGGTTTATTTTGTGTTCATGGGCACATGCCTTCAAATTCATGTGGGTGCCTCTATCTCCCTTTCAATATCTGTCTGTAAACCTTGATGCTATTAAGCATATATTTTAATAAATATTTTGTTTGCTATATTTGCATTAATATTCATAGGGAATAGAGCACTTTGGGTTTTGTGATTTCTAATAAACATTGATGGTGTTACTAGTTTGTACCAAGTGTTCAGTATTCTCCATCAGAATGGCAGCTCTAATTAGGTTCCTTGAATTAGCTAATGGATTTTGAGAAAGATCGCTTAGAAAGCTCTTACAGCTGTCCAAGATATCCTTGCCATGGTGGAAAGACAAAAGGCCCCTGGAAGCTGCAGACTTCAGAGCTTTAGAAATGCAGCTGACAGTTAAAAAGATAAATTACATTCATATTTTTCTAGTGAAAGTCCTAATACTGAATTAATGTTATTCCTGTAGTGAGCATCCATTAAGAAGCTCATTTTATTATAAGGATGCATTTTGACCATTAGCTCTTTTCTTTGGCTCCTCCTCCCTCCCCACTCTCCTTTCTCTCTCCAATTCCCCAGGTATTTTGGATACAGTATTAAAAGATTCTTTGAAGAGGAAATAATTCCCCCTCTTTTGGTAGGTTGTATGTAACAATTTAGAGGCTTTCTCACATATACAATAAGCATTCAGTTTAAAAATATAAAAGTAACATATAAAGAAATAACATAGTGAATCAATTTAAGCTTTGTGGCTTACATTTTATGTAGAACTTGGGAGGGAAAAAGGCTTCTAGCTAGTGGGCTTGTTTATAACTTGGATGAAAGGTGATTTTGTAGAATAGAAACCATCTCGAAGAAAACTCAACGCTTCGTTTTCTTTCACCTTCATATGGAATGCACACAATAATGCAGTGCCATTCAACATGCTCTTCCCTTTTCCTTCTTAAAAACGAGTTTCTTTAATAAACGATGAACGGATGACATCCGAATGATTATACTTAATAAATCTGTAAATAAGGAGAAAAAATAGTTGTTAGTGGGATGGATAGTAATTAATTTCACGACAAAGCAGAATTCAGGAAACAAATACAATCATCCACAAGCTCCTTTTAAGTGGATTTGTTAGTACACATTGATTCTCTGTGCTCCACATAACACTTTGCTTTCAGTTTATCCACTTAGAAAACTAATACCTGTTAACTTTTTAAACTAAAAAGTTACATTTCTCTAGAAATACAGTAAATCCTTTAGGAGAATGTTTCCTGGGTCATTAACTCTCAACCACCCAAATTCTGTTTTTCTCCACTTGAATCTTTGTAGCTCCTCTGTTTTTCTAAGTCCTGCCTGCCTTTTTGGCCTTTTTTCTGCTCATTAGTATCTTAACCAAACAAGGGGCCGGGCAAGGAAAAAAAATGTGAAACTTAAGTCAATTAATTGGGGGATTGTTTACAGCTCCGGGAAAACACTTGCTGGGAAAAAAACTAAAGTTGTTGATTTAAATGAGAGTTTTCAAAATTATCTGTAGTGTCTTTTTTTTGTGCTCTTCCAAACCTCCCATTTCTACAGATAATTGAGAGCTGACTAAAAAATGCTGTTGCTAATAAAGCTGTTGGAACTAGGGAAGAAATAAGAAAGAAGAGTGTTGACACAACGTATAGATTACAGACCAGACAGCTGCTTTGCCTCAGTGTGATATAAATAAAACAGAAAAACATTGTTATATGAAGTGCCAAAAAAAAAGATACTCAATTTTCTCAATTATTCCCCACACGTGACTTCACCATGATGGATCAAAGGCATAATTGACATCATGTTTATTGAAAAAACTAGCAACTGTCACACTGTCGAGAGGCTACTGAAAGCTGAAGGAAGGCATGTTTTTTTATTCATTTTCACTCTGGGTTATTTATAGAATTCGATTGTCAACAGCATAGTGCCTAATTTTCCCTCTTCTTTGATAGTCCACGACTCATTCACTTTTCAGAGCACGAAGACAGCCACAAATTGCTCCATGGCAGATATTCAGGCACTACCATTGCCTCGCCTGAATGGAGCAATGGCTATTTATTAATTAAGATTCTGTGACTACTTTCCCTTAAAGTGCCAGCGAAAATAAAAGTCTTTGTCAACCCATAATGGGTTGGTTTCATTTGCTTCGCTTTGTTTTTTTAACTTTTCTGCCCTCTGATTTGGCAGCCAGTGCCCTGTTCCTGATGGGAAATTTATCACTATATTAACATTGTGTCATGCTTCATCACCAGTTACTGTTACTGGTTAAACAAGAGCTCTGGTTACAGAAAATGTTCGCTTTTCAAACTGAAAGAAAATCTTAATGTCCTATTGCCTTGAATTCAAGTGACCCTCCAGGCACAGTGTCCGACAA
>NW_011888933.1:3241780-3293120 GCF_000151845.1 Pteropus vampyrus | reverse complement strand
GACCTTTGCTCTCCTTTTCTCCACCAGGCCCTTTCTGCCCTACCCAAGAAGAGCTAATCACCCTCTCTGAGCTACTGCAGGACTCCATTACCTTTCATGATACTTCCTCATCATAATTGCCACGTTGCCAAGTAACTCTTTAGTTCTCTCTCCATCTCCCCCCGAACAAGGTCGAAATCTCTGAAGGTCAGGTTCTGGGTCTTAATCACCTTTACATCACGAGGACAAGGGACACAGCAATGTTTAACAGTACATACAAGTTTAAATAAACATACATCTGTAAACTTTCAGAGGGTTATTAGAAAACTTTTATAAAAGCAGTCGATATAAGTTTGATACCAATTTATTACTCTTCATTCTATTCTGAAAGAATCATCGCCATGCTCCTACAAAGGATTAGTGGGAATCTAAACGTCTTTTAAAAACAACTGAAGAAGTCCATAGGAGGTGATAATATAAGCTGTCTCTATCCCATAAATCCCTGATGTCAGAAGGTCAGCATGAGGTTCCAGGGTTACCAGAACTCACTTTATGCCCAAACAAATGAGAGTTGCGGGATAGTCTTAGATTCGACACCTTTTGGAACCTAAGTAAATGTTAACTTTTTATGTGACTCTTTAGAGTTGGGAATCTGTTAAAATTGAGTAATTATTAGAACCCTATTTAAAATAGCTAGAGCTCAGCATCCATGCGTTTAGAGTGTAAAAGGAATGAAAGGAATTGGATAACAGCAAAATGTTCTTAAATTCTTGGACTCGATTGATTTTATGCTAGTCATATCAGAATACTGCATCTAGAATTCTATGCTTACGGATTAGTATTATATAGCACCATATAGGTGATTACTAAGATCTGCCCTACAATCACATACCTGGGGGAACCATGCATCCCTTCTGGGTGTTTAGACAATTATTATATGTTCCTTTAATAGCTGGGTAAGGACTAGTTTATATATGTATGTATTTAGAAGGCTTTGTCTCCTAACATTTAGTATTGAGCTCCTAATCGCAATTTAACCTTCTTTCAATTGAAAACCTTGTTTTTTTAAAATATATTTTCTTTGTCACTTTTATTAGTTTCCCAACCTTTTCCATTGGAAGGGAAAACAATCTCATCATGTGAGTGAAAAATTACTGTTTTAATCTACTGACATTTAGTTACCATGACATACAGTAGCCTACCCTGACTGATATAATGCTCTAAATTAAAAAACCACCGTGAAAGCTCTAAATCATTTAAAATGTCCTTGTTTTCCCTTAAAAATTTGTACTCAATTAGGCCTTATTTCTTTACTGTCTGAAAGGAAAGGTCTCGGTGTCCACCTTTGGGAATCAGTGGCCTTTGATGGTATTCTGTGATCCCTTGGGAGACCAAATGTGTTCTTTCCTCTGAGGAAAAGGGGATTTTATGGAAGCCCAGGAAATTCCCAAGGTTTTATGGCCCGCAGCCCACAAAAGCTTATTTTTCCCAGAATTGATCCTGAAAGTTTAATCCACATCTAAATGTCAGATATGTATTTCTGAAACTCAAGCTGTGTTTGATTTAAGCCTAGAAGATAATAATTTCATCTTGCAAGTCCTGCGATTGTTGATCAGAATTTCTTTGAGAAGGGCGTGTGCGTGTGTGTGTTGTGTGTAATATCATAAATTTGCTCAAGTAACTATAGTTTAGTTACTTATATATAGTTTTATATATAGTTTAACTATAGTTTTATTGTGTGTAATATCATAAATTTGCTCAAGTAACTATAGTTTGTTGCTTATATGTAAGCGACAAAAGTTTATTTCTTCTTAAATCATCTTTCGATCCACTCAAGAACGTGAATAAGAGTTAAAATAATGCAAGTTTTATAGGTTTCTTCCATGTACCTTTATATAAATATTTTCCTAACTTTATTTTGAACCATAAAATGCTTCAAGAAAACTTATAACGTTTCATGTGGAATCATGTCCTAAGATTAGTTTCTAAAGCCATTACGTGAGACAGAAGTTGTGAGTAGTCAGAATAAATCTTGAAAAACACTTGAGGAGAGTGCCATTTTGGAACCTACCTAGACTCTTTCACCAAACCCACCCAACAGTATTTCTTTTAGCACTGCATCAGATGACTGTCCCCTAGTTGAGCACCAGCTAAAGTAATTGGCTTGCATATAAGGGGCCATGCTGTACAATGCATATCTTGAAACACTGGAATTATGTTCAGAACAATGTAAAGCTTAAATTATGAGAGGTGCTCAGGAACCAACACCAGCTGAGGGAAACCAACTCAGCTCATGGCCAGGGGCATATGCTCATTACATGGAATGGCCAATGGGCACAGTATCGCTCCTTAAATTGTTATTTTCCCAGATCCTCAGTTTTGTCTAAGCTTAGATATTTGATGCATCAGTTAAATACAGTTGTGATGCAATGTCACTATACTTCAGCCATGTAAGAACAACTGTAACTACATGAATTATAACAGAAAGCATGGTTTGTTTATCATCTTTAGTAAATGACATGGTAGATGCACAGTTCCAAATTGATCCAAATCTATTTTTCTTTGTATCTGTGTACGCTTGTTTTGCAAAGATGTAGAGTAGAAATGAAGGGCTAATTTTGCAGCCATCCAATGTGAACTTTTCAACCATATTTTAAAATCTTTCTTAAGCAACAAAAATTACCATATGAAACATTTGATAAATTCCTTCTGTGACCTCCACATGCTTTGTATTGTTAATAAAATTGGCAGAATGTCTCAAGACAATATGTATCATATGCTTATACATACTTTGAATGTGTCCAATATTTGTGTAAATTACTTAAGTCTTAAAAACACTGTCCTATGTTGGAGGAAATACCTTAGAATCCTATTCAAAATATGAATGACTGAAATGGATATTTTATGACTAATGGCAAAACTAGCTTCTGAAATTTGAACACAGCCAGGAGGTCATTGTACAGTATCAGAATAATGCAATTATGTGTTGCAGGCTTATAATGGTGAGTTGAAGCTGTGAATAATAATAACATGTGTTGTTGAGTTGTGAATAACAATGTCAGTACCACTCCTAAGGAATTTCCACCTTGCTAGAAATGGAGATAGGGAAGTAGAATGTTCTAACTAGAGACATTCTGCTTAGAGATTGGCCTTGCCTTGTCTCAAGTGATGAAAAGCAAAAGTAGAGCAATGCCTTTTATCAGAAGAGGAGACGACATTGATCTGGTGAGATTCTTAGTCACGATGATCAATCACATGGGAGAAAGTTGTCCTTCATGCATCAATGAGATTACTTTCAATGACAAGTAGTAGCTGTGTGGTTCATGGTGTGAGCAGAAATGCTTACTGTTATGCAATCAAAAGTGCCCAGGGAAGGGGGCCTTTATTTCCACTAAGGCTTGATTCACTGAGGGTCAAGGTCCAGTCCAGGGTGAAGATTTCCAGGACAAATCTTCAAGATATAGGAATCAGAAGTCAGTTCACCAAACTAGAGATGGAAAAACCAAGACAAGGATCTCAAAGAGAACAGAGGCTGAAATAAGGAAACATGTTGAGAAAGACAAAAGGTCAGACTCAGGTTGCCATGGCAAAGTCAGGAGCCCAGGTAAGCCAAATCACATTGTGAGATTGTTACTTCTAGGTGAGACTGCCACAGCAGCATCGGGATGGTGGGCACAGACTGTGTTCTGGATTACAGGCTGCGCTAATACGTCCTCGAGCTCCGTGGTTTTTCTTCTTTATGACCCTACTTGCATATCAACCTCTCCACACTGGCTTTTCAGCTTCCCCACAAGACCCTGACATGAGGAGTAATTTTGCTGAACTCTTTAAAATTTGTACAAATAAATACTTTTCAAAGTTATATATTAGCATAGAGCACAGGTTTTTCCTCGTATTCTGCCACCAGTTTTCAATGTGACATTAAATATTCTCTTAAAATGTCTAACCTTATTTCTTCACCTATCAAAAAGAAGTATAATGTCAGAGATAATTGATAAAAGTATTCCTAAAAGCAAAAGGTGATTCTAAGCATGGAAAATTTGTTTTTGTCTGTTAATATTGTTCACCCTTTCTCTAAACTTATTACTCTAAGTATAGGAATTTTTAGACAGTCATAGTAAGCAAAGGGTTCTTAGAGTAATTGTTTAACCAACAATATAACTTAAATCTGATGGAAGTTAAATTTCCATAAGAGGAAAGGCATTTTCTTGTTATTTGGGGAAACTTTTTAGCAAACATAATTGAAAATGGGGACCACCATCTTAAATAGTAATGAATTTGGGAAGAAATTAAAAAGAAGAATTCCCAAATATTCTTCATTAGTAGTCAGCTATAAGTCGCCAAATTTCACTGGACTAAACTGAAAAATGTTACTTGCCAATGTACCTTTGAAAAAATTGGTATTCTTTATTAGAAATTGGAGGCAGGGAAAAGATAATTTACATAATAATAAGTTTTACTGAATATTTACACGAGATCATCTTCAGAGCTTTTCAGGGCTAAAATGTTATTTGAAGAAGTTAATAGAATTAAGCCCCATTAAAAGCCATTATTTATTATTTGATCTTTAGTATATATGGGCACACTATATAAGTGTATTTTTATTATGGAATGTTAAATCTGTAGAGTATTAATGTGAGTGCTCTTGGGCTATAGTTTCCGTGGATCTTCAAAAGGCTTTTGAATTAATGATCCTGAGTGGCATTTATAAGAATCTCTCAAAACTTTTACTTGACAGAAATCTTTATCACCAATAGAAAATAAGTAACAGTTGTGTCCATGACTATCTGTCTTCAGCTGAATATTCTTTTTCAGGACCTAGTTTGAGATTTAAAATAAAATTAGTAAAATAAGATTGCATATGGATTTTATTATATTTTACATTTTATTTTCTTTATGTTATCAAGAACATGAATGCCACATAATCTCAGGTACTTGGAGAGCTCTGTTTCTACTTTGAAAAATAAATATTCTGTTTTCTCAGGCAGAACCATGGTACTACTAAATTTGAAGTTTACAGGACAACAATAACATCTTGGCATTCTTGAAAGGTACAAAGGTGTTTTACTTTACTCCATTACTTTCAAGAGACTAACCCTTTTTGAGAAAACCTTTAAAATTCTAGCCTTTTGTAAGTACAGAAAGATTAAATCATATTTCTATAATTAAAAATTTTATGATGAAATTTAAAATAACATTTTTACGGTAACTTCATAAAAACTTAAAAAATCTATCAAACTCCAAACTCAAAAACAGTCCCTATTCTATTGACAGTTGTTCATATGCATTCATCTGATTTAAATAGTTTTATTCAGTGAGTTTGTAAAGGTTATCACATCTAGTACCTACAAATGAGGGCTGTACTCACCAAAGGCAAACAAACACCTCTCCTTCAAAATGAAAAGCTGCATGTCTTGAGGCTCTCTGAAAATAACACAGCTCTTTGGAATTAACCGAATACAATTTAATCGTAGTTGAGGTGCATGTATTTACATACATGCCCATTTGGGCTTACACACAAAGTCATCGAAGATTAATTCACAAGTCCAACAATGGTTCTTTGGCAATGATCAGCTCCCTTTCATTCAGTCAGTGGTGAACTTTACCAGGAGCAGTCCTGGCTGCCATTCAATCCTGGTCCTGATCCAGAGTTTATTTCTTTCATCTTTGTCTTATGTTGATTCTCTCTTGCACCCCATTCAGTTTAATACCAGTTTCCCACATAAGCCTGTTAGAGATGTAATATTAATTACCCAGAAATCTCAGTCTGCAATTGCTTTAACATCATTCTTTAATAAATACAGACTTCATTGCATGTATTTCTATTACTTTAGCTACTTTTATTTCTATTTTTATTGCACAGATCTGTGCAAATAAAAATATATCAAAAAGTATGGCTATAAATGTGCTCTGCTAAATTCCTTCTGCCTTGACATGCCTGTGAACTGCTGCTACAAAATGCCTGCTGCATTTTAATGTCTTTCTTAAAAGGCAACATGATATGGTAGAAATAACACTGGCTTTGGATTCACACAACTCCTGGTCCACCATTCAACAATTGTGCTACTTAACTTCTCTGAGCTTTGGTGTACTTGTCTGAAATGTCAGTAACAATGTCATCCTACAAATTTGACTGAGGAGTAAATTAGATGAAGTATGTAAAGCATAAGTGTTATACTTAGGACATTAGAGGAACTTAATAAATATTAGTTTCTTTTCTCCACCCTGCAGCAGTAATGGGAGGAGACTATAACACTCATTTAAAAATGTGCTTGTTGAGTTAATTATGAAGTAAGAAGAATAAGGCTAAATTTCAAAGGAGCAGATAATTTCATACTGTGATATTTATTGCATGTGGGCGTGTATTACCATAGGTGGCTATGAAGAAAAAGACATGGTTTCTGAACTTCATTATAACTTTAAACTCTGTCCAGCTCTAAAGTATTATAAGAAGAGCCTGTTTTACTACACATCTGCCTTTAAAGGCATAGGCAGTATATATTTGCAAGATATCACTATAATATAAATCTGTTTTTGTTATACTGTTTAAATTCATTTAACATAACATTTTAGCACATTTAAAGTATAGGAGTGGCATTGATCACCTACATATGGATACAGCTATAGTAGAAACTTTTTTTGAATAAGAATGGCTAACTTCATGCAATAAACAATACAGAAAGCCTAATTTTCTTACTAGCAACTTGGAAATGTGGTTATTGATGCTTTACCTGATTTTATATGGTTGTAAGAGTATTTGAGTTACATCATAATTTGAAGTTATTAGGCAAAAGATTCCTTAGAATCATTACTGCTAAGTTTCATAAGGCCAAGAAAATAGAACAGATAACATGTAAGAGAGGAATGAAAACGGGAGTCCTCAGTAAGTCTTTAAGGACTAGACGTAAGTTTTACTCTGGTCCAGTATGTTGCTAAGGGACCTGGTCTCGAAGATATAAATAAGATGAAGGAGGAAACGTAGGCTGGAAGGCAGTACCTAATAGTGGAAATACTCGTCTTTGAAGTCAAACAGACTTTATTCATCGCCTAGTAGCCATGAGTGTCAAATTCCTCCTCTCTATGGAACAGAACAATAAAACCTATCTTTCAATATTCACTTGATGTTTTGGGATATTTGCAGTACCTGCTACACAAAAATAAAAATAAATTCAAATGTCAGCTCCTGGGGATTGGTAGTGGATTTCTAAAGTTCTCAGTTGAGAAGGATTCTGAGGTTATATCTAGTCTCAGTGGGAAAGAATGCTGGAATTGATTAGTGATGTCTGCTCTGGGCAGAAATTGGAGTAACTAAAAGTCTATATCAATAGTATCAATATATTTACTATGTAAGTTTCTATAAATTATAACTATTATGGTTATTGCTGATATTGTGACAAAGTTTTTTGTTTTTTTTTTTAATATTACTCTTCAAATTGCTACATCCTCAACACAAAATGGAATCAATGAACTGCTTTGGTGACGATAGCTGTGTATATCATTTTTATTGATGTGATGGAGAACTTGTGTATAGTATCTTCAGAGAACTTAAAAATGAAATCAGAATTTGCTATTCCTAATTTTATTCTGTAAAACACCTACTTGGATAAAAAAATTGATATAGATTTTAAAGGTAGAGTGGAGACTGGACAGAAAAAAAAAGAGAGATAATGTTGAAATATAGTCCCACATTATCATGACAGGTTTGCACAGTGTCCCATATCATTTTTAAAAATAGTCACACAAGGGAGAAGATACAACATGTTTTGCACTTAGATGGTCCTTGACTTTCCCGACTTTTTCCCTGTTTTTTTCCTCTTAGGCCAGATTTCTTTTCTGGGTAAATAGTCATGTTTCCTGTCAGCCATAGGAGATTTTCTGAATCCTAAACAGCTGATTTTATATTCTCGCCCCATTCCCTCTATCTGAGAACTGAAATCTGATCAAACCCATATTTTTAAATTTATGTGTTTATAGGCCTATGGAAGACTAGTTTACAGTCTGAGTCTGAATTTTTTTTAAAAATTTCACCACAAATGTAGTAAAATGGTAGGAGTTTTTAAAACAGTGCCTTATCAGTTTCTTTTTTCTTTTTCTTTTTTTCTTTTATTACTGATGACTTCATTCTGCTTGAATTCAATGCTTCAGTTTCTTTGGGTAAACTAATAGATTATGTATGTGATGTTTGCACTGTGTTGATTGAACTCATCTGGTGAGTTTGAGCACAGCTCATGCATTCACGTAATCGGCAGAAGCGTGCACATTGGATTCACGCAGCATAGACAGGTCATAATGCTCAAGAGCGAGGGAAGCTGTTCAAAATAGAGCTGTGATGATTTCCTCCTTTCCCATTGTTCAGGAAAGCGTTATCAGGCCTTCAAGTTTTATCTTATTGTTATTTTTTTCAACTGCTCAAGGAAAACTTTAGCTTTTTAAAAAAATGCATAGAAAAGAAACAGAATTAGAACTATTTTGAGAGTTTTAAAATACATTTTGAGGAAAAATAAAGGTATGTGATCTGTGAGAGTTTGTCTTAAATGCATCAACTACTTGATGTCTGTAGAGGACATAGGCAGCCCCAAACCCTATACTAACTTTTTAGAAAGGTTGTTAGACATCAACACTTGGGCCTGCTTTCAGTCAACTTACAATCTAGTTTGGAAAGAATGCTTTTCCTTCAAAACATGTTTACTCACCATTTTCTTTTTATGGTTTATAAGTATAATTTTTAAATGTTTTAACAAAATAGTAGATGACCTATTTCTATTGCTTTCAGAAATCTAATTTTATCAGATAGCTCATTTAAACTTAAAACTCTACTGTTTTGCAGAAACCTTTGGGGCATGTAAACCTCTTCATACTGGGGCCCCTGCCTGCTTTTCACAGTCACACCTATCTCTCTGCTCTGCTCCCTCCCGTGTACTAGAGCAGTGATTCTCACATACCCTTGAACATGATAATCATTATAGTTAATAAGTTGCTACAAATTGAGTTAAAGTACCAAAATTTGCAAATGATATACTTTTTGTCATTTATTAGAGTAAATTCAAAATATCCCTGAAGTCATCAGCACTCACTTTTATTCTAAATTTTATTTCCTGTATGAGAGAGGGAAGAGAGTATATATCACCTGATATCTGTGTAAGGCAGGACAAAAGAGGTTGAGGACCACTGCTTGCCCAAAATGACTTATTTGCCTTCCCCCTAAGAAAGATGCTTTCTCATTTCTGTTCTTTGCGTTTGCCTCTCTCTCTACCTGGAATTCCTTCATCTCACTTGTCCAGCTGTTGAGTCCCTATGCATCCTTCGAGATTTAGCTAAAGTATCACCTCCTCAACGGAGGCGTCTGTGATCTTCTTCCATGGCCCTTCTCTCACTTCGTCAAAGTTTAAACAGTCTCTGTTTTCCACACCACTTGTGCAGGCCTCTGTTATAGCCACTGTCACAATGGATTATAGTCTTCTGTGTCACTTTCAGTCCTCTACCTCCTAGACTATGTGCTTTTGGCAGACAAGGACTGTGAACTGTTCATTTTTACTTTCCCAGATCTTAACATAAGGTTTGACACAATAGGGCACTAAGTTATGCCTGAGATGAACCAAAGAAATTGAACAACTGTTGAGATCTGCCTATCACATCCTCTTGTTTCCCAGCCCTGAATCGTGTCACATAGTGTTGGTTCTGTTGAAACGATCGGGACAAATACAAGCTAAAAAGGAGCCACTGGCTGACCAGTTTGGGGTTGGGTAGATGAGTAATGCCTGGAGAAGCTATAATGCCTGAGAAGAAGAAGTGTCTAAAGTGAGAGAGGAAAACTTTAGACAAGTAACCAAGGTGGCACCTTCTACTATCACCAGCTTTTTTTTTCTTTCTACTTCTTGGCATGGCTTCCACCTTTTCTTCTGTCTCTATGCCTAGGCTGTTCCCATATATTGATAGGTACCTCACCCCCTACTCCAAAAATTTGTGAGTCTCCTTAAAAATGAACACTGGCACATGCCAACTCTGTGTCACATCCAACCTTCAGGTCAAATAACTGGTCTCAAATAAGCAACAGTTATTTGGGAAAATGAGATGCCGACATTAAAATGTAACCAAACTTTGTGGGTATGATTAAAAGTGTGATGGCTCCTTTAATTGCTCTAAAAGTCAGGACCTTATCTTACCTTCTTACGCAAAAGGCGTTTATTAATCCCAAACCAGATGTTCTGACCCTTGGAGCTAACGGCATGCATTAACGACTGTTTTTGTTCATTTTTATTATTATTACACAGTTTTCCTAATATATTTGAATAATATTATTGAATCCTCCAAATGTAGACATCAGCTCCTTTAATAAGATTAAAAGGTGCATTTCCAGGATGACATACACTGTGTGACTGTGTTTGTTTATGTCCTGTAGTGGCCGTCCCATGAGTGGAAGTGCTGACCGCATTCAGAGGTTGCGGAAGGAGTATTATCAGGCTCGGAGGGAAGGTTTTGCATTATATGAGGACGACGAAGGAAGAGCAAGGCCATCTGATTATGACCTTCACTGGGTAAGTCCATGCCTGATTCCAATTTACTGAGATAGTTTAGAGCAGAAGAACATGAACAAGAATGTTCTGTACATATCAAGTTGTATTTAGATCACTTGGGTTTTATAGGTATATGAACATTACCCCAACCACAGCCATCTTCTCCCACAGAAGTTGTTTACATAAATCGAACCACACTAATGCACAGTAGTTTATTTTAATTGCTCTCATATTTACTCCCTGTTGCACTTGTACACCATCTTGGGGTGGAGCAGATGTTTGCTGTTTTAAAGAAGACAAGGAATCTTTGTCATTCTGTACTGAGCCTTAGTCCTTGCCCTTCATCGCTCGGTCTCAGCCATCTGGGCAGTCATTAATAGAACATACAATATAAGTCATCTTGCCTTTGGAAAATGGTTATTAGAAGTAAATTTCAGAAGGATTATCTTCAGAGATATCAGCTGTTTGTATATTGCATTTGAACAATTCCCATTTTGCTGGTCTTACTAGTATACTAATATAATTTTATTTTGAGATAAGAACAGATTTTGTATTAGAGGATTCCTTTTGCCAAATCCTTTAACATGTGAGAACAGAAATGAATATTGTCACCTCTAAAGAAATAATCTTTGGTTTTTTTCAGGATAGCATGATTCATTCTCCTATCTTTTTCAAGAAGGCAAGGCTGTACTTACAAAGTACACTTGACTCTTGAGCATCTACAAAAATGCCCCAGAAGAGGGTGCTTAGAGTTTGATTAAAAGTACATTTCACATACTTAGAATAGTGCCTGAAACTGAGTTTTGGTGTTCAATAAATGTTAGCTCTCATTCTTAGTGTCATGACTGGAGCAGAGCTGTATGTGGTAATAGTAATGTCCTCATTGCGAGTCAGCTCTCACTCACCCTCTTTGATGATTACTGCCTTCTACTACAGTTTTGAGTGCTTTTTTGAGAACCACAAAGGAACTCTCTTATCCCTGGTGGCCACTAAAGGCACCAGCTCTTCTGAAGGATGAATCTATTAAAGGAAAGTTTCCTTTTTGATTTTCACACTCCTATTTATGCTCCTGAGGTCAGGGTTGGGAGAGCAGAGTCCAGGGATTCAGCCGATTCCCTCTAGCTTTCACGGCAGTGCTATGGCATCTCACGTGCGGCACTCAGCACTTTTACACTGGTGTTTAAAAGTCAGTTTCAGCACCTATCACTGTTGTGCAGAGCAGCTCCTTGACCCAGTAGATTCTTCCATGTATGGTGGAGTTTAAAAAAAAAACTAATCAGGAGTGCACAGTATGGATTGGCAATCTCCAACCAAATGGCCTCAGCCTCTTCCAGAAGTAGGTACCCTGTGACTAGAGATCAGAACAAACAGCTATTTATTGGCTTCATTACATGATGACATTTACAGTGATGAGACAACTGGTCACTTAGATTCTCAGTAACAGAAGAGAAAGATTTCCACAGAATAACAATGCAGATAACAATTCAGTTTATTTCAAACTGAATTGAGATCGAGTTACTGACTTTTATGAGAGACTCTGCTCCCTCAAATAAGCAACAAAATAAAGAGAAGCTGTCTCCACCATAACAAAAACAGAGCACCCCGTCCAATGCACAGAAAGGGCCTCCATCCCAAAACTATTATGAGCAAAGTAAGGCAAGTAATTTTCAGATTATGCAATCCTGATTTTTACATTATTTAATTTGATTTTTTTATATCATGCTGAACAGATGAAAATGCTTAACCTTCGTGAAACTTAAAGTTTCTGACCTTCACCAAACCTGAGCTAGATAACTACACACTTGGGTCTTTCCTATCTTAATGATTCTATTTTTATGCCATGCAAAAGTATACCTAGACGAACAATCCAGTAGGTAAAGAAGTATCTCTATTTAAATTCATGTTTCCCGTGCTCGGATTTGTTGAGCGTTGCCAAAAGTGACTGATTTTACATTTCCCAGACAATTGGAGACTAAAGCTTCCCAAAGGGATGCCTGAGAAATGTGTTGTCGTAAAAGACGAGTGCTTTGTCATTGCCCGAGATATTCCAAATCAGGGATTAGAATCTCAGCATCCTTTCCCGTCCTCTTCCCAAGCCAAGGGAAAACACTAGTATCTTTTGTCCAGCATAGGCCTGAGAAATTGCACCATTGTCTTGCCACTTTTGGGGAGATCTAGGAAAGCAAGTTTAGAAAGTTAACATTTCATTTGTTAGCCAGACCCAGCAAGGCAGCTTTTATGAGACTATGGTTCCTCGATTGAACTGTTCTTCAGTATCACTTATTAAAATCTGATCAACAGTCCGTGAAAGGGAGGAGTGGAGCCCAAGAGAGGGCACCCCAGGTGCTTCTCCAGGTGGTTCTCAAAGTTTCTGGCCCACAATTCTAAAAAGAAGCCATTGACTCCAATTGCTTTAGTAAGCACCAAGGTAGTTCAGTTTCTTTAACAATATCATTACATGGACCAGCATCATCAGAAAGTATTTTCATGGACTCAGAACTCTCCAAGCCCAGTACCTCAGCTTGAGAGGCCTGACAATTATTCCCTGGAGTCACACTATTCTGAATAACTTCTGAACTATCAAGAAGGAAATTAAGAAGATGAGTTACCTAATAACTCCTTTTAAACTAGTTTTTAAATAGGCCAGAAAAAATGTAAATATGACCACAAAAATCTTCAAAGCCAAAATGATAAAAGCAATCACTTGATTACAATCTATGATTATTTTTTAAAAGGAAATATATTTTTGTCAGTGAGACTAATAATCTTTCTTCAGCCAGCCTTGGACTTTTGGATCTGCCCAGGCCATCCTGTTGGTGGTTCACTCCAGTATCACACCTGCCCAGTGGCCCAAAGCTAAAGATTTCTCCCGCTATTCTCTTGGATTCTCATTTGCTCTCACATCATTCTCTAGTATAGCAAGATATTAGCTTCTAATATGAGCTCAGAGAGATAGCAGTAATTCTGTTGCAGGCAGAGTATGCAGTTAGGGGTGCTAGGAAAGCTGTAGAGACCATAAAAGAGTTGCCTCAGCCGACATACTTTGTTTTTTCCTCTCGAATTTGGTGTTTTTCTTTTCCCCAAAGGAGCTCCTCATTTATTCACCTCATTTGTGTTAAAATAAGTGAATACAAACAGATTTCAGGATTTGTAAATATGGACATGAGACCTTAAAAATCTTTTCAGCCAGTCTGTTTTGTAGCTGTTTTCCCATCTAGGCTTTGAAAAGCTGTAAAAAACAAGTTGGGAGAATTTCAATGGCTGCGAGTGAAAAGGCCTGGCAAGTTTTTATAGGCCCAATTAAGTGAGCAAGATATGCTAGCTGCGAAATGTTAATATTTGCCAAAATAAAACGTAATACCTGTTATCTGCTGGTATTTTATTTTATGTAAAACTTAAGACTGTCACAGTCCTCTGGTAATAAGCTGTTTTTTTTTTTTTTTTTTTTTTTATGTTTTATTTTGTTTTGTTTTGTTTTCTTAGCAGGTAAAGATTATCTGCTTATTTAATAGCAACATGAATATGTTATAAGTAATTTCAGAAATGAGATGACTCAAGAGTTTTCTAAATATATTAGTACCTTTATTATTGTCTTTTTTCAAGAGCTGCATGGAATATATCATAGCCCCTTCCACCTACCTTTTTCTGTTGTTTTTTAACTCTTTGGCTAAATTAGAATGTTTATCTATAGAGGGAGTTTGTAGACACATGGATGAGAAGGAGGTATGCTAGTTTCTGATGTCATAAAAGACATGGTGATTTATCTTTCTGGCAAAGGGGATTGGTTCGGGAAGGTGATGGTTGAGTGAGTGAATGAAAACATTCTGAAAGATTTGTTCACCCTATCGCAAAGTTGGTCTAGGAACCAACTTGAGGGAACATTCTTGGCAGCTATCTGGATGATGAAAGACACATCCGGTGAATTCTGTAGTCAGAAGAAAGAGAGAACAAGATGCTGAGATCATGCTAACCATCTTGAGAAAGGGATTTAGGATGGAATGTGCAATAGCCACACAAGTATAAAAAGCATCAGAAGGTTATTTTCTAAACATGAGAAATAAGAAAAATGAGCTTCTGCTGTCAGTGGGCCAATACAAGCATAGAGACTGGTCTGTCTTTTTCCTTCTCTGCCCCTTAAAGGCATCTGATAAAAACTGAGGACATTAATAAACAATTTTAGACAAATCAATGGTTCTTAAATTGCAAAGAACAGAAACCTCATTCAAACTGGCTTAAGCAAAAAAGGAGATTGTGTTGGCTTATATGACTTTAAAGTCCATAGGCATGTCTGACTTCAGACAAAGCTAGATCCAGCTTCTCTGTACAGGCCATCAGGAGTCTTTCTCCCTCTCTCAGCTTTGTTATTCTCTCTGTAGGCACCTTCTCAGGGGGCTTCCCCACATGGTGACATGTTTATAGGCAATCCCCAATCTAGAAATAAATTGTGTTTCCGAAACTTACTTAGAAATTGGCAGTGTGGAACTGGCAATGGCTTCCCCTAAGAGAAAAAAGAAAAAATGATAGCTGGTAGGATCCCAGACCACTAAAAAGCCCACTAAAATCCCATAACTTCATGCTAGTCACAGAACAGTTACCTAGCAGCAGGAGCAGGGAGCCATCTGAGCCACGGGTGGAGAAGGAAACTCCCTTCTTACCTCTTTCCTGGACACACTTAAAAAAAAAAAAAAATTTTACCGTGGTAACATTGGTTAATGAAATCCAGTAAATTTCAAGTGTACAATTCAGCAGTAAGGCATATGTATATTACGTTATGTGTTGACCACCCATAGTTAAATTTCTTTCTGTCACCACATATTTGACTCCTTTACCCCGTCTACCTCCCTCCTCCCCTGACTCCCTACCCTCTGGTAACCACTAGTCCATTGTCCATGTCCATGAGTCTTTGTTCGTCCTGTTCATTTGTTGCTTTTAGGTTTATATTCCATATATAAATGATATCATATGATTTTCAACTTTTTCTGTCTGGCTTATTTTGCTTAGCATGATTATCTTGAGGTCCATCCATGTTGTCGCAAATGGCAGTATTTCATCACTTCTTATGGCTGAGTAATATTCCATTGTATATATGTACCACTGCTTCTTTATCCAATCATCTATTGTAGAACACTTCGGTTGCTTCCATGTCCTGTGAATAATGCTACTATGAACATCGGTGTACAAATACCTTTTCGGATATGTGTTTTCAAGTCTTTGGGGTAAATACCCAGTAGAGAGATTACTAGATCATACGGTAGATCAATTCTTAGTTTTTTGAGGAACCTCCATATTGTTTTCCATTGCAGCTGTACCAATTTCCAGTCCCACCAGCAGTGTATAAGGGTTCCTTTTTCTCTGCATCCTCTCCAACATTTGTTATTACTTGTCCTGTTGATAACAACCATTTTAACAGGCGTGAGATGTTATCTCATTGCTGGACACACTTTCGAGGTGTTCTCTAGCCCCTTCCTATCTCCCAGTAATTAAGAGTGTCTCCCCAAGTGACCCATCCTCACTTAAGCCCACCTTTTCCCACAAGGTGCTCAGGAGTCCAAAGTTACCTCTCTGCCCATTCCCCCTGAAATTTACCATACTTTCAAGTGCAGTTCATCTCAGCTAAACTTTGGGGGAAAATAATCTGACCCATAAAGGTCCTTAACACTCCCTGAGAGACTTCTCTGTTTAAAGAAGACACTGGATTAACCCTTATGATTAAGTGCAACATTAGGCACTGTAGGGAAAGTCCATGAGGAGGAAGCAGAAAAAGAGCTAATGGAATCTACCCCTGGGAACTGTCCCTTTATGAAACAGAGCAGGAAGGACCTGTGGCTGTTGGGTTGTAGTCCTGACATCTTGTTGCTGCTCCACAGACTTAATGTTCTTTGGCACTTTTATATGTGAAGCCCAAGTCTCCAGATTTCCCAGTCTGACTGGCTTCCCGTGAGCAATGACCTGATCCTAAGAGTGGTACTGATTTTTCCTGCAAACTGGTTCTCAGTTCCCCCAAAGGAAGCCGTTTGTTTCTAAGCCTGTCCTCTGTGGCCCATGGCCAGTTGCTGCAACTAACGTGATCCATGGCTCCTCAGTCAGCATTGTCTGAAAATCTACCCTGAAGACAGCAACTCTAAATGACTCCTGTCTTCCCGTCCAATCTTTCTCAACTCACAGATGTCCTGAATTTTGAATATAATAATATAGCAGGTATGGGAAGCATTTTAGTATAATGTGTGAGAGCATAGACTCTGAAGTTGGACTGCCCACATTCATCTCCAAGCTATACCACTTACTAACTGAATAAATTTGAGCCATTTATTTAACCTTTCAGTCTCCTTTAAAATTGGGATACTAGTACTATCTCATGTAAGTATGGTAACAATTAAGTGATTATTACATGTAAAGCACTTAGAATATTGTCTGGCATGTAGCAAGTGTTCAGTAATTGTGAGGAGTTTAATTGTGAGGTGTTTAGAAGTGATACATTCCATTAGCCAGACAACCATTCTATCTTAGTCATTACTGGAGCTTAATTATAGTGCCCTGGGACTTTATGCAGCACAGAAAGCATTTGGGAGGTCTTTTTGGTGGTGCTCACCCTGGTTATGATAGAGGTGGCCACAGTCCCTTCAGGTGGTGGCTGTCAGGCCTGGTTGTCAAGATACTTTTGGCAAAGTCCCTTGGTCAGAAGGTCAATATCTATTTCCCTCTATCCGGCACACAAACTTTTCCTTCAAAAGTGCTCTTCTTTCATCCCTGACCCCTGGGGTCACACCTAATCTCTTTAATGAGCTTATGCTAAAATCAAAGACCAAAGACCAGAAGGAAGTTAGAAGCTTCTCCTTTCAGCTCTGCAAAAAACCCTAAAGCAAAGAAATACCAGGGTCTAGTTAAAGACTTAAAATAGGAGGAAGAGGGGGATACTAAGAGAATATTTGCAAATTATTTAGTCGATGAATTGTATTACAGCCAGATGAATGACAACAACAGTATCATATCCTCAGGGCTGACTCTACCAGCAGCTGTATGAATACCTTATATCAATGACTCCTTACAAGAACTCCAAGAGGTGGTTGTAGTTTTAATCCTGTTTTACAGATGAGAAAACTAAGGTTCTAAGACTTTACACCATAGTTCCACGATCATTAGCAAAACTGATTTTCTAATCTTTGCTAACTCATGGTGGAAATAGAAGGGAAGGAGGACTGCTATGGCAACTGTTTAGATATTCTTTTTTTCCATAAGAAGTTTGAAAGAAAGGGACTCTCCAAGTATTTATTTATAAGCACTATTAAAACAGTTTTCTACCTCTGCTGAACTACTCTTTAATTATCACTCTTAATTTGTTTTCTAACCCAATAGTATTGAACCCAAGCCAGATTTTGGTATCCTTTCATCAGTATTCTGTAAAAGTCAAAATGAAATCATTCTTTTTATGCTATAATCAAATAAGTTAGCCTATCTCTGGCTCAAACCCAAACCTAAATACCAAAAAGCAGAAAAAGAAAGTTCAGAGTCACATTATTTTTCCATAATATGTCAAAAAATCTTATGCTGTACTTACATTAAAGTGAAAAAAGAACTCTTTCTGCTTCTAATGAGCAATTAATTCCAGCTCAGGATGTCGAGTTTAGAATAGGTTAAGTTCCCCCAAACCACAACCGTTTGTGTTGGATCACGGTTAAAACCCAAAACTCCAACTTCTACAATAATCACATTCTTTTCGTCTACTGCAATGGGAGAAATGACCATTTTGTGTAATATAGGAAAAACCATAGCAGAAACTCCTATGAATTCCAGATTTCTTAAACTATTCTCAAAGCTGTTTAAAATCAGTTGGTTACATTTTATTTTAGTAGAGTTCAAAAGTCCTGGAATAAACTTTGGGCACTAAATTTTTTAAATGAAGATGTTCATATAGAAAATATGAAAAGCCACTTAACTGGCATTTACAACAACACATGTATCACTTAACCATGACGACAATTAAAACTCTATGTGAGTTATATTTGTGTTCAGATCCCATAGCCCAGAACGTCCCCTTGCACAGCTTTCTGTCTGTAATTAACCAATCAAATCACTGCAGCGGCCATCTTGTTCTTTAAGTTTAAGGAAATTTTTAACTCAGTCATTCTAAAATATAACATCTTTTGGTTCTTATTAATTAGTAACTAATCTGGTGTTAGGATGGGAAAAAGAAAATTCACAGAAAGCTCTCCTCTAAAACAGAAAGAATACTTGAATCAAAGAAAACCCCAATAACAATAATCACTACAACAGTACTGGAATCGCCATTCTCCACAAGAAGGATGACCATTTTTGAATACAATTATAATGATACATATTAGAATCTGTATTACAGTCCTATGAATCTCATTAATTTTTCTTTGTTTCATTCTGAACCTTGAAATCACAGTGCTAATTTTCAGAGCATTTATGAGAAAGTGCAAAAGGTGATACCACTAATTTTAGCTAGGCTGATAGGAAAACTTTCCATTTATTCAAGTAAATGATCTAAGAAGAAAGGGTATAACATTGTTATTATAAACAATTGAGAAATTGTTTCTTTTCTATTTTCAAGATAAGACTTTCATAAAGTAATGGAGTTGTGGAGTTTTATCTTTATGAAGCTTTCTTGAAATGATTTAGTTCATTTTATGCCGTCTTTTACTCAGCCTAATCCCAGACATAGCTCCATTCCCTAGACAACAAAGCCAAAGTAGCACATAAGGGAAATAGGTTTTCCACAATCATTCATTCCTTTGTTGGTTTATTCATTCGCTGAATACATGGCAATTTATACATAAGTGTACATCAAGCCCAACAATTGCATCCACACTTACCAACAAGAAAAAAACCTCGTTGGTATGTGTGTGTGTGTGTGTGTGTGTGTGTGTGTGTATGTGTGTGTATGAAGATAGTAATGTTTTGAAGTTTTTCCTTTAGAGAAACAGTAGGAAATGTTGTATGAAAAGACATTCCCCATTATGATCTGATGTCTTTTCTCTAATGAACCTTCTGGCTCACTTTATGATAATGGATACCCCCAAATCATGTAGAGATATGTCTATTTTTCAGTTTTATTTTTCCATCATCACTAATTGTCAAAGTCCCAGATTGTTTCTGAATAGCAAGTTTATTTTAATTGGAACGTTATATATATATATCAGCTACTTTTCCTTTCTTTATCGATTTAGAATAAACCAGGTTTTCTGTTTTCTGTGTAATTCCGTTTATGGTAATTTCCCAGGTTTAAATGGTCAGGCAGCATTTCAGCAGCAGTGTGCTCTGTGTGTATGTGGTTACAAGGGAATCAGAGACTCACATTCCAGAAGAGAGAATCATGGTCTTACAATTAATGTGAATGATGGCAGGAAGAAATCTTTTAACATTGTACTTAAATTGGTGATTGGAAAAAAAAAAATGCTATAAGATTTCTGTTTGTGGTTTATGTGCAATTCTAGAACTATTTTAATATTTTCCAATTTCAGAAAGTGGGTAACTTTCTCTTTTCTTTACATATAGATGCATAAATGGAAGGTTAAAAAAATTAATTCTTAAATACATGATGATGGGAGAATAAAAAGATTACAAGCAAATAGCAAAAAAAAATTCGTTTCAAGAATTCAGTATTTTTACTTTGTTGATTCATAAATTTATTAGAAATTTGAATACCTTCCCAATTATAAGATCTTATGACTTTCCTAACTCTTGACAATTTTTATCTCCACAATAAGAGGAAAACCTATTAGTGTCCTATCATCAGTTGAGAAGAATGAACCCATTTTCACTTATGTTGTGTCACTTTGGCCCCAGAATTAAAAAACAAAATTTCAAAGTGTATGGTTTATTCATTTATTAATTAATTCCTTAGACCTTTATTTGGTAGCATCTTTGTGCCAGAAATTTACTTGACTCTGGGAATTTAAAAATGAATAAGAAGTTCATGTCTGGTGGGAGAGGCAGACAGGAAATATAATTTAAAATATAATGAGACATTTTGAAATAATTGTACAGGAAAAAATTGATAAGTGAATGCATGGGAAAGAGAGACTAACCAAGAATTAAGAAGATAGATTTGCTTTTATCCCTGTAAAATTTCTCCTTGTGTGTTCGGCCTTTCCTTTCGTCTGCATTTAGGGCACTCTGCCTCCATGTAAGCTACTCCAATTGCCTTTTGTAATTTCTAAGCAAATATAAAGTGGCTTTTATCATATGTTTCATGATGACAGTTTTCTTTAGGCTCAACCTCTCGTTTTGAGGTTTTGAGCATTTGTGCAACACATCTGTCCCAGTTACTCACTGAGATCTGCCCTAGAGGTTAGTTTTTCAATCTGTGTGTCACATTTATTTAGATGATCATAAAATCAATTAGTTAGTCACGATTGACATTTTTGAAGATTTCAAATAGAATAAAATAGAGAGCATGGCAAGTAGTAAATGTGAGAATTGGTTGTCGAAATTTTTATTTCATATCTAATACATGCATGCAAAAACGTATGTGCTGTGTTATATATGAACTATATTTCTTCCTATGGATTATGATTTTAAGGTTAAAAAACTCTAGTCTAGACTTTAAATTTCATATCTGGTTTGTTTACCATTTCACTCATATGCTATTTGTTTCTGCGGGCTCAAAAATTTTTATGAATAAATATATAATTTTGAATACATCCTTTCTGAAACACATAATGCCTGGTATAGAGTTTGCTTTTCTTGATTATGTTCATATATCAATACAAATATACATATATATTGATATATAGATAGTACTCAATTTTAATTAATTTTAATTTAGCAGCCAGTGGTTTTATGTAGCTGTTAAATAAATTTATTAAAAGAGGTCACAGTTATATAACCACAAGTATTTTAAGCATCAGGTTATATTGTTAGTGTATTCTAGTCTTTCTCATTTTCCTGCAATTACTATTTTTTCCTTTTATATTTAAAAAGTTTTTTTATAAAGGTAAAAATGGTCACTGAAAAAATGTTTTGATAATTAGTAAAAGTGTTAAAAATTTTAATTATATATTGTCTGACCACACATTAAATGAATGCTTTATATTTTGGAGTATTTTCTTTCATAGGAATATACACACATTCATGCATATCACATATAGTAATTAAATTGGAAACCCACTGGATATGCTGTTACTTAAGCTACTTTTTCTACTTTCTGGGATGTTGCGGGCATTTCTCATGCCATCAAATAATTTTTAAAACTGCAAATATAATGTTTAATGTACAGTATTTTCTAGAAATGATATTTAATAATTGATAATCACTTGTTGGATATTTAAGTTATCTTTATCATTTTTTATCATAAGTAATGATGTAATAATCAGTGTTTTAAATAAATCTTTGCATTATTGTTATTTATCATAAATCAAAATAAGATAATAACTATTTAATGTAAGGATATGAAAAATAATTTTTAATTAATACAAATTACCCAACTTGCCTCTAGAAAAGTCAATAAGTTTACATTCTTCACAGCAGCATATTCACTATTACATTCAACAAATATTAATGGTCTGTTTTATACAGGTTTCATAGCGGCCCTATTAAAACTTTTAGTTTATACCAATTTGATAGCAAATATCAATTATTGTGTTTTCATTAAATTACAGCTGAAACTGACCATTTCATGTGTTTATTGGCCATGTATATTTCTTCTTTTTATGAGTTTTTCATTTTTTCTATTACAGTGCTTGCCTTTTTTTCCTCTTGAGTGATAAAAGTTCTTAATATGGACGAAATATTAAGCCTTTACAATCAAATATTCAGAGTTTTTTCCAACTTTGTCAATACTCTCTTAACTTTATGATACTTTAGAGAGAGAAAAAAACTTCTATTTTTGTGTAAACAAAGCAGAGATTTTTATTAGTTTATTTCAAATGGCATTTAAACGTATACCAATATGATCATTTTTTTTTCTTTTCTATTAATGTTATGATTTATATTGAGTATCCCTTGCAGTTCTGAAAAGTAAATCTACAGTCACATACTGTCTATATTGCTTTTAGGATTGCTAGTATTTCATGTGTGATTTTGTATCTATGTTTGTAAGTGCTGTTGATATCTAAGCTGTTTTTTACTTTAGCAGTTTTACTAGAAGGGTTATATTACCTTTGTAAAATGATTTGAGTAGCTTTTCTTCAGTTTCTATGCTTTGTAATAATTTCTGTAGTCTAGAAATTATCTTTGTGAAGATTTAAAATAACTCACCCATAAAACCATCTAGCCCGACGCTTTTTTGTGGGCAATTCTTTGACATCTTTTCCAACTTTTCCGATAGATGAAGATCTTTGGAAAAGGAGAGGTTTCCTCCTCTATTGAATTTTGGAAACTTGCCATCTTTTTCTATAAAACTACTTTTCTCACTGAGATTTTTCAGCCTTTCAATATATTTTGTTTTTTTACCATTTAATATATTAAATAATTCTGTTTTTTCTTTTCTAATACCTTTATTTTTACTTCATTAATTTATTATTTCTCTTTCCTTAAGAAGGAATAAAGCAAACTTTTTGAATTATTTCATTTATTTAGTTAAGTATTTAGCTTATTTATTTCAGTTACTTTTTAAACTTGTTTAATAACAATATAAATTAAGACAATGAGTTTGCTTTTGAATTTATTTTGGTGTACTTCCAGAAATGTTAATATCTTAATGTTCTTATTTTTTTTCTCGGTATTCTGAAATAAAGATTTTACTTCTTCTTTGACCAAGAGTGATTTATATGATCATTACTTTAATTTTTAAGGATTTTGGTTCTTTCATTTAAAATTTTGTTAACATATAATGTTAATGCTTTCTTGTTAAGGACATTGACTTTTGCAATTTGGGGCATTTGTTAAATTCGATATAATATATGTAATATTTTGTCATTAAAATTTTAGATTAATTATACTACAACTAATGATTTTTTCTGTAAATGTTTATTATTTAATAAGTATTTATTGAGTGCCTATTATATTCCAAGAACTGTTAAAGTGCTGGGGATATATCAGAAAGCAAAACAGACAAAAATCTCTGCCTTGTGGTTCTTGCATTATAGTGTTTAACATACACGTATCACTATATTTCCTTAAATACAAATTGGCACATTTGTTATACAGACTATAAATTTGATAACAGCTTTTCAGGAAAAAAAAAAAAAAGAGAACACTACCACATTAAATGTAAGCTTTTATATTGAGAGACACCTCTATTTCACACATGTTTAAGTTTGATAAATGTGTGTCCTACAATTGTAAAATAATCTTATTAATTATATCGTTTTTGACATTGTTTATATTTATTTATCATCTTGATTTGTCAAAGACGGATAAACATTAGGTTAAAGTCCCTATCTACTGTTTTGTTTCTCAGGCCTTATGGCATCATTTTTTAAACGTCTATCTCTTGTAAAAGCTTGAATTGTGACGTTTGATACATTATGAGGCTTTTTCTTCGGAAGAAATGTTTAACTCATTTATATCTGTTATCATAACTGGCATTCTTATTCTTTCTGTCATTTTGTTTTAGGCTTTCTCTTTTGTACACCTTTTTCTGTTTGCTGTTTTTTACCCCCTGTGCTATAGTTTCTTTGATTGTTTTGTTTAGTTTCTTAATTATACTGATTTTATGGAAACATTATCTTATTTTCTCTATCAACATCAAAAATGAAATAACCTCTAGTGAGTTCCTGCCATGTAAAAGGAACAAAGCAACATGACTGTATGTTATCACAACTTTCCCTCACACTTTTAACCTGTGGTATTTTAGATCCAGTCATGTTTTTAAGGAAGAATATGTATCCTCTCTGTTCATATTCTTTATGTGGCACGTTTCCTGTCTTCTAAAAATTACATTTAGTGTCTAATGCCAGTCCTCTGTCTTATGACATCCTTGAGCTCTTTATCTTGATTCTTCTCTAGTTAATTTGCTCACTTCTTGAGTAATTTTACTTCAGGAAGGATATATAAATAGTATATTTCTAAATTCTTGAAATCTGGTAATATCCTGTATATATAAATCTCAACATTTAAAACAATGCCTAGTCCTTTGAGGTATATAATAAACATTTGTTGAAAGAATGACATGCCTGCCTCCCAAGGGTTTTTTCCTAGAAATGCCATGGTCTTTTGGTTTTTAATATTGATGAAGGAGAAATTTGAAGCTGACCTGATTTTCTTCTTTGTAAGTAACTTGTTTTCTCTATCTGGATCTTATGGGATTCTTTCTTTATTCATGATATTCAAAATTTTCACCCACATTAGTCTGGGTGTTGATTTCTTTTCATTCATTTTGCCAGGTTTTTATTGAGTTCTTTCTGTTAACAGCTTCAGGTTGATTTATTTGTTTTCTTACTTGAAAGCATGGATGTTGTTCCTTAAACAAGATGGTTAAAGTTCCCTTGGTTCTCATCACTTTACACCTGAGTATGGAAGAGTACTCTCCTACCTAAATTGGGCGTATGTGTGTTGGGAGAGTGGGGGTGGGGAATGATGTAAATTCACACCTGTTTAGAGATTCAGCCACTTGAGAAAACAGAAAGGGAACCCAAATCCTGGAGGACTTACCTGCTGCTCGGTTTCTCAGATGGTTTCTCTGAAATCTATGGATGAAAGGTCAGCTTTCTGTGTCCTTATTTCTGTTTGTACCAGTCCTTTCTGGCTATATTACCTGTGGCTGTTTCCACCCTTCATCCTAAGACTATTGCCCACAAATCAGGAGAGAGCACTTTCTATCTCTTAGATTTTTTACCCCTGCTGTAGCCACCTTGAGAACCTTTGGCTCTCCGGAAGGGCTGTTTAGAAAGGCTGCCACTCCAGAGACAAGAGAAAATCTGTGTTAGCTCCTTATCATCCCTTTCCTGTAGCCTCACCCTTCAAATGGAACGGTTTTATCCTCCTCTGCCAGCTCCCCAGGAACACTGGTTGTGAGCTGGAATCATGTCCTCCTTACAGCTTGGTGCATGGCATCATTTCTAGCAGATACTCCTCAGTGCCTAGCACTGGTGTAAGTTTCACCCATTTTATATGCTGTTAGTCATTTCATCTAGAATCTGGGCTATCAGTAGTAAATTGCCAGAGTTCACATTGCCATTGAATTCATAATTCGATACCCATTATATGCTTAAACTTTCTTTATGAAAGGATTTCTTAATGATGAATCATAGCAAGATCCAGGACAGTTTTATTGCATCACTAAGGCCATTTTTCTAGGTGCAGCTTATTCTTATTCACACACAGTAAAACAATGCATATCTAGTGGTATGACTGGAAAATATGATGACTATTTTCTCTCTCTTACACTGTTAGCTCATTTTTATTTTTAATGGTCGTGCAAAAGTGAGACATCGTGTAAAACTTCCAAATTGGTTTCCTTGCCATTTCAAGAAAAGGACCTCTGCAAAATGTAGTAACAAAGCTGGTTTTTCCGATTGCACATCACTATAAATCCAGTAGGCCTAAGTAGACAAGGCCACAGAAATTCAGAGAGTTGAGTTGTTGTGGGTTTTCTTGTTTACACTGAAGATGTGAAAAATAATTAGAATGTAATGCTAGGTGTTGCGTATATGCAATTACCTATGAATATGTAAAAGTTTTATTTTCTCTGCCAAGCTGCATTGTTCTAATTGTTTAAAATGAAAAATAAAGTTCTTGTCACAGACAGAGACAGTGGTTGCATGACTTTATGAATTCTAGACTGAGATCTGTAGTAAGGGTGCTAATCTAAAGACAGAATCATGTTTATTAAACAGTAGAAAATTCTTACTATGTGTTTAGAACAGTGCACATAAGACCCAGCATTATTGAAGGCTTGTCCTTTCTCAGACTAAACTAATATTCACCTTTCATTTCTGATGACAACTCCATCTCAATGAGAATTTCAGAAAGGGCCTGGCTGACTCCCTACCTCCCAGCCTCTTCACCCCTACAGATGTGAATACTTGAGTTCTTGTAGATCCATGAGCTATACCCAGTCCTGGGATAGTACAGGAAAATCTGATCTGCAGGATCTTTTTTCAAAAGTTCTCTTAGAATCAAGCCAGCCCTACTCTGATCTTTCTGACCTCCTGTTTCTCAGGGTCTGGGGCTCCCCCTCCTCATGAGTATCAGATTCCTATGGAGGCTGATACCTCTGATACCTCCAAAACGCTAGGGTTATAGTTCCTATTGAAATTACTTGACCTGGCTTGATCACCCATTAGAACTAGACCCCAACTGCTTGCCAACCTGGCATGGACAATCTTGAACATAGATTCTGTTTCACAGTTTAGTCTTATCTCTCCTTTTCTCTCAGACCCATCTTCTCATCTCTATCCAACCATGTAGTCATAAATACATGTAGTCATAGTTACACCTGTGTGTTGGTTGTAGGGTTGCAGGTGCGTGTTTCTACCCGTCCTTGTGCAGCTATCACTGGTCTAGCCCATTCAATTGCTGCCCTTATATCTAGTCAAAATCTTGACTTCAAACCTGGAAAGGTTGGTGGATACAAAGCTCACTCCAATATTGTGATGTAGAGTTCTACAAAATGTTCACTTTTACCACCTGTTTTCCTAAAATGTTGGTAAGTGTACATGCAGAAATATGCCAGTTAGAAAGCCTGCAAGAGCTTATGAGCTTCAGTACCATAAGTGTGATTCTCCAACTTGATAGCAAGCTCAACTTTGATGTCAAATTGTTCATCTTCTGTTTATGGCACTTACTGCCTATCCATATTTCCATTTTTAACTTGGAAACAAACATGACAGATGCCACATTCTCCATTACTACCTTTTTTAGCTCTAGTGAGGAAAATAAGATGCTCAATTAATTGACATAGAAAAAAATTTTTAACTTACAAAATTACCACTAAACTTCTGCCTAGCGCTTTGTTTTTAATAATTATTGCATTTTTGTAGTTTAAAATTCCTGAGGTATGCAACACCCACAGCTCAACTTTGCAACCTTTATTTCCTAATGTTTAGAAATGGCATCTGGAGGTAGCATGGAGTCAGGGAGACCAGTATTCATTAATGAGTAGTGATTTTGAAATAATTTTAAATGACTTTCTACTCTGTTTGGGGACACAGGTGGCCACTGAGCCTCCATTTGGCATTCGAGATGGTAAAGAAGTCAAATGAGAGATTTGCAGCTATAAATAAAATAGCACAAGCTTAGAACCATTATCAGACAAGCAAGTGTAACTATAATAAAAGTTACCTTAAACAAATCAGTTCTCAGGATGGCATTCATTTCTTATTGATAAATATGCTTGATACAATGAAATGCAGCTTCCAGAAAGATAATGGAGCAGATAATTAAACAATCTATTTGGAAACATAAACACACACGCACACACACACTCTGCTGGGAAACAAGGAGCACTAGTTAGCACAAATCTTGTTACAACAACCTAATGTCCTTCTGTATTTGACCTCTGACAAGGGAAAAGAATAGAAAAGCCATTTTTGACTGCAGTCGGTCTTTTGATTCTGTGGTACGTGATCAACATCAGTAAAAGATAGGAGTGGAGCTCTGACTTTTTTTTCTAAAGGTGGACATGGTTTGGGGATGCTGGTAAAATAGGTCATTAATGTTTCAGTTTCAGTTGGCTATAGCATACTGATTAGTCTTCTCTGTGGCCATAACTGACCAGGGCAATTAAACATGGGGCTACTAGGACTCTTCTGCCATATAAAACTTTCTGGAGGTCAGAGAGACTCCTCCTGCTTCTGTTTCAATGTAAAAGGGCAGGTACAGGACATACCCTTTATCACAGTCTGTCTCAACCTCCACCTCTACTTTCTTCTTTCTCCTTTTAGCCTCCCATAATGCTGTTCTCGTAGAGAGTACATAATTGATAAATGCTTGCTGAACTATGCAGCATTATCTGTAGGTCTCTCTCAGGAAAAGGAAGCAGAGCAAACCATTTTCACAATCATCTTAAGAGTAACAGTTGTGAAGTTATGAAGTTCTTTTGTCTATAATGCATAGACCTCATCTCTGCCTTTGTCAAGTAGCTGATGACTGCATAATGCAGTCAGAGATGGATTTGTTGCTCTTGAAGAGAAATTCTTCATGGTCCACGGTGCACAGTGATTCTGATTTGGTCAGAGTTCCTCACAAGCATTCAGTTACTATAGTCACCAGCCAATGGTTTACATGAGTGATCCAGAAGACAGATTTGATAGTAGTCTTCCTAGCCATCCTAGTAGGAGTTTGTGCCCACATGTCGTAGATCTACATTGTCACGATAATCTCCTTTGTGAAGCTTTCCCCAGCTGCTCCAGCCACATCATCCCTTTCCCTGTCAGTGCTTCTCTACCACTTCCTGTTTGTACCAGGAAGTAAAACTTAATCACATCCTACCCGGAGCCATCACATAACTTAGTGGAGAGCTTGTGTAGGTTTGAACCCTACATTATTCCCTCCTCGTGCTAAGTGCTTTCTTGCCCCTAGACAAACACTTACCAAATTGAATTCTTGATGGCCCAAATAACAAAACTGAGTCAGAGTCATGTAGTAATGTCTAAAGACAAGGTAAATATCTTTTGACACCTGCCCTGTGTGTTCTCATCTCTAGCCTCTTCTCTCCATGTCAGTGATGATACAAGCTTAAGTATTCAACAAATTAGCGTAATGAGGGATGCCAGCTAGTGGGTCACTGCTAACTTTTTTTGCAGAGGGGCAACAAAATTAATTTGGTTAGTGTCTTTTATAATGTTCAAAGTAGCTACCTGGTGTGCAGGCATTACAGCTGTAGGGTGAGCACCTTATTCAACATTTTTTTACAGATTAAATCAATATATGTTCATGGATTTTGAAATAATAAGTATGAATATGGTGGTATGACCCCACCTGAGTATTAAAAAAATTAACTTCCAGCACATTTTAATGCAAATGTTACCTTTGTAAATGGATGACCAGAGAAGAGTTTCCGTAGTAACCTAAGGGAACACATAACCTGTTCATGATAACTTCTCCATAAAGAGAGCCAGGCATGGACTGGAGATATGCTGTGATGTCTGCTGAAAAAAGAAAAATAATAGCTGGCAGCATTGTTAGAGTAAATGGTTAGAAGATTTCACTTTATTTGTAGTTCATTTAGAAAATAAACTTTCATAACGAACTGTTGAAACACACACTTGAAACAACCAGATGATCCATCGGGATATGTTTTTAAATGTAATTTGTTGTATGTGACAACCAAGGCATCAGTTTCAGAGAATCAGATTAGGGCTGAGTTCTTACAACAAGTCTTTCTCATTTTGCTCATTTCTTTTTATCTAGACTGTGTTTTTTCCCTCGGAATCACTGAAGCCTTTCAAAGTGCTTAAGATTTCTCTTTTTTTCTCTCTCATTTTTTTTTACCTCAGAAAATGTTATATAGAAACTGCCCTTCTGGAATTGAGAGCCTATATTGTGAGGATATCAACAAAAAGGAATATATTGATTATACCTCACTTTCTCTACTGACATGGCTGTTTGAGTTGTTGGCTTTTTGGAGATGCCAATAGCTAGAAATGTATTTGACATCCACAAGCCACTAATACGGTTATTTCCCCCTCTTCTTACAGATATAACTTTTAGTTAAAAAAAAGAGGTTTTTCTTTTCTTTCTTTTTTCCATTTTTTTTTTCAGGGTCATTAGAGTAGGGAACAGATGCATACAGTATCTGTTCTTAAGGAGTATTTCTTTGAAGCACCATTTTAGAGTCAGCTCACTGACAGGTCCATGCCCATGGGCTCTGGTGTGGACTTAGGCAAGGTAGTGGCACTGCCTATAATTACCCATCTGGTATCCATCTGGTAACACGAATGAAAGATAATACCAGATCACAGAGAAACTATACGCACTGCCAACTTGGTATGAGCAGGCAAAGAAAGGTGCCACCCAGCAACGCTGTGAAGAATAAGAAATGTCCGTAGGGTATTGCACATTTCTACCACAAGATGCAGAAGAATGGCATGTGAGAGCATATGGAAAGGAAATGCTGCACAATCTAACTTACAGCTGCACCTTGTGAAATATTAAGCCAGGTTCTCTCTGCCACATTTAAGTTGCGAGTGGAGTTTGGGGAAAAGATATCATCCTAATATGCATGAGACCTTTTGCTACCACAGCCACCCACAACTGGTTACCATGACTTGAGGACTTTTGGATGAGGAGTTGGTACCAGCATCATAAGGGCATTGATTTAATTCCCATGTACTGCCGCTTTGCAGCGGTCAGTTCAGTTGTGGCAAAAATAATGACTCTTGTGGTTGCTGTACAATGATTTAGATGGTCTTTTCTCGTTGTTTTTATATCCCCTTCTTTTCTGATTTGTTTGCTCCCTTCCACAATGAAGCGTGCTCTGGTTAGTACAGTAGCTAATAGTTGAGAATCTATTAAAGTAACCACCAGAGATTTGCCACCCTCAGAGAGCACCCTCCCCTCCTGAGGAGCTGCAAATGGAAACGCCGGTTCAGATGGCAAAGGCATGCTTGCCAGTGAGCCTGACCGTCCGTGGGGGCCTTTTCTGTGTATTTCCTTCACTTGCTCCGCTTTATTTCTAAGTGAATATCAGATATGACCAAATAAAACGAGATATTAGAGTGAGAATTTAGCGACATTACGATCACCTAAGCAACAACAACACACTCTTGTGTGTTCTTTTCTATACTTTAAAAGATTGTCCTTAAAATAACATCTCATATACATATACATGGTAATTTACATACTGCCATAGATTTTGAAAGACGTCATGCTCATTACCTCTAAGCAATTCAATAAAGACAGGAACCCATTTTTACAGAAGAGAAAAATGAGGCTCAGAAAAGTTATATGACTGCTGACAATCACATCAATAACTTTGAGCCCAGATCCTATGACCCAAAGTCTGAAACGTCCACCACATTTGGGTAGTGCTTTTTTATATGTCTCAGCTTCTGATCTCTTCTTACAAGAGGAAATATTTAACTACTTTAGGATTATTGCAGTTTTCCATAGAATGAGATAGAGTCAGAGAGATTCATAGTAGAACAAAATGTCTCTGCCCTATGGGTAGTTGGAGGGAAGAAAGCTAAGTTGAATTCCTCCCTTCCATAATCTATAAAATGTTTCACACATACTTCCACTGAGAGATAAAGAAAACTACCTTCCCAAATTGGCCATACAGAGACCTATGCTGAAGGACACAATAAGATACAATGGGGAAGAAAAGTTTTAATTTGGAGGCGCGAATCACCTAGACAAGAATTGTTATCAAGCAATTAGAATGTGCAGGACCACTGGAGAAGTTCCAGAATGGAGGTGATTGAAGGCTGAGATGTCAAAGGAGAGGGCTTATGATCTAAAAGGTGACATTTTATATCAATGTGGACTGTGACCTGTGCAAAAGAATTTATGGAAAAGCCAAAATGAACTTAAACCTGATTCCATGTGGAAAAACTAAAGCCCATGCTCTGTGCAAGAAAATATATTGTAAATCCACTTGCTTTTCTCCTTCCAGCTTCTGGGACTAGAGTTCTTTTACCATAATTTATACTAATTAGTCTTTCCACTTAAATCAAGAGGGGAACTGCAAAATGTAGCCCTCCCAGGTCTGTTCCTCATTAAAGACAATTAAGAGTTAGAAGAACAAAAACACATCATAGGATTAATGGTAAAAAGCCACCCAGAGAGAGAAATAAGAAGCAGGAAATGATCTTATTGAGCTGGACAAAAGAAACAGATAGCCTTCAAGATTAACCACACTCCCAGCTAAGGTCTGAATAGGGTATAAAGCAGAATCGCCTGGTCTTGCTCGCCTCCCCTGCCGTATTCTCATCCGTGTTTGTCATATCTCCTGTCATATTGCGTTTATTAAGAAACGTTCTCACTGTCTAAATTTAAGTCATTAGTTTCCCTCCATGGATAAGAGGTATGGCATTACTGATGAGAGGGAGAAAAAAAAAAAAAAAAAAGAGCACTAATCTAATCAGCCTTGGTAAATTCCAGTCTTGCACGTTATTGTCATGGAAGCTTTATCCCAGTGTTCAGACAGGGCACAAAGACACAGGAGAGGGACTGGATATGAGATGCCCTAGCACCACGCTCGGAGCCCTGCTGCTTATATCATTTTCTACTTCCTCAAAGGGGAAGGAGGAGATTAGGGAACATTTAATTGCCTTATAAACTGATTGACAGATTGGCGATCTGATGCATATGGATAATCTGTTTAGTGAAATAGCTTAGAAGCCGCTAACCGAGATCATCAGGAGCCGTGATTTGCACACCCTCCACAGCGTTATTACCAAGAAGCAGGATGGGTTGATTGTTATCTTTCCTTTCCTTTTTTTCTCTTGAATGTTTTCTTTACCTCCAGGGAAATGCATTCTAGCAGCGTGAGCACCACTATTAATCAACACTTGTAGCAATAATCAGTAAGTGAAAAATGGTGACCAGAATCTGCGAATGCACTGGCAGAACTGCCTGAGTTTTCTTTGTGATCATGCCGTGGCATTCTAACATGGATAATTTATACAGAAGTAATGTTGGCACCTTCTGAGGTGCAAAGATTTATAGAAGCAGTGCTTACTTCATCCATTTAAAAAGAAAGAGAAATTGTTTCTGGTCATGATGAGTAATATTTTAGAGCCTTTAAAAATATACTTGCTATCTTCATGTTTCTTTGTGTTATGTTTAGCCTGCTAGTTCCTTTCACTTTTGAACATGGGTGTCGTGAAAGACAAAACTATTGGAAGTTCTTGATTCCAGTTTTCCTAGTACTTTCACCAGGAGGGGATGTGAAAAATAATCAAGAATTCAAAAATATCTCAGGTCCCAACATCATTCCGAGAGCTGTATGGTGTTATTGGCAATGCAGAGAGGGAAAAGGCTGAGTTACTGGAGTTACAAAATAATGCCACTGGCTATACCTGAGAGGAGTAGTTGTCGAAATAGATTGACTTAGGCCTGGTGATGACGTTATACCCAGGGGAAGCCACTTGAGACTTTGGTTGCCGCTTTCCTTCCACCAAGCTACCTTTCAATTCATACCATCCTGTGATCAGTAGGATAAATTCTGAGGTGTCAACAAGGTGAATTTCTCTGAAACTTCGCTAAGTTGGTATGGGCTTGCCTGGAGCTTAAGGAAGGTCACTAAGGCACAGGGCCACATCTTAAGAAGTGTTTGATAGACCAGGACTCATAGGAGCATATGACACCAGCCTGTTGTCTGAGGATAGCTCCTATCATTAAAATCAATGCAACTTAATTAAAGCAAATTACAGATAGATACATCTATAAATAAGATATTAAAGTGTGCTGCTGAATATGATAATTGCTGCATATTTAGCAATCAGTGTGTGTGTTCTGCTTTTGCCAGGAGGAATTCCTTTCAGTGGAATCAATGGAGCTTTATTAAAAACCATCCAAATTAGAAGGAGAAATGATGAGTGTTATAATAACACGAAATCACTGTTTCAACTTTCTTTGCAAAGAAAAGAAAGCAAAATATGTCCATCCCTCTTTTTTCGCTCAAGGAAAATATTAGACTTATTTTCTTTAAGATGTGGATATTCTGAATTTATAAATTTTAATTTTTGCATTCTCTTCTCTCAATGGAAGGTGGAGGGAAAATAACAATCATAAATAAAACAATTCAGCCCTGGGACTGAAGTGCGAGGAACACCCTAGTGCCTGGATATGTCGTTCTGTACCTGATGACAGAAGACAAATAAATAAAGTCCATACTCTAAACAGAACTTTAAGTGGCTTATTTTATTCTCTTAGACACTAGATTTTTGTGTGTGTGTGTGCAAGTTTTCATAGGTTAATTCAAAATAATAAATGTTAGAAATAAAAATTAATTTTCATCACATTCCTTACTTCTCTTACTACCTAACCCCTGTTACCTTTTATCACAAATAAGAATTAAGCTTGTGAGCAAGAGGCATCACTTCTTGAAAGTTAATTTTTAAATATACATTTTTAAAAAAATCTTTCATCACTCAATTTAGAAATCAATAACAGAAAACATGTTAATCAGATCACTACCATGTAATCAGAATCATTCTCCAATTTAAGAAAATAAGTACTAAAATTATAAAAAGACAAAAATTTCAGTATAGAATACTTTGAGATGAAAAAAAGGAATCACTAGACAGCCAGCCAGCCAGTTCTAATCATCTAGTAAAGTCATTTAAGAATACTTCTCACATCGGATCACTATGTGCATTTGTCGTTGGTCTCTGGAAAGAGAAGGAAGAAAAGAAAGAAAAACGAAAAGCAAAGCAAAGAAAGGCAAAGGACAGCAGCAAGAGGAGAAATGAATGTTTAGAAAAGTGATTTATGACAATCACTTAAATATTGATTTATCGAATGTCTTCCAGACACTTGTAGAGGTGATGGGAAGCGAGAATAAAGTTCCTGCTTTCAGGGAGCTTATTTTTGTGAAGAGAGAAAGATAGTAAGCAACTGAAGCATAGCCATTGGGCCATGATCATCCCTATGAAGAAATATGATGCTGGGCGAGGCGTACTGTTTTATATAAGGTGGTCAGAAAAGGCTTCTCTGGAGAGAAGACTTTTAAGCAGAGATTTAAGCAAAGTGAAGAAGGAAAGCATGTGGACATCTGGAAGAGTAGGCATTCCAGGGAAGAGGGGAAAGTGAGTACAGAAGCCCTGAGATAGCAATTTGGCAAGTCAGAGGAGCAGTGAGGCTGGAGCAGCAGGAGCAAGCAGGGCTGGGGGAGGTGGGGGGCAGCGGGGAGCCAGAGGAGTCACTGGCTGAGAAGTGTGAGTTGTTAAGAGCAAAATTAAGTTCACTCTACTCAACTGTCCTCACCTATGGTGGTTATTTCTAATTTTCTAAACTGCATATACAATGCATACCACTCATGCTTAGAAAACAGTAAAAGGATTGGCATTGGGTGTAGCTTGCTATGCTGTTTTGAAGCCCAAATCTAGCGAGTGATTTTTCAGGAAAGATAATGTATGATTTCACTCCAGACTATGTCAGCCAGAGGCCATTATTCTCACGAATTTGTTCATAATTTCAATATAAGAGTTTTTTTTCTAATCTACAGAGGGGTATAAACCGATGAGAATAGAGTTCCACCATGCATAACTCTTAGCCCCATGTCTAACATGCAGACGTATTTCCCCCATAATCGAACCTGCTCTGCTTCCTTCTAACGTTGGCAGTACCATGGTCTGCACCCACCTATGAACTCTGCAGGTAATGGAAAGAGGAAGTGGCCACAGCCATTGATCATGTACATCACAGACATCTAAGTACTTCCTTTTCTTTAACACATACTCCATCCTTGTGTAACTGTCCCTCGGAGTCGTCTCCCATCAACAGGTAGAGAAAGGGGCAGAATCATGGTCCTAAGACTCCTTACTGGGGTACTTTTCCCATGCCTGAAGATGTCATAGGACCTTTCAAAATGAAACTATCCTTTGAGATATGGACTAACAGTCTTTTACAACTCTGTGATTAGAACCCCAAACAGCATGGTCAGTGTGGTTCATTGTAAATTGCAAGTGAATATTCCGGTCAAACTGAATACTACCATTCTAGTCATATAATTAAACTATCATTATTGGCATTCTTGTTTATAGCACAAAAAGAAGTATATTTGCTTCAGAAATGTCTGAAAGTACTGATACAGGGCCTGACTTAGTGGGGCTCTTTAATTCACAGTATTTAAAAGAACAAGGTATTTGAAGACATCCGGTAAAAGGTTTCCAATCACCTCTGTAATTTCCTGTTTTGTATAAGGTCGCATTGACCTTCCCGCTGCTTTGTTGCAACTCTTCAAGCAATAGCCAAGCCCCTCCATTTTATAGATACTCGATTTCCATGACTCATAGAAATTAGCAGTTACAAACATGTTGCAGTGTTGGGTTGTTTTCCTTTCGGGGCCTTACTGGTAGAGAATTAGACTCCAAATCGCCTTTCCTGATGTGCTGTACCTTCTGACTGTGAATGTGCCCAACGGTGCTGCACTGCGTTAACCCACAAGGGTGGGTTGAGAAGTAATCAGAGTGAATCTAATAAAAGCTTGGCAGCACGCCTAATGAAAATCGGAGGGGACTGAAAAACTTTTAATAAGCTTTTCCTCTTCCTATACATTCTTGCAGTTTGGTTTTCATGACTATCTGGGCAATTGGGGACCTTTATAAAGGTATTTACTACAGGCAGGTATTTGAATTCTTATTGAGTAAGGACAAGGCAGAGCAAGTGTGTGGCAGCTATTAACTGAGTTCTGTGCCATTGAAAATGTATGCCGAATTGAATTTTGATGTTTTTTAAATGACTCCGTTAACTTATGAACCCCATGCTCCTGTGTTCCCAGAAATGGAGTGGAAAGGGCTCACTGCATCTTCTTTCCTAAGCAATGCATGCTCCTGCTCTCACTCACTTAGTTTTTCTGCTCTTTGAATTATGATGTTCGATTGCTGTTTCTAAGGCCAGATGATTCTACCCAGTCTTCATTTAGATGAGTTCCTCCCAGCGGATGACCCGCACATTGAAAATGATGTTTCCCCTGTGAACTCCCTAAGTTTAAATTCGGCGTTTTTCATATGGTCAGCGACTCACTTGTGGATTGCTAGTCTAATTTATGTAGTTTTGCTCTCTGCAAAGTAAAAGTGATTTTCTCGCGGCCCTAGAAAAAGCTGCTCAGAGACACCCATCCCCTAGACTTCATTGAACCAATGGGCAGAATCAGGAGATGGCGCTCTCTTTGCCTCCTTCCGAGTGACTAGGATTAATACTGGTGTTAGTTTCCATACCAAAGCCCAATTACATGATGGAGGATTTTTAGTAATTGGGCCCTTTGGATTTTAAATCCTCTCAGGCCAGTGCCCATGAGGATTAGCCTTCAGAAGGAAGGACCCTGGGGCTTCTCACAGAAGGTAAATCTGATTTATAGATGGACATAGCACTGTGTCTATGACAAATACATTATGAATGGGCATTATACATTTTCTAACATACAGATCAACTCTTCCTGGGAAATTTTCCCTCATACAATGGATTACACCATAAGAAGTTCATTGTAATATGCATCCTAAAATTTTACTTTTCCTAATTTCACTACATTGATGAGTAGGGATCTCTGTATATCCTTTGCCTACATCTTAGGCATCTTAGGAGTTGTTAGGCTAAAGATTGTAAAACATCTCACAATTCTATAAATGAGCCCACTAAAACAGTAAAAAGCAGTGGTAAATAATAAATAGGTGCTGGTTTCTGCTCAACATTTATACTATACTGGGGCATAATGAATGCACTCTTAAGGAAGTAGATAAACATTTTTTTCTTCTTAAAGATGAGAAATCATCTAAATGGCACTCAACCAGCATTTCGATTGCTTAGCTGCCGAAGTAGGATTTTGTTTCTTTGCTTAGAGAGAATCATGTTGTATTGGTTACTTTTTTTTTTCATTTTGTTCCTCCTTTTGTTCCTCTTGCTACATATGCTTCCCTCCAGACTGAATCTTCACATCCCTGGAAGAGCTGAGCCTAGATGGGCCTCTCCCTAGACACAGGAGCCAGGGATGCCCTCAGACATTAAAACACAACGATGGGCCTTACAACATAAGGCAGCACTAAATCGGGTTGCACCAATTTAGAAAAACCCAACGGACTGTCATAGGACCTGTAACAGAATGGCTGAGGTCAGCAGTTGGAAGTGGACTCACTCCTTACCTGTGCTCAGAGCCCATTCTGCACTGGTATGGGGCCCAGCTGTCCTTTCTGCACCCGATCAGTAGGAGTACACACACAAGGTCCTGGTATTTATGTTTGATTCCAGACAGCTCGATAATGTTGTAATAAAATACACACTTCACATCTGTACTGTTAAATGCTTAAATCACAAAGAATACCGTTTTTTTGACTTCACTTCATGCAGTGGAATTAATGCTGCCCCATGAATTGGAGCATTGTACTCAGTCGTTTAATAGCCTCTTGAGGTAGACCAGCTAGCTTAATCTAAGTTTGTTTCCAGTGGGAAGTTTAGGATTATGTGTTTCTCTGCTTGCCTGTGTTACATCTCACCATCAATCTTACTTTTGCGTTTAAATGGTTCATTCTTTTACTTATCTAGCATTTACCGAGCGTGAAATATGTGTTGGACAAGTGTCAACAAACATCATTATACGATAACATTCTAGGTGATAATTTTAAATGATACACTCTAAGCTCTCAGAAAATGGGAAGTACATAGTATTGTCTGAAGAGCTTCTCAAAGGACCTGGTGGTCAGAGAGAAGGGCAAAGCTGAAGCAAGGACCAGTGGCAGAGAAGGCACGTATAGGGTATGTAAGGGTTAAGTAGCAGGAAATAGGGCTGCAAAGATGATGATGATGATGAGAATGACCATGATGACAATAATAATGATGACAGCAGTAGACTGAGGCTTGGATGTCATATTTAGGAATTTAACTTTATCCTAGGTATCGAGTAGTCTATGTAGAGCAGTATAACGGTTTTATATGTCTGTGTAAATCCATATACATATACTTCCATATATGTATACATCCATATGTATCTTAAATGTCATGTAATTCTAGCCACATATGTGTGTGTATGGTGCAGAAAAGAGACTCTTTTATAGGAGAAAGAGATTCCTAACACTTCCCACCCACCCACCCACCCACTTTCTCTCTCTCTTATTCTCTCTTTTCGTTTCTGTTTCCAGCTTCTTTTTCTCCCTCCTCACTCTTTCCCAACACTGTTTTTGGAACAATGTTGCTGAAGAAATTTCCATTAGCTTAGCCAGGACTGGTCAGAGGGGCTGGTCTATAGGACAGGAAAAAAATTCTCTCCAGGTGTTTTTCCTAACAAAGGTTCACTGTAACTGTAGCAACATTAGAAACTACTAAGGTTTATTGAACACATAAATATACTCTATATGTATGATAGATATATGCCTTGTGGTTCACATGTGTCATACCACCGAATCCTCAACAAACAACGATCTGAGGTAGGTACTATTATAAACTCCATTTTATAGGTAAGAGAACTGAGACTCAGAAGGTAACTTACTCAAGGTTACACAGTTACTAGGTGATGGAATTCAAGCCCAGACAGTCTGTTTTGGAGTCAGTGCTCCTTCCCACCGTGGCACACTGTGTGCAGGCCAGAGACCACAGCCTTCAGTGTCTGCTTAGAAACTGTTTATGCTGATCTGTTTCCAGTTAGAATGGAGGGACACAGGACACTGTAGGAATCATGGTGTCTTTAGGATTGTCATACTGCTGAGACTCTCTCTTTGAGCAAAATGATCTTACAGGGTATTTACACCAGACTTTCTCCTGGTTCAGGTAGCAGCACAGATAAAGTCAGATGGTGTCTGAAAATGTACTTTGATCACTGAAAATTCTTTATGAATATAATATATGATGATATGTAATTCATCCTATATGTGCGTGGGAACTAGACAGTGAGCACATTATTACAAAGATATTTTGAAAATTGGTACTAATCCCTAGAGTCAGCCTCTGGTGTAAGTGGGTTCGCAGCCCTACCAAGTCCATGGTCAGGTGCCCATCATCATCCAAGCTCTGAAGCCAGCCCTTGCCGATCTCTCTATCCTCCCCTAAGTACCCACCAGATTTTTCACCAAGTGGAAGTACAGTTGTCACAATTGATAACCAGCTATTTTTATTTTAACAATGGCTATAAAACCCAAGCACAAGTATTGTTTCTGTACTATTTCTTCAGTACCTTGTTCTCAAGCTTTAATCAAGTCACTGAACATAATCTCTACACCTGAACCCCATCCCCTCCCCCAGGTTGTTGCATGAGGCAAGTGCTCCCTGTTCAAGTGGCATCTTCTGATCTCTGCTGGGTGGACTTCACAGAGAAACATCAGGTGATGTTTCTTTCAAAACCATCTAAGCAAAGAAGAATGAGGCTTTGACTTAGACTTTCATTATTTCTCAAGCAGAAGGGAAAAGACTCTCAACATTGGTCTCCTTGTATCCAAACTTTCCTAATTTTAGTATCAGCATCCAGCTTCTAGGGGAGGTCCAGGAGAGGGTACCTAGAGCCCCAGTTCACCATGGACTCAGTGTCTCCTTCTCAATAAGGGAGTATTGCTACGCCATCATGCTACATACATTTCTTGGCTCTTATTAGAAACTTGAGCTGATTTTTATTGTTGTTGTTGTTGTTGCTCTTTGTATACTTGCATAATTTTGTAGCCTGAGCAGAGTTCTTGATTTTGCAACAGCGTAATAAAAAACATTGTGAATTGGCAGGTTTGGGAGTATGATTTGCAGCTGGTCTATCACTTCCTCTCACTAGAAGCTTCAGTTTAAAGTTTTATACAATTACATTTTACAGGACTTGACCTTATATTTGCATCTGCTCACCTTTTGTTGTTGCTTTTTAAAAAATACTCTCTTTTCACATTTACATTTTTGTAGATGAATTGCCCAATACACTCATTTTATACACTTTTTTTCTTCTTGGTGTAAGTTCACATGGTTCAGTGCTATTGAACTTGAAGCACCAAAGTCTAATTGACATAACAGTCAATACAATGAGCCCTTTAGACAGTTTTTGAAGACTGAAAACAATGACAAAGGAAATGCAACCCAGGGTTACAGTAATATCTCTAACCATCGCCCTTTCAGTCATTGTAATTATTTTGATTGAAAGGTCTATAGAAGCCACAGTGGTTTTTCAGGATGCAAAAATTATTGCAGAAACTTCCTCTATTAATGGAAATTATTAGAGGATGGAAATGGTACTCGAACAGCAAGAATGACATTAATTATGCAAAAAGCAATCCTATCTGGCAAGCACGCATTATTCTTCAACACTCTTCCATGGGTTTGTGTCCAGCCAGCATTAGAAATCTAAAAGCTTTTTATTTTGGCAAAGTTTTTATAGCACTTAGACTTCCAGCATCTAGATAAAAGATAATTTGGAAAGAAATCATGTTGGTGCAATTTAAGAATTCAGTAATGAGTTCTGTGTAAATGAATCAATGCTCAATTAAATGATTATATCAAATTCAACTTAAAATGTTGACTTAAAATGATCACATATTAAAGACTTTGAAAGTAAGATGAATATATATATTCAGAAGAGCAAAGTCACAGTCATTCCTGGTAGAGGAATGTAGTATTCTGATTCATCCCAGAGTTTGATTAATGGATAGAAACTTAGGGTAGGAATTACCTGTATGATAAGAATTAGAATAGATTGCAATAACCTATCTTATTTTAATTCCATTGTTTCCTTTCTCTTTTGCAACTTCTCTCTGTTTCTCAGGGGTTTTACCCTCTTTTTGTGTCTACACCCCTTTTTTCAAAGCTCTCTATTCAGTACTGTTTTAATGTTCTCATGACCTTCTACAGAATCAGTTTTTCTTATCTACTACTACTTTCATCTCTTCTTGTCTCTTCACAAAGGAGTGACTACAGCCACTCCGAGCAACATTTGTTGTTTTATTCATTCACACAATAATCATTGGTTGAGCCGTTGCCATGTTTAAGGCACTAAACTAACCACAGGAAGAGTTACCAAAACTACAGAGGTGGACATCTTGCCAGAGGCACAAAAGTCCATGTTCAGGATCCATAAAATACCCAGTGGGATTAAATAATTGAGCATATGTGAGAGGGACCAGATAAAGCTGGAAAGTTAGGTTGTTCTAGATTACCAAAAGCCTTTATTCGCTAATTAAAAAAACATCAAATGAGTGTGTGTTTTTGGTTTGGTTTTTCATATCAGGTTTTGACTCAAGGACATCAATTTTCAGAATGTTATTTTTAGTTCTTTTCTCCTCCTCTTATCTTCTTTCATTTTCCAGAACTTGAACTCTGCTGACATAGTAGTCAGTTGCAAAGTAATTTGCTTAATATAAATTTAAGGCTAATGTGTGTCTGATTCTAGCATGAGTGGTAGCACGTGTCTGGTAAAATTGTGAATCAAATAGATGCTACAAATTAAATAATAACATTGTGAATCAAATAGCTATTCAGATCAGCAGTAGTTATGCCCAACGGGGCCAGTAATTTATCCTATTAGATAAGGTCTCCTCCTACTCTACTGTTCTTTTAAGCTTACAGATTCATCCTTCACTCCAAACAATTACATAATTAAGTTTCTAACAGTTTTGATTTTTACTCCAGATCCTAGTTTAAACGTAAATTTTAAGAATATTCATAGTTTTTTTTAAGGAAGATGAAAAAATGAGGACTATAAAAATTGTATAAGCAAAATTAATAGACTGATACCATGTATGACCAGTGGGGGAAAAATGTACATAATACAGGCTAGTTTTAGAAAACATAGCTATTAAAAATTACTTTTGCTATATCAAAAATTAACATATACACATATATGAATGCCTCTAGCTATGTGAAACAAATATGGCTAGACAACTGCAGTTCTGTGGTATGGCTATGATGACCATAAACACATTTAGTATGCTTGCCGTCATAATTTCACATATTCCATCCCATTGCCGCCATAGGTTGATTTGAACTTTCAGGGCGTATGCCTCAGTTCTTTGTTTAGGAAATACAGCATCTGTAACTATAACGATTACTGCCACATATGAAGCAGCATTGAGACTGAGAGAAGCCCTACTTTGGGGTCACACAGATCTCAATTCAGATCTAGGCTTTGCCACGGTATGACTCTTTGGCAAGTTACTCTAACTTTCTCTGACCTCTAGTTTCCTCATGTGCAAAATGAGGCTGAGATAGAAATGATAGCATTGATTGTAACTCATGATAGTGATTTTAGAGTGTTCCAGAGAGATTTCTTTCTAGTAGCTAGAAATGGGAGTGACTGGAACTTGTCCACTGACCAAACTAGAAAAAGAAAACATTCTGAAAAGCTTAAAATTTTACATATATTTACATTGTTTACTTTATAAATGCAAATATATTTTATGTATGCTAGAGAGCTTTAGTCAAGAAATATCCTTTGTAAGGCTTATTAGTTGAAAAGGATACTATGAACTCATAAGAAATAATATGAACAAACTATTATATCATTTTAAGATTTAGACATATTTTGAGGCTTGACTTTGTTCCTTTTAGGATAAGTAAAGAACATTGTTACAGAGTCAATAAAATAACACAGCAGAAGAATGAACAAATCACATATTACATCCAAGAAACAATCAGAAACCAAATTCAATAAGTAGTAGATACTAGTATCTAGTGATTAATGTAACTAACCGAGATCTAGTGATTAATGTAACTAACCAAATCCCTGTTTACTCTTTTTCTGGAAAATATAGAACAGGTAAACAGATTTCCTAGGGAATCTGTTCCTAATACCTTTTATTCATCTTTTCATCAGACCATTGTCTTATAGCTAGTAAGAGTTTATATTTCAACCAGTGTTGCAATGTCTCTATTTGTGGGTAGACAGATTGAGGAAAGAAAATGAGGAACAGTGTCTGGCTCTTTAAGTAAAGATGTAGAGACAGTTTGCTCTTCAAGCCTATTGGCAAGACACATATGCACATGCGCACACATGCACACACACATACACATACACTCGCATACAAAGTACATCTGATAAATGAAGCCAAATTTGTAAAATTGTATCCACAGTCATAGTTTCTATGGTAACTGTATGTTAGGCCCAGACACAAACAAAGCTGGGCAGAAGATGTCTGATTTTATTTTCTCCAAAGATAATCAGAAGATAGTTCAGGTTATCAAAATGCGCCATGGCCTAGAGTACATATGGCTAGTGCTTGGTCTAGCATAGATTTAATGCTTAAATTCCAATAAATACTTTATAACTTTATAGAGTTGCAGATTACTTTATCATTCAGCTTTAAAATAATTGTGTACCTACATATAATTACTGTATTGATGAGGCATAAGTGGTTAACATAATGTGGAAACTATATGCAAGATAAATTTTAGAAATGTGTGTAAATTAGAAGGGACGTCAAGGATTTATTTCCTCTCCAATGTTTTCACTCCAATATTTTACAAGGGAAGAAATTGTAGACACAGAATTGTTAGAAGGCTTACCCAAGAGTTATTTTTGAAATATTTTTACTTGCTATATTTTCTAAACCAGCAGATGTTCTAAGCCAGTCTAAAAGCTGAACACCCAGTTATTTGACAAAATTACTGAAATTAAATTAGAGAAAATAAACACTTCAGAAGTAATGGCTTTGAACGAGTGTGTGTACTTTTACTTTTATAGATAGAACATTTCTAAATAAATTTCTCAAGAATAATATATTTCGCATTACCAAAGAGAAATAATTAAACCTATTTTGATTAGTTTCTTTTTGGTTAAGTGGATATAATTTCCCTCCAAATATGTAGCATTTCAGCAGAATATCTTAATATTAGAAAATGCTCAAAGCCAAGTTCATAACTTTTTAGACATTTTCATCATGTTGATTCTTTTAAAAATCTTCCAGCAAGACCTATAGCTAGGTAAGAGCAGTGTAATTAAAAGAAAGCTTCTGGAAACTGCTCAGAAATATCTGTCAGGATACCAACTTGAAATGGAAGGCATATTTCCTAAAACGGCATCTAAATTTTTATACTTTGCATCTTAATCTTATGCTGTGTCTGGCAGCATGAAACTCATATTTTTGTAATGGATCTGAGTAAGACATATTTGTAAATGAGGATGTTATATATGGATGAAGGAGCTGTAATCCAACTTTGCACAGCCTTTCCATCACAGCAGCTTTTAAATTTCCTCGGGAAAATTGACTTATGGGACATAAATTACAGCATTGGCAAAAATGTGTCCTAACCTGTAGGAACTGGAAAGCATGCAAATTTTGAATTGTTTCCACTTTTTATCATCAGACATTTGCAGAAAAAGTTTGTGTGATTTATCCTTTTATTTTTAATGAATTGTTAAAAAATGTTTGAAAGGGTATTAAATCTTCCCCTCTGCCATTAATCTGAAAATGGGGAAAGAAGAGGGGGAGGGGGGGTTAAAAGGCCTCTTAAGTATATTGCTTTATGAAACTGCTGATTCTAGCAATGCCAGGCTAGAAATACATACTAATTTAAGGAACCCTGAATGTAAGCAGCATGCTCCTTGCTTCTGTACAGAAAAGACTAATAGCTTTATTTTAACAGGGCTCTTAACACCCCAGCCGGCAGCAGGCATTGAGTGAATGAATTGGAAGAACTCCCATGGACTAAAAGCATCTTAATTCAACATTCCTCCCAAATGCCAAACCCACCTGATAGGCTGCCATAGGCTGTCATAATCCAGCCAAAGAAGATCACCATGTGCAAGGCATACCGCAGTATGAGCTTTTCAAGTTGTTTTGAATAAGCTCTCTGAAGTTTTACTTCCTGAGGTTTATTAGTAGAGAAAGATAAATATGCCCCAAATCCAAGCATAAGTTCTAACATTACAGTGTTGTGGAAAAGAGTAAGTTTCTGTTATGGCTTGAGTCAAGATTATTTCTATCAGACATATATTTAGGTCATTACATTTAAAAAAAAAAAAAAACCTGCATGATACCAAGTGAGATAAAGGGCTTCTTTTAAAAAAAATTAATTGGATCAAAGCCACTGACCTTATTTTTTTGTGATCAGGGAAATTACCTAATAAGGAGTTCTTCAAGCAGGAACATTTCTGAGTATAGTTGCGCACAGCGCAAATGAGAAATGAGCTTATAAATGCCCGTGCCTGTTCTCTCTCCCCTCCCTCCCTCCTAAAGTGGCCTGACTTCCTAAGGACCTAACTACAACTTATAATTAGTTTCTCTTCGGTAGCCTTCTAGCTGCAAGAAGCTTTGTACCCAACACAATAATCTTTATTTTCACCATTTCTGTTTGAGATATTAAGAGTTGATCAGATTGTAGGAGGAGATTAGATAAATTAGGATTTATCCACCAATGGGATATTATATAGCCATGATTATTCATGTTTGTGAAATATTTCTAATAGCACAGGAAAATGCAAATAATAAACAGTTGAGGAAAAACTCTATATACCATTAAAATATGTATATATTTATAAGTGTTAACAGAGGTCATCTGTGATGGTTTTCCAAAATAATCATTTAGGGAGAAAAAAAACAGTTAAATTTTTTTTTTTTTTAAATAATGGATCACAAATTTATTCCCATTATTTCCATTAACGGCGTGTCCCTGAGGGAGAGGATTTTCTCTCATCTCGGTGTCTTACAATGCTTAGCATGTGACTCTACTTAGCAGACACTAACAAATGTTTATTTACTTGAAAGTATTAATCTCATTTTCTGAGCATAAGAGCATAATGCAATACAACCAGTATTTATTTAGTTATTAGAAAACGATAAAGATTTTCAACACCATAGAGTCTGGTTCTCTCTCTCTCCATCAATACACTGAAATCACTCTCGATAAAGCACCAATCACCATCTCATTGCCAATTCCAACATACACTGTTGCAGACATTAGTCATCGTTTACTTACAAAGAACAAAATCCACTCTACCTAGTTTAAGCAAGAATAAATTTATTTCACCATATTAATGAGCATACAGAATCATAAGGAAGTCTAAAGAAACGAATTCTTGGATAAGCTTTCAGAGATAAATTCCCAAGACACATTACAGAACCAGGCTACCAAGGGAGCTGCTGATGCTTCTAAACAGGAAGTCTTGGCTCCACAGCCACACATCAATGCCTTTATCAAGAGACACCATAATTAGGAAGGTGCCACAATCAGGAAGGTGCCACCTCTAATGCCACCAACTCCAAAGCTAGCTAGAAAAGCTACATTTCACCCCAGAAACTAGTGACGTTTGGTACATCTACCAAAACTACTACAAGAAAACCAGCCAAGTACTTCTTTAGTCATTCTTGACAGAATAAACAGTGGAAGCGGAGCCATTGCCTCACCAAAGAAGATATTCAGATGGAAAATAAGCATATGAAAAAACACTCTACATTATATGTTACCAGGGAAATGCAAATTAAAATAACAATAAGATAACACTATGCACTCATTAAAATGGCCAAAATCTGGAACACTGACAACACCAAATGCTGGTGAGGATATGGAGCCATAAGAACTCTCATTTATTCCTGGTGGGAATACAAAATGGTACATCCACTTTGGAAGGTGGTTTGGCAGTTTCTTACCAAACTAAACCTACTCTTACCATATGACACAGCAATCACCTTCCTTGGTATTTACCCAAAGAAGTTGAAAACTTATGCCCACAGAAAAGCTTGTGCACAGATGTTTACAGCAGCTTTATTTATTATGCCAAATCTTGGAAGCCACCACGATGTCCTTCAGTAAGTTAATACATAAATAAACTGTGATCCATCCAGACAATCGAAGATTATTCAGTGCTAAAAAGAAATGAGCTAAAAAGAAAGGACGTGAAGAAAACTTAAATGCATATTACTAGGTAAAAGAAACCAATATAAATAGTCTATGTACTACTATGTGATTCTAACTACATGACATTCTGAAAATGTCAAAACTATGGAGACAATGAAAAGATCAGTAGTTGCCAGGGATTGGGATGGGGGGTAGGGAGGGAGGAATAGGCAGAGCACAGAGAATTTTTAGGGTAGTGAAAATATTCTGTACGGTACTATAATGGTGGATACGTGTCATACATTTGTCCAAATCCATAAAAGGTACACCACCAAACTCTGGACTTCCGGTGATAATGTGTCAGTGTAGGTTCATCAATTGTAACAAGTGTACCACTCCTGTGAGGGATGTTGACCATGAGAGAGGCTGTGCCTGAATGGAGGCAGGCGGCATATGGGAATTCTCTGTACCTTCCTTTCAATTTTGCTGTGAACCTAAAACTGCTCTAAAAGATAAGACAATTAAAAAAAAAAAAAAACTCGTGGTAGTGGCAATAATGGTCATAGTCATAGTAGTAGCATCAGTGGTATTGTTGCTGTTGTTACTAATATCCTTTTCCTCATTGCCTCTGTCTCTTCCTTACCAAAATCTTGACATTCCCAGAAAACACGGTGCTTTTTTTTAATGGCTCCATGGTTCACTTTTGTTCTCACTGCTTAGAATGCCTTCTCCTGCTTCTCCTATACCCTCTTCCCCCTGAAAAGCTCCTCCTCATTCATATTCACGTTTTAGATGAAGCTTCAACACCCACATGAAGCTGTCTTCAACTCTCCCCGGTGGACTTTGGTATCTGTTTCTTCAGACTCCCTTTTTCCTCAGGCTGACACCCAGCAGTGATCTCATTGTACCATAATTGTTTGCAGGCCTGTCTCCTCTATATTCAAAGCAATGAAGAAATCCAGCCTCTCTTCTTCACTTTGAATATAGTCCCTAGCATGGCATTGGGATACAGTAGGTACTCGGTAATCACTAATTGAATGATTGCATTAGAGGGGTTGTAATATAGAGAGAAGCACATAAATATGTACACAATTGGTGAAGAACAGAGCAGTTTTTGTTGTAAAAGAATGTCATTCACCTTTGGAAGCCTGGCCTATGTTCTGCTACTTCCATGAAGTTTTTCCTAACACCTTCAGGTGTCATCTGTGCCACTGTTAATAATAATACCCTGAATGACACTCGGCCATACATTGTACTACAGCATTCTTTAATTATTTCATTGCTGATACTTGTCTTCTCAACAAGACTGAAAGTTCCCTAAGGATAAGAATCACCCTACATCTCACAGAATCTGGTTATGCTGGTGGCTCACCAGGACAGCAGGCATATGGGTGCTGCCTCCTGGGGGCACCAGAATGTTGACTGCCACCATTAGGCCAGGCCAGTTCCAGATATCAGTGCCGAAAGCATCAACGTGCAGTTTTGTGGCCACAAGAAAAAGGTTAGTTGTAAATAGCTACAGCCATACTAGGGATATACAAGCATAATGTTTTCTAACAACCACAATTAATAATCTTCAGTGTAGTTTTGTATTCATATTCTTCCTCCATAAAAAATAGATTTAAAACCTTAGATAGAAGGGGATTATGACAACACATCTATCCTTTACTTCTTTTTCTGCCCCATTTATTTATTTCCCGTCTGTCTGATACCATCTTTGCCTCTGGTCTTTGTTAGAAAGGTCAGTGTTGAACCCTCTCTCTGTAGTTGTTTCTAAGTTTGTATGTGCAATCTTCATCCTACCTGGGTGACTCACTGGGCTGTGGCCCTTTCAGATAACTCCAGCCACTCCTGTTCCAGGCATTGGCGAAATATGAAGAGGTTTTGTAGGACACGCTCTGAAGACCCTCTTTTAATAATTCAACACCAGGAATAGCTTTCTTACGCTAAATAAGTATGTATACTTGCTTTGCAAGACCTCCCACCACAACGCGCCCCCTACGTACACTGCCCAAGCTGGGTGGTAGTTTTATAGAGAGCTGGGACTTTGGATAGGAAGAAAATAACTTTCAGGCTGAGTACTGCCTAGAAAATTTTCCCCTTCTCACCTTGACACTGTTACTTCCTGTGTTTCCCAGCAAACTCTCCCTTCCCCAGCAAACTCTCCCTTCCCCCCATGATAACAGTCCAGATTTTCTATTTACCCCTTCCTTGCCCATTATGTGAGGGCTACCCCAGCACAAGAGCAGGCACATGCGTGGTCTACAAAGCCACATGTGTTGATGTGAACAGGTGAGGAATCGATTAGTCAATGGGTACTCTTAATTACCTGTCAGTGTTCATCTTTTTTTTAGTTGGTATGATAGATACAGAAGGGTTCTTTAGATTCATGGAACTCACATACTTTATTGAGAAACTACTAGAGTAGTCACCGCCCCTCAGAATCTCAGAGGCTGATGGAAGAGACCCAAAGAAAGGTGAACACAGGAAGTACCTAGGAAAGAGGAAAAAAACAATAAAGACTAACAATAAGTAGAAAATATTTCATCACTTCTCTTTGGTCATTCTTAAGTGAGGGAACTAAGTGAGGTTTGGGTGAGGAAGGGCTTCACAAAAGCTGTGGAGTAGAGAGTTGGTTGTCACCAACCCCTGTTAGTAAAGAAAGCCTTCATGGAAAAGGTGCTTTTGAAGATACTGTCATTGTCATAGCCAAGTAGAGCCTAAGGAGACATGATGAGTAAAAGTAATTTGGGATCCTGGAATAGAAAGAAAATTAGGTAAAAATCTGAATAAGCTATGGGCTATAGTTAACAGTACGATATCAATATCGATTCATTGATTTTAAGAAGCATACCATATTAATGTGAGATGTTAGTAACAGGAAACTGGATGAGGGCATATAGGAACTCTCTGTCCTATTCAATCTTTCTGTAAGTCTAAAGCTATTATAAAAACTACAGCCTATTAAAAAAAAAAAAAAGGCAGTCTTACAGCCTACAGATTATCCCTGGCGCGGTGACAGGAAGGAGTCAGTTTGACAATGACCCTTTTTTTTTGAAAGAAGTGACTTTGTTGTTAAATGCCATGTTTGTGGCTTGATCATCAATTCGTATAGTGATACTGAGTTCTTGCTTGCTTTCCCATGGTTGATTTTTGGCAGGCGGCAGCGGCATTTGTGCACTGATTATAATTTTGAGATGCATTGTCAGTACCAGGGTGTATAATGGATCTTCATCTCTAATTACTTTTTTCTCCACAGGTGTCTGGAAAGGGTCCAGATGGAAATACACACAATCTCCGCTTTGAGGGGATGGAGAGACAGTACGCATCTTTACCCAGGTAGACCACTGAGGGGTCCCCCACCACCAGCTCACCCACAAATAAAGTCTTTAGAGAAATCTACGTGAGACAGAAATCTGGCTTTCAGATAGGGAATATGTTGTAATTTTGCCTGACTGCCTTCTGCTGCAACCATAGTGCCATTTTCACAACTGTGCTAATAATTGAAACACTTGCGGGTTGTTTTTTAAGAGAAGAAAATAGTATATCATTGCAATTGAACATGTCAGCAAGAATATTGGATACTGAATAGAAATCCTAAGCCACTGCTATAA
>NW_011888933.1:3209826-3241730 GCF_000151845.1 Pteropus vampyrus | reverse complement strand
CCCCCTACGTACACTGCCCAAGCTGGGTGGTAGTTTTATAGAGAGCTGGGACTTTGGATAGGAAGAAAATAACTTTCAGGCTGAGTACTGCCTAGAAAATTTTCCCCTTCTCACCTTGACACTGTTACTTCCTGTGTTTCCCAGCAAACTCTCCCTTCCCCAGCAAACTCTCCCTTCCCCCCATGATAACAGTCCAGATTTTCTATTTACCCCTTCCTTGCCCATTATGTGAGGGCTACCCCAGCACAAGAGCAGGCACATGCGTGGTCTACAAAGCCACATGTGTTGATGTGAACAGGTGAGGAATCGATTAGTCAATGGGTACTCTTAATTACCTGTCAGTGTTCATCTTTTTTTTTAGTTGGTATGATAGATACAGAAGGGTTCTTTAGATTCATGGAACTCACATACTTTATTGAGAAACTACTAGAGTAGTCACCGCCCCTCAGAATCTCAGAGGCTGATGGAAGAGACCCAAAGAAAGGTGAACACAGGAAGTACCTAGGAAAGAGGAAAAAAACAATAAAGACTAACAATAAGTAGAAAATATTTCATCACTTCTCTTTGGTCATTCTTAAGTGAGGGAACTAAGTGAGGTTTGGGTGAGGAAGGGCTTCACAAAAGCTGTGGAGTAGAGAGTTGGTTGTCACCAACCCCTGTTAGTAAAGAAAGCCTTCATGGAAAAGGTGCTTTTGAAGATACTGTCATTGTCATAGCCAAGTAGAGCCTAAGGAGACATGATGAGTAAAAGTAATTTGGGATCCTGGAATAGAAAGAAAATTAGGTAAAAATCTGAATAAGCTATGGGCTATAGTTAACAGTACGATATCAATATCGATTCATTGATTTTAAGAAGCATACCATATTAATGTGAGATGTTAGTAACAGGAAACTGGATGAGGGCATATAGGAACTCTCTGTCCTATTCAATCTTTCTGTAAGTCTAAAGCTATTATAAAAACTACAGCCTATTAAAAAAAAAAAAAAGGCAGTCTTACAGCCTACAGATTATCCCTGGCGCGGTGACAGGAAGGAGTCAGTTTGACAATGACCCTTTTTTTTTGAAAGAAGTGACTTTGTTGTTAAATGCCATGTTTGTGGCTTGATCATCAATTCGTATAGTGATACTGAGTTCTTGCTTGCTTTCCCATGGTTGATTTTTGGCAGGCGGCAGCGGCATTTGTGCACTGATTATAATTTTGAGATGCATTGTCAGTACCAGGGTGTATAATGGATCTTCATCTCTAATTACTTTTTTCTCCACAGGTGTCTGGAAAGGGTCCAGATGGAAATACACACAATCTCCGCTTTGAGGGGATGGAGAGACAGTACGCATCTTTACCCAGGTAGACCACTGAGGGGTCCCCCACCACCAGCTCACCCACAAATAAAGTCTTTAGAGAAATCTACGTGAGACAGAAATCTGGCTTTCAGATAGGGAATATGTTGTAATTTTGCCTGACTGCCTTCTGCTGCAACCATAGTGCCATTTTCACAACTGTGCTAATAATTGAAACACTTGCGGGTTGTTTTTTAAGAGAAGAAAATAGTATATCATTGCAATTGAACATGTCAGCAAGAATATTGGATACTGAATAGAAATCCTAAGCCACTGCTATAAAAATGGTATTTTAAACACAGGAACATCCTACACCAAACTTAGAGACAATAAATAGCAAATTCCCTATTAGGAGGTACCCATGAGGAAGGGCAAGCCAGCCTTAACCTTGGGGTTTCATGTGGGTGTTACAAAGCAGGAGAGAAATGTGAACCTGGGAAGGTGTTCCTTGCTTGATTTTGAATCTGACCGTGCTCTTTAGGCAATAAGCGAATATTTCTGAGAGGCACAGACACAGTGGGGTGGTGGGGTGGTGGGGGGTGGACAACTGCGTGGGAAAAGTTCGCTTGGTGATTCTAGTCTAACATGATCCACTTATGCTGTAACTAGACACCCCTGAAAATGAGATACAATTCTCAAAGGTTTGTGTTCTTATCTGTGAGATGAAGAATAATTTTAGTCTGCTATCAGTAGTGCATGACAAAGAGAAAACCTTTCCAAGATTACATCCAGTGCAGCTACTATGGGAGTTAAATGAGTTGAGAATGTGAGAATTAGTGAATTTGGGGGCGAGGGGCGGGGAGCTGGGGGCGGGAGGTTAACGCCCGCTGGAAAACTGAAGTGTTATAAACTATCTCCTTTAAAAAAAGACGGGAGTATCCTAGGTAGAACTTCTTTATCATCAAAGCTGAGGAGTGAAAGTGCTAACTCAGAGCTGGATTTACCATTTTGTAGCGTGTTGGTTATACTTCTGCGTGTAAATTTAAATTTACAAAACTAACGTCCCGAACATTATAATAGGTGTAGTCTAAGTGACCATCTGCTCTTAGAAATGGTATGTTGATTTTCAAAAGTAATTAAATCTCAAATCTAGCTGAAAACCAATTTTTAACACTGATTGGGTGGGATACCCAAAATACAATATTTTAAAAGCTTCTATACCACTCTTTTATTTTTTCCATGTTTTCCTTTTTAATATGTGGTCTCATAGTTTTTTCCCACACTTGGTTTCCTTCCTCACCCTATTTTTCCCTGGCCTAGTATTATGTTTTCATTTTAAAAAGATGGTAGTCGTCTCCAAAATTTGTTTTAAATATAAAATTTCTGGCTTTCAATGTTGAACGTATGGAAATTGTGGTTAAGGCAGATGGAAAGTAGTATGTTCTTATGAAAGGGAAGAAAAAAAGGAAAACTGGAAACAGTTTAACGTCTTCCTGGCCAACCTGAACTCAGACTGAGGAAATGGCTTTTTTTTTTTTTTTTTTTTTTTGTACAAATCAAAAGCAGAGAAGTAGCACTGAAAATTCTGTGAATTACAATTATTCATTTATTCCCTATATATCTTCCAATCATCTGCTATATATCAGGCCCTAAGAATATGGAGAATGGAAAAACAGTGCCAGTCCATCCTCCAGACCCTGCCGCCCAGGACAGGAGGTAGCAAATCAACCGCTGATGACGATGCAACAGTGCTTAGATTACATTACTAACACAAAGTCCTCTGAATTTCCAACCCTTATTTATTTGTTACTAATAAGCCCTAAAATACTCAATCATGGCTGAATCTAAACAAGTCTATTTTAGGATTAAATATCGTGGAGGGAGTTTTCTGACAAAGGCTATACATTTGTGCTGTTTGTGGCTCTGGAGCTATCATTACAACGTATGAATTGATAAAATCCTGCCAGGCCCAGAATATAACTGTAGCTGAATGGAAGCATCTTAGATGGAAAACAAATTTGACAAACAGTCCACTCACACACATACACAAGGGTAAGAGTGATCAGCTGCACGGGCAAACAGACCTTTGTAGCTACCTGGCAACTAGAAGTAGCCATGATGGAGAATGAATAGGGCTCCAACAAATGCATGAGACATCTCTGGCACTGGTTTTTAAATGCGGAGCGGGGAGCCCTCAAACTCTAGTTTTCATCTCAGTATCTAAAAGGAAGATGCAGAGCACCCTCAACAATGTGCTCCAGCCCATGGGGGTGGGGCTTCGTATTTCTCGAACAAGCTGCAGAATGCAGAAACGGGACACACGCTGGCTTCTGAGCAGGTATGCGGATTCGGCCCCCGGTACCCATGACATTTCCCCTGGGTTTCTAGTCTTCCAGGCCCTGGAGATGCTACTGTCCACTTAATTAAATCACAGCAGCTCCACTGCTCTCCCCTTTGCCAGGAGAGTTGGGAGAGTGCATCTCCGTAGGCACCGGATCCCCTCTTTGTCACAGAGACAGGGAGCTTTAAAATATTTATGGAGTTAAATTTTTAATTAAAAACAGGATTACTTCTATCTATAGGGAGTCAGTGGTCAATCTTATAGGGGACTTAATATGCTACTGACTGATTTGGTTCCTGTGTTATTTGTGGAGAACATCACAGGAGTTTTTAAGATAAACTTAATAATGTTGATTTATATGCCAAATTTGGAGCCATTGACACAGAGAGAAAATGCTTCCCAGTGGGCATGGAGTTGGTGAGGAGCCCAGGTCAAGGGGCACCCTGCTATGCTTTCATGGAACTCTGTCATCTTTAAAGCAGGCCCATGCAGCCTGCTGCCAGGCTAAATGACACTTCACAAAATAAAGCCAGAGCCTTAGCCAGCCCAGGAAAAAGACAATTCCTAGCACTTAGTAGTTATGAGATCGCCTGAGGCTAAGGGCTAAGCGATGTTAAGTGTTATTGTTAAGCAATGTTAAATCTTCTGCCTCTGAAGAAAAATGGCTTTATTTCTTTTCTCCTGAGGGTGCTGTTTTGGAAAGCAGAGCATGGTTGTAATACAACCTCGTTAGCAAACACCAGGCTTTTACCAGGGCCAGTGTTTTACCATCCTGTCCAGCCCTGGATTTCCTTTGGTAGTAAATAGAATGCGATCAACATTCCCTTATCCTTGCCCGACACAAATTATTACTCGCCCTGGGTGAGTAGGGAAGGGTCTATTTCCTAGGCTACTATAATGTGAGACATCAGTGTATGCATTTTTGCAAACAGCTTCTTTTTCACTTTAGCCTCCCAGCCTTTTTCAATTCTCTCTGGCTCCGTTCTGATTTTACAGGCTTCCTTGGGGTCAGTCCCTTCAGCAGTGAACTCTACGCTCCCATCTCAAGCCTCCATCATTTCTACCTGGCCCATCGCTGGCCCCATGGGATCCCCTTTTCACTTTTCTACAGATGGCTCAGTGCGTCAGCACATGATGTTCCTCTTCCAGGCTTGAAGTAAAATGTAGAGTCCTAAGGAGTGAGCAAAAAGGCTCCATCCACATCTCTTCTGCAGTCCTACATACATGGGTGGCAAAAGGTTGCTGAAGAAACTCATAAAACCGCATTCATCGGTTCCACTACAAAATTCACATTATCCAGCCCCAGCTGGGCCCCTGCTGCTGTCCAGAAACTTTTAGTTGTGCTGTCGACTCCCCCTGACTATCCCACAGTGGCCATGCCAACCCTTTTCTACTCCTGTTAATTTCTATAAAGCCCACAAGCCCCATTTCTAGAGTTGACCTCACTTCCTTTTCTTTATGACCTTGAGACGGTCAACATGCGCTCCTCAACTGCTGCTCCCCACAGTTCAGACTTGCTGTGTCTTCTCTAACCCACACTTCCTGAGGGGGGACGATGAGGACAGGACTTGGAATCAGGCCATCAATACAGCCCCATCCATCACTTCTCACTTGTGTGACCTTGGGCCAGTGATCTAACTGCTCCAGGCTCAGTTTTTTCATCTGCAAATTGGGGATGATATTAGGGCCGCTGTATACTGCTGGTATGAGCATTGCATACAGTAATACAAGCAAAACCCTTAGTAAAGAGCCTTCCTGACATATTTTTTAAAAATATATTGTTAGCTCTTTCTAATTTAATCTCTGGGGAAGGCATGTTCTGTGAATGAGTCAAACCCAATGACAAAAGAGCTCATTCTCCCTGGTATCTCAGGGACCCTGCACCATCAACCACCTCTGAACTTGACTACATCTTTAAGCCCTTTCGCAATTGCTCTCCCCCACCACCTACTACTATAAATGCGGAGACTCGGCCCCACAATTTGCTGAGAATCCCACATTGTGAAGGAGAGAGCCAATAGCTGCATGGAAGTATGCTGGGGGTATAACTGAGGCTGAAGGATTAGCCAACTCTGGGAAATGACCAGTAGTCTAGATCAGCCATCCCCAACCTTTCTGAGAATCCAATGCCTGGTGATCTGAGGTGGAGCTGAGGTGGTGATGCTAGTGCTAGGGAGTGACTGCAAATACGGATGAAGCTTCACTCGCTAGCCCACTGCTCACTTCCTGCTGTGTGGCCCAGTTCCTAACAGGCCACGGCCCAGTACCTGTCTATGGCCAGGGGTTGGGGACCCCTGGTCTAGATGGTCAGGGGCAAGAGGACATAGCAAGTTGAGATGATCTGAATGGCAAGCTGTTATGGACATGCTAGGAGACAGCAATTTTTATAGATGGGATACAGGATGCTAACTCAAGTCTAGGCAAAAGGCCATGACCCCTATCCAACAAGACTTAGGTTCAAGTCTCAAATCTCCCCTATGGTGGAGACCATAACCAATGTGAGTTAGCCAGGAAGGCTGAGCATGATGCTCTTATTCCCAGGACAGATACGTTATGGGAACAGCATTCTGTTTACTGGTAAGAGGAAATCCTGAGATGCTGTTAAGATACTCCTGTTGGCTCAGGACCGGGCAGTGCTGAGCATACAGCTATAACGATTCATAGCTAAGCAAGGCTCAGGTGGCAAGACTTACCCAATGAACAGAGACCTTCCCTCAACCTTCCTTCTTCCTTCAGTTCCCACATTTTCTACAAGGGAAAAGTGACCTATACCTTTTGGCTCTATTTCCACACCATCTAACTGACACTCTAACCTCTCGGTCCAGGCTTCGGAGCACTCTCCTCCATTGCTACAGATTCAGTTCTCATCACTATGATGATAATTCCAAAATGAATCTGGCTAACATTTTTACCATGACCCCGGTTATAACTGCCTGCTAGACACATCCATCCTTCTACTTCCAAGGGACCTCAAAGTCTCCAGGGCAAAACCCAAGCCCTCTGTCATCTTTCTTTAGCTAGTCTTCCATTTAATTTTCATAACATTTGTTTGGCACCTTTCCAGTGCCACTGAAAACACCTTGAATTAGATTATGATTCTTTGCTGCCCCTGTCCAGCCCCTTTATTTAAATGCCTTGAAATAAAGACATTGTTTTATACCCATCATTTTTTTTTTTACACCCTTCACTGGGACCTAACATAGGACCATGGATATAGTAGGTTTTTAATACATTGGTATACGTATGAGAATAGATTTGTTTTTGTATAAGTTATGGGAAAGAATTCCTCCCAAGCTTTCTTGACTATTTCAGGGCACTGTTTTCCAATATAAGTACTGATTTTTTGTGAGAATATCTCTTTTCCCTAGGATCAATAAAAGTTCAGACTTCTAAATAGTTATCTCTTATTAAGCACTTACCATGTGCCAGGCACTGTTCTAAATGCTTTGCATCTACTGATTTAATATTTATAGCAACCCTATGACTCAATAGCAACCCTATTAATATCCTCACTTCATAGGCAAAGATGCAAGCATAGAAAAAGTAAGTAAAATTGTCCAAGTTCAACAGTTAGAAGTGGCATATCTGTGATTTGAACCCAAGCAGTCTGGCTTTAGGTATATATGTTTAACCTCTGGAATTAAGGTTATTCAGCTCAGAGTCATATCCAAACTTTGCAATTATCACACTTCCTTGTATTATTTACTCCCCTGCCTGTCTTTCTCACTAAACTATAAGTGCTTTTGAGGACAGAGACTGTGTCTTATTCATCTTTGTATATGACACAGAACATTACTAATATACAGGTTAGGTAATGCCTTTCAACCATCTCTGTAATACTGTCATAAAATCAATTCTTTTCCTGTTCCCTCGAGTCCTTCCCTTGAAATATGAACAGTTTAATGCGTAATTGCTAGATGAACATTAAGCAATATACTTTGCCTACCAAAAAGAGAATCCTATTTTGTTAGAATACTCCTGAGAGTTGAAAAGCAGTATCTGCAAATTGGTACTTTGGTTCTTTAAGATTAAGAATAACATCTACTCAGAAGAAACAAATGACGATAAATTTTCTGGTGGAAAGCTCTCCATGAGCACTCCCAGAGAGAGAGAAAGAGAGAGAGAGAGAGAGATTCTCTTTCCCGAGACTGATGTGAGACCAAGGTCTGCTCAGGCTACATGTGGTTTCCAGTCCTGATGTTGCCCTAACCCATATTACGTAAGTTACTTAAGGGGGAAGAAAACATCTATCTGAACCTCTCCAGCAGCTTTACTTGGCTATGTAATGAGAAGCAACACACTAGAACTGAGTTCTGGTAGAATGAGCAACTTTAGAAGGAGCAAACAGCTTATGCTTGCTGCTGAGGAACCCAAAATAAACTTGCTTTCCAAGTGCGTTCCCAGTGTTTTAGTATTGGGTAGGATTGTGTTCAGATCAGAAGAACACGCCATAAGAACATACTTCTGCTTTAACATTTCAGTTGGTTCATTTTGTCAGTTTCAGCCTTCCTTTCTACATATGTTTTTGCCCATCCCCAGGAAGACTCCAATCACAAGTGCATGGCTAACTTGAAAGCTTGCAACATGCCCAGCGCCTACTACATATGTTATCGCCCAGAGCATTTTGTCTGGGCATCTTCTGCGTCTTTGCTTGTCATTTACCTCACTGCTTAGAGACACTCACTCTCTCTGATTTCTTTTGCTCTCTTCTCCATTTAGCCTCTGCTCTGCTCACAGCTATTGAATTTTACATTGGCAACCTACAGTATTTTATGGCACTTGCTAAACAAGTGGCAGTGACATTCGAGTTCTGCAAAGATTTCCACCAATGCCACGGTACTGGTCTTTACTGAAGCTAAGCTAATGATGAAATGATTTCAATGGAAACGAATAACAGCACATTTGGTGTATAGGTGCGTGAGTGTGTCTGGTGTGGCATGAGTGTGTCTGGTGTGAATGTGGGAGTTGGCCATCTGGGTCTGTACAAGTTGACAAAGTCCCTACACTACCTGAGTACTTCTCTCTGCCACAAGACCAGTATGTCAAATAAGACCCTTCATGAGATTATATATACTGCCCCCTGCAGTCTTGGCAGCCAGTAGAATGTTCAACCGGGGTTTGAGGTCATTTCAGCTAGAAGTAGTCCTTGTCCATAACTCTCTAGACAGAGGCCTGTCACACTTCATCTAGATATGGCAAGTCATGGCCAATCTCTCTGGCACCTTCCTAGTGGCACAACTTTATCTGAACTGCCTTTTCTTGCCATGAAAAGCCACCTTTCAGGGTTCATGCCTGTGGTTGCTGCTCTGACTTTGCAGGAATGCTAAGATGAGCTGAAGAACTTGTCTAGATTGTATCTCCTGCATATCTGCTTTTGACAGAGTTTAATGCCTTTTAAAAATCAATAAGCTCTTTTTCCCCACTAGATTCGACTTCAGATCCTTTCTCCTCAGGCTCCCTCTATTGGAAATCTAGTCTCTACTTCCCCTGCCCTGTAGAGTCAGCTGCCTGGTTGATAGGCCTCTGTGACACCACCTCCCTCTTAATGCAGACGACAAAATGATGAATTGGCAGCAATTTAATTCTTTGTTAGATTAAGATGTCTCCATTGTCAACTCAAACTTCCTGAAAAATGCAAAAAGCCCTAGCACGTAATACCACCTTAAGATGCCAAACAGCTGAGATCAGGGGGTTAATGCTACTGCCGTATCATCTTTATGTCACTTAGTTCCTCTGATAAAAGTCCATTTTAATAAAACTTTTCATCATTTCCTCATAGCCAATATATTCTTGATGCCAGTTAGAATTTTTGATATTAATTATTCAATCAAAGGCCTCCATTATGAGTTTAGTTAGAATATTAGTGATTTAAAATATGTTAAGACCCATTACACTACCGATGATGTACCCAAAATAGTTTTAACTGAATATTGATGGGCCACATATATTAAATTCCATCAATTTTTACTTTTCACTTATTTTCCATAGAAAATTCTAAACTATTACATATTTGTTTGTTAAGCACTCTTTTTAGAGGAAGAGTATGTGCCCGCTACGTAAACGGTGCCATATCTAACATTACCTTAAACTTGAAACATGTTAAACTTGGTAAGCTGATTTCCATGTTTTCCCTCCTTCATATATTTAAGGAGTTTTAGCATTAATTTCCCATTTCTCCAGCCAAAAGAAAAGGTTACTTTGTGCCTAGGCAATGGCCCGATTTTGATTGTTGCTCTATCTCTAATTTCTCATAGTCTTTGGTTGTTCTTGATGTTTTCCTATTGTATTGTCATTCCACCATCTGCTTCCAAACTCTCATGCACTAGGATTATTGTGGTGAGTTTCTTGACCATGCTGAACTATTTTGCATGATGCAATGCTCTCACTCTTCACCCTTCTCTCTCTGTTTTATATCTCTTGGCCCAAGTTCCTGCATTTCCTATACACAGGTTTTGTCCTGGTGTCAACCTTCTGCAGGCAGAGACACTCTGAATAAACCAGGTATATTAATTCATTCTAATATCTGGTTTGTATGTATTTGTGAGGCCTGTGCTCTATGATTATTTTAAATGACATTACTTCACTAAAACATGCAGGCATCTTGAATGAAAAGCAAGTGCCTCCCCAATGTGTGGACACATGATTTTTTCAATAGGAATAATTAAATAATTAATAGAGTAAAATCACTAGGTTTAGTTTCCATTTTTATGCACCAAAATGTGCATGCAGATTGTTTCAAAGATGTCATGTTTACTCGTAAACTAGCATTTATATTTGAAAAGAAAATCACACTAAGAACATCACACTAAGGCAAAGAAAGTAAGAGGAATGTTGTAAATGTATTGAGTACCTACCATGGGCTAAGTATTATGTGCATCACCTCATTTTATCCTCCACCTGATCAGGTAGTAGTCATCACGAGCCTCAATTCATAAAAGAAAAAGAAATCCATCCTCAAAGTGGCAAAATCAGAATCAGAATTAAAACTCAGGGGTGTTTTGGGGGGTTTTTTTGTTTTTGTTTTTGTTTTTTTTGGTTTCCAATATCTTTTTATTTGACTTTATCATACCACAAACACTGACAAGTCAAGGAGAGATTGGAATGCATCAGATTTTTCTTGAGTAACATGAATTCACGAAAAAGAAGCTATCTTAGACCATATTAAAAACACGTCCATGTCCATTGTCTTTCCATGGGCTCCAAAGAGCATGGAAAATGTTGAAACCTGCAGGTGATGAAAAAGTAATAAAATGTAATGAGACAAATAGTAGGGAATTTATGACGGAGAAAAAGAAAATGCTTTCGAAGAATGCCATTTTTATTCTCATATCGCTATAAGTTTTCCCTAAGTAAAAACAAGATAGCCACATTTTCCCCACAACAATCAATCCGTTCCTATTGGGAGCATAAATCAGGATGTAAATGGCTCTGCCTAGGGCTGTGCAGGCACAGTAGCTACATACCCCAAGTGCGTGGACCAGGTTTCCAGCCCTCCAATTGTGCTCTGCACTGTTCTTTACAGAAACACTCGTGATGGGGCATAGGGGAAGGAGCCAACACTTGCTGAATAGTTATAGTGCTCCAAGAACTCTGGTGGGTATTTTAAATATGTCATTTCATTTATTTCTAGTAACAATCTTGAAATAAATATCATCCCTATTTTATAGATGAAGAAACTGAGGCTCAGAGGTGTAAAGGATATGGCCAAGATTGCACACGGAACAAGTGGCAGGCTTTGGGTTCAGTTCAGCTCTTTCTTCCTCTAAATCCTCTAGAATCACCATGAGTCAAGTTGTCTTATGCAAGGCTGGCTGTAAATAGGTAGGCAAGCAGCAGTCGATGACCATCCTGTATTGAGGCAGCCTTCCCTGTACTGACCCTCTCACCTCACCCCCACCCAAATCACTGCAATATATAACTGCAGGAAATTAAAATGGAAAAACCCCTAATAGGCATTCAAAATTACTAAGAACAGCAACCATGAGCCACAGAGCTCCCCTTAGCATATATAAACACCCACTTCCTTCCAGCTGAAATATCTTTAAACAGTGCTCTTTTTTTAAAGACTGCCTTTTTGTTATGCTAGTGTTTAAAAAATATATACCAGTTGGTTCTACTCCAGCAATTTTTACAGCCAGGAAAGTATTGTTGCTTCTTTCACGGCATAGTCCTGGTAAATCCTCAGGGGACATGGTCAAGATGTAAATGCCAGATTACTGTGGAGGGATGGCTTCTTTTGACTCTGTTGCTTCAAGTCCACAGAAGAGAGCTTTGGCAGTCAATTACCATGGAGGTGCCACATAAGCCCATCTGTGCCCTGGATTTCATGTGACACAGGCCCCATGACCTCAGTCATTGTGCCAGGAAACACCTTAGGCCAGCTCTATTATTTCTAGCAAAGGCAAACATTTATGGTACAAATGTGAGAAGGGTTAGTACAAAAAGAGCGGCATCCAGAGTATGTTCTTGCTTATATTCCAAGTCTTCAATTAAACCTAGATAGAAGTGGTTGGGGCTTGTCCCAATAAAGGATTGTCCCACTCGGCAATCAGCAAAACTGACCCTTATGGTTGAACATGGAATGACATGTTAAATGGGCAGGAACCTGGCAGTTCTCCTTGGCCACTCTCCACCAACAATACGCTCTGAGGCATCATTAGTAGCCTTTAAACTTGGCCACTGCTTGAAAGTGAAGACAGGATGGTGACTGCTCAAATAAGGTTCCTGCCCACTAATTACTTGCATGTAACTGAGGCAAATGCAGACCCATTTCCAGAAATGATACTGTCTGACAGCCTGGTTTTTGCAGGAGACTGGAAAGAGCTGTAATTGTTGCAACAGAGGCTTAAGATGGAAAATAAGCACATTGATCTATTTTGAGAAGGAGTTTCCCACAATGAAGTTTTTTTTTTTTTTTTTTCCTGGAAAACAGTTCTATAAAATCAGGATTAGAATTTGTACTTGGTCACTTTCTACTGATATGTTGGTGCCTTTGACAATTTATATTAAATGGTCTGGACTGTGCAATACCCTTTTACAGTTTTTTCCAACATCAAAATTGGGTCTATATATAAAACAGAGCTTTCTAGCCAATGTTTTATATAAGTAATTTACAGATGCATTGCATGTGATGTGGCCAAGATAACATGATGACTGCTTTCTGTGGGTTGGTTATGGACAAGTCACTTACATTACCACCTTGCCAACAGCTTGAATCCTTCAGTTTGCCCTTTTTCTGGCCACTCCTTTTATATCTGATATTTTAAAAAACAGATCAGTCCTGAATGATTCAGAGTAAACTGTGCAACTTTATTAGCCTAAACAGATAAGCTAGAAAAGATGTCTAGCCTTGCTTCTTTCTTAATGCAGAAACAATTTACTGACAACCTACCAAGTTCAAAACACTCCATAGGCCTTGAGGATACAATGATAAGTGCACAAGACACAGTCTCTGTGCTATGGATCTTATCATCTAGTGGAGGAGATAGTAATTATATAATCGCAAAGTAAACACAAAATTGCAGTTCTGCCCATTATGAAAAAGGAAGGATATGTGATTCAAGAAAATATCATGGAAAGTTGGACCAAATCAAGGGAGGGAGGGAGACTTGAGTGATGATCTAAAGGAGGTTAGAGAGAAGAAATAAGGAATAGTCCAAACAGAGAGGACGACATGTACAGAGACCCCATGGCTGAGAGAACATGGTGAACAAAGAGACTGAAAGAAGGCTGTGTGGCTGGAACAGAGAAAGGTAGAAGTCAGACTGTGGCTGGTTATGATAAGGATGTTTGTATTTGCTCAAACACTAATTAGAAACCGTTTGAGGGTTTTAAGCAGGAGAATGACATGGTCAAATTTGTATTTCAATTATTTTTTCTAGCTGCAGAGTGTAGAATAGGTTGGAAGGAGGCTGGAGTGGATGCAAACCAGTTCAAAGATTATTGCTATAGTTCAGATGACAGATGCTGGTAGTGTGTACAAGGGTCATGGTGATGGCAGTCAAGATGGGAAAAGATGGTGGAAAAAACTGACAGAACTTGATGATGGATTGCATGTAGAGGTATGGGGGTAAATGAAACCATGTGTCAAGAATGACTACACACACAATGGCATGGGTGGTGGTTCCATCCCCCAAGAGATGAAATGCTGGAAGAGGACTAGGTCTGGAAGGAAGATCATGAGTATGGGTGGGGACATGCTAGATGCCTTTCAGACTTGTAGAAAGAGAGCATGAAATGTGCAGTAGGGATGAATAGATGTGGATGGGAGCTGCAGTGGTTGATCCAGGATGTTAGACAAATGTATATATTCACACACGCCGAACAGAAGACCCCAGGGCACATCAGGGGTGATGTCACTAGTAAACCACGGACTCTCATACTCAGAAAGTACAAAAAGAGGCAGGTGATCAGTGCAAATTGTGCAGGCCTGGCTGCCAGTCTGTTGTTGTGACACATCTTCACTGCTTACATGGATGGCAAAGCCTTATCTATCACTGTCTGTGTAATTTCATTCTGGAAATTATACTTTTCTCATGTAGGAAAAATTGATGACTTCATGCTCTCTGGTATTCTGTGACTAAGCATAGCTCTGACCCCATAAAGCATAAGCATGAGGGTTAGAAGAGACAGTGGAAATTGTTTTGGTAACTGTGCTGTGCACATAAAATAGAATATTTTATTAGGGGTAAAGAGGCACAAGTCTCCAAATTACTCTCAAATGGTTCAGGAAATAATATTATAGATGTATAATAATATATGTATTTGTGTGCATGTTGTATATTGAGAGAAAGAATGGTAGGAGGAGGGAAGAGAATGGAAAAAAGAATGAATGATAAAGTAAATGGGGCAAATGTAAAGATTTGGTGACTGGATAAAGGATAAATGGAGTTTGTTGTACTATTGTGGCAGGAGCAATAACAGTAATAGTAGAAGTTCTTATAATTTTCTACAACAAACTCAAAAGTGAAAAAATGTTCTCATTCTGGAGTCTTAGGCTGAGTTTTCCCCAAAAGCAGATCCTAAGACAAAGATTTCAGAGCACATGATTTCATTTGGGAAGCAATCAAGGGAAGCATCGGAAAGGGAGTGAAGCAAGAAAGGAAAGAAAGCCAGTAGAGAGCTTTGGTAAGCAGGGTACTGCTGCAGGCAATGGAGATCAAGCCCGCTACGCCTGGCTGTAGTGTGGAATGCACTCATGTCTTGCCCCACCTGGAAGGCAAGGATATTGCAGTATTTCTCTTTCAAGTCTTATTCGTTATTGGCTAAGAGTTGCTCCTGAAGGAGCCAACTCCCCAACACTTCTGCCTGACTAACATTGGTGAGAGGAAGCCTCAAGCCAAGAAGCACAAATACTTGGAGCAAGTCCTACAGTGGACTGGAAGTGCTGAGGGGATGTGGGTGGGGCACAGCAGCCCCACTACAACCAGTGGGTGTGATAGTCACAGGGGCAAAGTGGATCAGTCTTGGTCGCTTTTTGGGAAAGAAAAATAAATAATGATTAAGCAGCCCCAGACAATCATGATGCCTTCATTTTGTTTTGGGCTAGGTGTTCTGTGAATTGGTTACGTCTTATATGAAACACAAAGAACAACTATAGCACCAACAAGAGCCCAAGAACGTAACCCCCCAAAAATGTATTTCTGTTTCTCTTTGTTTCGATGAAATACACAGTTCATCAAAATGATATAAAGTCTTTGACAAGTTCATTCTCTGTTGCACTCATGCTCGGAACATCACTGAAATATAGCAGCACCTCTGGGAATACTCCTGGGATTATGAAAAGCCTCAGGAAAATGGAAACTTGGTACAAAGGTACCTAACTCATGCATGCAATGAATGATGGTCGTTTGGGTGTCTGCAGTGACTTGACTTATGGTTATGCCTGTAAAGGCATACCAGGTCAAGTTTTGCATGGATTTCAACATGCCACCTTTGCTCAAATGAAGAATAGCAGGAACTTGGCCAAATGCTGGGACTAGTTTTATAATCCTGGTCATGTTGCACCTGTGGTCTCCACAATCTCACCTTAGCATTAGTCTTTATGCTGAGGCACCAGTGTTGGATCTGAGAAGCCTATAAAACTGGATCAGTCACACCTAGTTCAGTTAAGATGCTTAAGCTCATTATCCTGAGAACAAAAAATATATATGTCATAAGCTACGTAGGCAATAGGATACATTCCTAATATGTAATTATTAGGTCAAAGAGTGTGAATATTTTTAAGGTTCTTGACATATATTACCAGACTGACCTATAAAAAGCTGTACCAACTTATACCCTCACCAGCAGTAAATATAAACTATTTTTAAAACTTATGTCAGTTTAATAGATTAAAAAATAACAATCATGATCATAAAGTGTTTTAATTTGTAATTCTTTTACTCTTGGTAAGGTTGAATTTTTCTCATAGGTTTATTGGAATTTTTATTTGTTTGGTCTGCTGCAGCTTTTCTGTTTGCATTTGTGTTTATCTTTTTCTCCTTGATTTACTAGAGGTCTTCATGTAGTATTAAGGACATTAGCACTTTGTCATATGTGAACATTTTAATTTAACTTTATATTATATTTATGGTAAGTAGGAATTTATCATTTTTATAAGTTAAATCTTAGATCTTTTTGTTTGTGATATATTCTTTTGCTTTTATATGCAAGAAGTTGTCTCCCACTATGAGACCAGATATCTGCCCATATTTTCTTCTAGTTATTTATTATTTTATTTATATTTCATTTATTTATTCTACTTCAGGAAATCGTTGAACACATATGTCATCCTAAGCAGTATTGTGCTTTCATAACACAGTTTCAAGCAGTAGTCACTGTGATATTGTTGTAATCATAAAAAATACATGGCGATCTAGACACGCATGTTAAATGGCTTTGTACAAACACTGTGGAAGATATCTGTGCAGTTTATCGACACACATCAACCAGAGTCAATTTCTATCTTGCTCTCACAGCAATTAGGCCCTATGTCAGGATATGGGAGTGTCCTGAAGCATTCTGACCCAGACCCTGAAAGATAAACGACACCATCAATGTCCTGGGAGAGTCAAGATCACCCCAATGGGCTTCCTTCTTAAGGTGGCACTTCCTCTTACAAAATATGTGCTCCTCTCCTTGACCCTCTGCAGCCTGAGTCTGTGCACCCGTTAAACTGACACATGTGCCCCTCATCTCCTGGAACATGCATCCCTGTGTTCCTCAGATCTGCTTGATAAGAGCTCTTAAGTGTGCTCTCCAGAGACAGCATATTATTAGAAGTTGCTCTTTTAATATTTATGAGAAAGAGATGCAGTTTTACTGGAGGGAGACTCACCTTGAGATAGTCTGTGGGTACATCTGGCTAAACCCAGAGGAAGCATGAGAGGAGGGGTTCATAATCTGCGGTCTTAATCTGACATGTCCAAATTGTCCACTGATTGGTTTCAGGCGATTGTCAAACTCCCTGAAATTACAGGCCGAGTTTGCTGCGAATAATATTTTCTACATATTTCTGAGGGTAGGAGTGAGTTTTGTGACTTAATAAGATTTACTTAATTAGAAGGATTTACCATAAAGTCTTCTTTAAAGGGGTGATTTTTTAAAATCCTCACGTTATGGTTCCTATGTGGCTAGCAGTTATTTTAATGAAACAATAATGCCTTTACAGAGAATATTTCATTTGTAAAATTTATGAGAAGAAAATACCCAAACACTAACTTGCCGTGTTGAAGAGTATCTTCAATATCAGAGTGACTGTAATAATTTCAGCAAGAAATTATCGTGGCCTACCTTTCAGCCCCACACAGCGTAGTGTGCATATGTACTTCTATTCTAGACTCTGCCTTTTGTTTGCTTTTAGAGAGAACAAAACCTTCCCAGCATATAAATAAATCCCAGAAAGCAGGTTGAATGGCATCAAACTCTTGACTTTCCTCCCCTCATCACACCCACCAGCCCTGTGAAATACAGGGTCTGCTTAAGTGTCAGAGGCCACATTTGTGTGTTTACCGATGCTACCCTGAAGAAGGATTTACACATTCTACTATCTTTCCAGCATTCGAAAAATAATGTTCTGTTCTCACCCCCAGAAAGTAGAGAGAGAGAGGAAGCACTCAGGAGAATGAGTAGGCAGCAACCTTCTTTGGAACAAAAAGCACTATGTCGATCCTACTTTAAATTATAGCAGCATAAAACCACAGAAATCCCAAAGAAAGTAAAATATTAACATTTAACCATAGTCACCCCTGCTATATATAATTTAGATAAATAATCCATTTAACGTATATAGGATATGATAATATAGTTGTTCATGTGCCACTGGCAACAGTTTGTATTTAAAAAGAATGGAGGCATTAGCTGCTAGTAGACGGCAAATGTATTTTACTCATTCTTGTTCTTAAAAGCCGAATGTCCTCAAATAAAATACTGATCAACGGCTAAAAATTTAAGGGCTGCTATATCTTTGTTTCATAACATGAATTTGTGGCTTAATTTAGCCTTTTCTTGACCTTTTTTTGCCTAATGGCGGGATATTAATAAAAGAAAGATGGTTACATAAAACATCCTCTGAATGTGAATGTTTTTTCAAATAAGCATAATTTCAGGTGGCTAAAGATGGAATGAGCTAACCTGAAACTAACAAGCTGCTCACTGTCTCAGCCAAATTAGGCTTAATGCTGAAAGGCATTCCTTCAGAAGTCAAGAGGGCTGGGGGTCAAGCCATCAGGCCAGGGAGTGCAGCTGTCGGACCACCTTTTGCAGTCTCCAAGGGAGCAACCAAAGAAAATTCAGCAAAGAAAATATCTCAAAGAATCAACAGAGAGAGAGTAAAGCAAAAATAACCAGATGTCCCAGAAGACCCTTGGTATTATGACGAAGGCTAGCATTGGACTAACAGGGTTTGGATTTTATCAACCTTACTAATAAAAGTCACTTGGCTCTTCAATGAGAAGCGCAGTTGGTACAATATGGAAAGGTTTTAAAGACCATTAATTTCTTGAAATGAAACAGCTGGCCTTATTGGCTATTAAATAATGAGCCAGATTCTCCCCAGTGCCTAAGTCACTCTCTAGTAGTAAATTAGTCATTTAGGGAGGCACATTAACTCTTTAAGAAGATTAGAGTTCGATTTAGTGCACTTTATGTGTAGGAGGAAAGTTGTAGAGAATCTGGCTGAAGCTGAGCAAAGAAAAGATGGAGACGAATGGAATCCAATGGAAGAAAAGAAACTTATGACTTATGTTGTTGTGACTGCTGAGATGAGCATAGGAAATATTAGAAGCAAAATTGTTGAGGGACATTTAATCTAGTTGGATGAGATCATGATGGTAGAGTGAGTTGACAATTCATTGATTTGTTTATTCATTCACTCACTCATTTGGTAAACTTTTAATTAGACAATACTGTGTAGCTGGTACTAAGCTAGGCACTGAGAAAATGTTCTTCAATGAAACACAGTTCTTGTCTCCAGGGCTTTACGGTCTAGTCTCTGGTGACTTGGATAAGGAATGAAAGAGAGACAAATAATTTTATCTGCACACATTGAATTTGAGGTGAGGAAGTGAAGACATGTAGTTATGAAGCACTTGGTACAGCATGCTAAGAGGTCTGACTCTACTCAGAAGCTCTCAGGCCACTGAAGGCTTTTAAACAAGGGAATGGTTTGATCAGATCTGCATTTTAGAAAAAGCCCCGTGATCATTTCATGGAGAATAAACCAGAGAGGCAAGACTAGAATCAGGAAAGCTAATGTGAAACGATTGATGTAATCCCTGTGAAAAATGCCGAGGGCCTGAAATGAGGCTATAACAGATGAGAATGCCAAGAAGAGAAGGTATGTACTGTTAAGGTGAATTGACATGATTCAATGGCTGATTAGATGTGTGGTCACTGAGGGAAAGGGTCATCGATGGCTGATAAGATGTTCGGTCATGGAGAATGGCACCTCTATCCACATAGCTGGGCAGCTGGGTGGACGTAGGTGCCATTGTCCACAGTAGATGTTGAAGGATGAAATGCGAAGTTTGGTGGAAAGGAAGTGTAGTAACAGTTCTGGGCCTGAGAAGGATGATGAAATGGCACATGGAGGACGAGAAGTTATCTGTGTGAATCACCCAACAGGAGTTGGAAAATATATACCGAAAGAAAGTGGAGATTTATAAAGCTGCATAATTCCACATATGTGTATCGAATCCCTGAACAGTATTTTGTTTTGCTTGGTTTTTCTGCCACAGGAAGGGATTTCAAAGACACAGATGTCTCCAAAGATACAGAGGCTATATCACTGCTTGCTGTTAACGGTATTCAAGTAACAGGAAAGTAACAAATGGGAAATCGTCATCTTTAGAAAAACCACCTTTTTTTACCCAGCACATCAATAGTTAATAAAACGTCAATATGAATATCAGGAAATTATTACTCTATGTAAGAAGTAGAAAATTGCACAGGTTGCAGACTAGGCAAATTAACAGTTCTTTCTCTGTCAGCACTTAGAATCTATACCGTGGTTTCTTTCTATAGTATGGGGTGAAATGTGCCAACAAATTGGCTTAGGTGATGTAAGTATCTGAAAATATGGAAGAAATTATATATTGGGGGGGAAAGAAGAAATTCCTATGTATTAGAAGGTGTTGACAACTTCACCACAGAATAGCAGAAATGTCCTTAAAGATAATTTCAGAAACCACAGTCACAGTGTTATACTATGTGCACAAAAGTCATTTTTAGAGGGAAAATTGGCATCAAAGTTCACTAAACCAATAACCCTTGTGGCAACTTCATGATAGAACCACATTCTTTAGGAATGTGAAAAGCATAAAATTAGAAGGGTGGAGAGTTCATGGATTGCCTAAAGAGAACTTAACAAAGGCAGACAACAAACAGGACTAAACCTGTCACTCAATGTTTTTTGCAAGTCAAGGTGTCATTCCGGTGCCAATTGTATCATGGTTCCAGGAAGACATTTCCAGGTAGATGGGCATGAACTATCCCAGTAAAAGTTCCACATGAGCCTCATTTTTCATTCTTATTCACAAGCTCTGGCTATAGGAGACAATTGCTCCTCTAGAATAATTCCAAAAAGATCTATACCAACTATGCTTGTTTGTGTTACCTGTTCTTCTCAGAGAGACCCTTTAGTCACTCCTGTTAGTAAAGAACCCCATTTTCTAGTACATACTGGAATCAATAAAAACTCATTGACTTAAAACTCCAACTTGGGGCAACTTCACATCATTTTAATATGTTCTCTAAAACAAGAAACAAAGCCTTTTCCTTCACAGTTATATTAATGAGTTTAAAAATGGTAATTCCTGGGCCAAAATGTATATAATAATATCTTATTATTTTCTGTGTTGATAAGGAGTGGGAACTCGAAAGTAGAGAAGCACTGAGACCCGTAAAAACTATAAGGGGACAGAGGCACTGAGGAGTCAAATACAGAGATGACACACCAAAGTTAGCATTTATAGACTTAAAAAAAGAGCCTGTGGCTTCATCTGTCCTACAAAGAAAAGTTCATCGTGTCTTTTGTCAGTAGCCCATCTCACAACCAGCCTTACGGGAAAGGGGAAAAAAAAAAAAAAAACCACGGGCTGCCTCTTTAACTATTTGCTGGCTCTAGCAAGAGCAAGGAATGTTCTACATCAGGACACATTTTTTAGTATCTTGTCTGCTGTTTCAAAAACCAAACAAAACGAATGTCGATCAAAGACAAGAAAAGAGAATGTTTGAGGAAAATATTTTTCTGATTTTTAAGCTTGAGATGTGGCAGGGAAATGGGAAAAGATTGTAAATAGATTCTAATTCAGAGGATTTGAAACACAGTGATAGGCAAATTTTTTTAAGGAGAAAGCAAACGTTCACAGATTTTATATTTAAATCTTATCTGGGCCAGATTGAAAAAATATATACGAGAGAGAACAAAAAATAAAAGTAAAGTAGGTAACACATTTGAATATTTCACAAGGAAAGCTTAAAGATAAATAATGTTTGCAAAGTTGTTTTTCTGTTCCCCTGAGACCCAAAACACAATGGAAAGACATATTTCTTTTAATAGGATCTTTAATATGTTAGCAGTGTCTCCAGGAGTGCTTGTTTCCCTACTCTGGGGAGAAGGTTTAATGCAGTTGGTTTGGGAAGGTACCTGAGTCACTTCCTGCGTATTACCTTGTGGATTGCTTCAGAACCACTTACTGCTTTCCAAAGATGATTCTTTATTTTGTGGGCTCTTCTTTGACATTGATTCCTGGACGTTGGTTAGAATAATACGGATAGGAAGTCCTTCGAGCTGCAGGCAGGTACAGCTGTGGTGGCGCAAATGCAGCAGCAACCTCACTGGACTGGACTGTGCATCAGCGACCATCCACTCATTAGCAACTCGAGCCAGTCTCTCACCAGAGATATCCAGGGATATTCATGAAAGTAGGCACCACTGGTCGTGGAGCAACTGCTTTTTCACTGATGAGCCCCACCAGCTGCCCCCGGAGTGGTTTTCCCGCAGACTCTGTTCCTCTCCCTTTTTTCCTCCTCTTATCTTGCCAAGTATTCCCAGTGCATTAGATGAAATAAACTTCTGTACATCTATTGACTGTAGATAAATGCCAAATAATAATATGTTAGGTAGAGTTTCTTTAGTAGCATATCATTCAAAGCAAGGGTTTTAAATCCCTTGTCTATAACCATGTGCATTCGAAGAGTGAGATTCCCCTCTCCCCGCGCCAAAAGCAAGACCATTGTCTTACATTAGTTTGTGGCATTTAAAAACTTATGACAGACACATGTATAACACTCATGATCACCTTGGCACCTGTACAGAAAGCTGCAGTTAAATTATTGGCAAAGTACATAAGCAGATAAAGATATGTCTATTATAAAACATAAAGCATATACCCTTACAAGATATATTGTGTAATATAAGCCAGACTCATAAGAATGGATGATAAAAGTAGAGTCATAAGAAAAAATAGTATTGACCTAGTGGTGTCAAATGGAGCAGCCCAGAGTCCACCTTTCAAGCTGACCACGTTAATGTCCACATTTTACTGTCACATAGCAATTAACTGATTTAACTTTGTAGTAAGTCCAGATCTATATCATTCTTACATAGACTCTTGCTTTGACATAGCCTGTCAAATTCTCTCTTTTTTTTTTTTTTTTTGACGAATTTTTAGCTCATTTCCCCAACTAGAAAGCATAAGCTTTTTGAAGGTAAGGACTATATCTTAAACTTCTCTATCCTCTGCAGTACCCAGCTAGATCATAGGCACTCGGTAAATATTTGTTTTTTTTAAATTGATTATAATGAGCTATGTTATAATGTTTATCTTCTGTAAGAGTGCAGGTAATATAATGAACAACTAAATAAATCAGTAAAATATAAAACTAAATATTTCCACGTAAAAATTCTATTTTTGAAGCTGTAAGAAAATATATTTCTCTTCCCAGCATTCTAATAGTTTATTTCTGCAGGCCTTAAACTCTCTTTTCAAAATGGAAATGAAAGTTTTCATTCTTATATAGTTTTTTCTTGTATATCATTATGCTGACGTTCGTGAAAGTTTTATTCTTAAATAGAAAGTTTTTATTCAGAACCTATATTTGGGGGCGGCGGGGCATGGGGAGGTGGAGAAAAATGTTGAAATCAAGGAATTAGAAAAATCTGAGTGACCAATATAAGGGAGGAAAAAAGCTGTTGTGGCTCGTCAGTTTTTCCTGGCCTCTCTTGTCCTCCTCTCTGACATGGCATCGCCCTAGAGGTACCTCTCATTATCAATTGGAGAATTCTAATAAACAGTAGAAGGGACAGGGTCCCCATGAGGTGTCTTTGCACCAGTGGGGAAGGCAGCTGTGGTTATGAATCAGCACACACCAGAGGCTGCCAAGCTGTTGGAAACTTTGTGTGAATGGATGACAGTTTTAATTTCACTCCCCAGCAGAGGTGGTATCTAGCCAGCACTACTTCAAACCAATTTTGCAAATCACATTTTGTGGCTCAAAATTGGTTTACTGCGCTCGTCCCAATTTGGAGGCCAGACTTCCCTGGTTTAGATTGGTCCCTTTGCTAATGTGGGACGGCTAAAGAATGATTCTTTTCCCTTTAATTGAAATGACAGCATATTCTTCCACAGATTAATTTTAAATTACCCATGTTTATATCCTTTAATCAAGGTGATAAAAACAGCACAGATCATTTTCTGCACTATTCTTTTAATTTTTTTGAGACTAATGATAGCTGATTGGCTCTTGTCATTTGTTGCTTCACATAGCAGAAGTTTTACTCAAAGCACATGGGCTTGGACTGTTTATCATTGTATTCTTAATTATTTTTAACGTTAATTTTTTTATCATACTAAAATAAGTGAGGAATAAGATTTAAATCATAGATTCCACTGAGACTCCTTCTGTGAACTTAAAGATGATGCTTTTATAAAGAGATTTGTTCCTTCGAGTATATCTCACACTGAAATAAGGGCCTTCTTACTGGAAAAAAAATATTTCTTAAAAATTAATACTTGCAAGAAGTGTTCATCTGTGAACTTTTACCAATTAGAAATGGCTCCATACTTAAGACTCCTTAATAATGTCTGTTAAGCCACATTTTAGCTCATTTTTATAACACAGTCAGGTTTGGTGATTTATATTCAACATTAAACGTAATAAATTTAGATCTTTTTTCAAGTATGAGGCACAGCATCTCTGAATCACCCATTTTATCACAGTGCCCCCTGGAAGGTTCACTCTCTCACTATCATTCATGGCCATAATAAAACAGGCTTCTCCTGTCTTTTCCTTGACATCTGGAATAATGGGAATGACATGCGCGTGGTGACACTGTAACAAGAGGGCGTGTTGATGTTCGTTCGTGGCAGGGACTTAAGGTCCATGACCAGAGGGCAAGCTGAGAACATGCACATGCATCAATGACTCTGTCTCAGATTTGGTACCAAAAGCTGTGCTAATGCCTATTTTTTAATTATATAAAGACTCAAAGAATACGTTTCAGTGTCTAAAAACAAAAAAGGGACTTTAAAGGTCTCACTCTACATGACCAGAGTTTGTAAATGAATTAATCATGAAGAATGGAATTTGAAACACAAATGTATCTACTAATGATGGTCATATAAGAGAGATTTAAAACTTTCTTATTTTTCCAACCATTCTACAGATAACTGTTTCATTCTTCATTCGATGAATCATAGGAAGGTATAAGACAGTAAAATCTCTTGGAAATAAAGCTACTCTATTTGATGCAACTAATTACAGTAGCCTTCTTTAGAATTATCATGACAGGGTTAAATTCTTCTAGTTCATACTGAAAGTTACTTATAAAATAAGTTCTGATTGTAATCTGAGTATAAAATACTTGGATACTTTTGGAAATATGTATCATAAATTGAGAAAATGCTCACATTTCAAGCATTTGAATAGTGTTGAGAATTAACTAATACTCCCCCATTAAAGGTATCTGAACAGTCTAAAATATTTGATTTTCTTAGAATAAAAAGATGGTGGAAGAAGTCATAACTCCAGTTTTCAGGCACATAAACGTTATCTTCTCTGAGGCAGCTTTGGTGGATTGTGTTTAGAGCTTTCCCACACAGCCTCAAGATGTGGATCCTGGTCCTGCTGTCTTCATTTCTGGTTACCACTTAGAAATAACTAGAGGAGAAGCCACGGTTGAGCCAACCCAAATGCATCCCTCAATCTCAAACGGGCTGTTTCTATAGCCTATGTATACCAAGTAGCCTGGAACTTGGAGTGCATTTCTCATAAAAAGGATGTTCTTTCAGTGAGCAGGTTGCCAGTTTAGCAGTCACACAAAGCTACTTAGCCCATTTCATAATTGAAGTGCCGTCCATGTGAAAATCATTTTTAACATGTTGTTGCTGTGGGACATTGACACACCTGCCTCAGAGTAGTCATTCTCTACCAATAATGACTCAGAATAATGCACACCCTCTTGCCTTCTGGACTAACACAGTGGAATCTGAACACACACACACAAAATGAGAAGTAATGAAAGGAAACAGAATGAAGAAACATTACTTTGAAGAATACCAATACAGTGCTGGTAATTAAAGCAAAACAAAACAAAACAAAACACAAAATTGAATAAGAAGTCATGTTTTATCTATTTTAATAATTGTGCTTGAGAAAAAGCAGGTTCAATCAGAGATGATGAGGAAGTAGCTAGAAACTGTTGCCGAAGATCTGAAGGAGGCATCTGGCCACAGTGCAGGTTAATGGCTTTGCTTCTTTGGGGGTTTTTTTTTCTAAAAAATTCCGTAGACTAGTCTAAGATTATTGCCTTGTCCTTGAATATTTTTTGGCAATACAACGAAGAGCAAATGGAGCTAAGAGAAACAAGGAAAGTTTTTTTGAGGTGTCTGGAGTAGAGTAAGAGGGAGAAGGAAGAGGTAGGGATCTATTAAAGAAAGTAGTATTGCCTCTGATGGAATTAACCAGGGTGTTTATTAGTGACACCCAGAGGAAAACTGAGCATGCTCACTTCTCTCGCTGACTGATACAGGGGAGGAAAAATAAAGAGGGCGGGGTGGGGGAGGAGGATGAGAAAGAAATATTCTAGCCAGTAGTTTCTTTTGACAACTGGTACAGAAGTCATCAAACTCAGGACAGCTGGGTTGTTGAACTGACTATTCTCAGGGTAGTCAGGAAAGGATTAAAGAATGGGTCATTGGTTGTGGGTGGTGGGTGGTTGTGGGTGTAGGTATGTAAACATATAACCTAAGTGTATAAAAATATACTTAATTGTTACATAAGTGTGTGAGATGGGTTGTTATTGATTCAGAGAGTATTTATACTGGAAAGAGCACTCTCCATGCTCTCCATGCATTCTTTTGGTGAAATGAAAGCTCGAACATTACAAGTGGCTTGGAGCCCTTGTTTAACCAATTCTCAGGTAATACCTGTGTCATGAGCTTGAAGTATACTAGGAATGATGGGAGAGTCAGAGATGTTCACATGTTCACATGGAAGTTCTGAGTACATGAGAACTTCCATGAGTGCATGGCAATGATGACTGAAGGAATTAAGAGATAGTGGAAACCATATGCAAAGTAGTTGGTCATGTCCCTCCTCCAAAGCTGTATGTATATATGTGTATATGTATACAAGTACACATGTATGTATATGTGTGTATGCATGATAGATGTGTACTAGAATGACTTGAAAATAAATATTATGATAAAAATCATGACGATGGTGGTGAATTATAGCAACTGATATTCATTGCTTACTATATGTAAGGCACTGAATTCTCACCACACATATATCAAGTAGGTACTATTATTTCTCTACAGTTAAAGAAAGGTAACTACTCGAGTATTTTACCACATTTTAATTCAGTGATTCCCATATGCAATTAAGATGAATCATAGTTTCTGTTAAAATTATCTTAAAGCCATATTTCAGTCTGGATAAATTGGAACAGATGCAGAGGTCTGTCACAATCTTGGGTCCATTCCTTTTCTTGTCCTAGGTGCCCTATTTCCACCTCCCTTCCAATACTGGCTATCCCTTTTCTAACTCTGTCTACACAGCTTTTGCCTGGCACTTCCAAACCAAGCCCCAGCACACTCCTCATAACCATAACACAAAGAGATAGGGATATATTTTTAACATTCTACTTTATTTTACTGGCAATTCTTATTATGAAGAGCCATGTTAACCAATGACAATCCTAAAACACGAAACAGCATTTTTAGGTGTGTTTTCTTTGAAATCTGATTTTGCAAATATTTGGGAAAGTACTTAAAGGTTACAAACCCCAAGCATTTAATCATAATTGAAAGCAATCCTTCACAGATGTACACTTTCCAATATGGTAGCCACTACCGCATGGGATTATCAAGCACATAAAATATGACTAGCCTGAATTGTGTTGTATTTTAAGTGTAAAATACACACTGGACTTCAAAGATTTGTACAACTGCTTCCAAAAAATGTAAAATATCTCATTATTTTTTATATTGATTAGTTGTCAAAATGACATTTTAGATATATTAGGTTAAATAAAATAAATTATTAAAATTAGCTTCACTTATCCATTTTGCCTTTAATATGGCTATTAGAAAATTTTAAATTATGTAGGTGGCTTGCATTATTTTCTAAAACAAAGAGGCTCTACATATACAGAGTGGTGGTAGCTAACACTGAACCACCCTGGTTAAAGTCTGAAGGGCATGTGTTGAACCTAAGCCTTCTTTTTGGGAAAACAATCTCTTTTTTGCCCCTGAAATTGTGTATAATACCAGGCACACCTGGATTTCTGGATAATTGCACCCACAAGTGGCTACATGCAGACACAATTAGGTGCTTGCAACTTGTTTGAAGGCACAGGTGTCTAATTGCACCCACAAATGGCCATTTGGCAGGCACCATTCATTGTGCACACAGCTGATTATAGGCAGAAAATGGCAACAACCAAAAAGGAGGCCTGGCGAACAGAAGCATGAAAATAGATCCCATGTAACCCCACCGCCTTGGTGTGATCGTTCCTTTCTGGTTTAGTCTTTTTTGTGGAATGCCCACTTAGGTGTTTATGGTGAGAGTCATAGTTGGAATGCATAGGCTGGGACATGAAATGTGTGTGCCCCATCGCACAAAGTGAATGCTGTCTCGAGCTTTTAAGTAAATTGGGGCTAACAAAACCCACATTGTCAACCTGAGTAGCCTTAAAGTGGATTCCGCCCTGCTGGGACTGGCTGTTTATAATGGCTAAAAATGATGGAGTGTGTGAGAATCCCCAGGGACCCTTTGGTAAATAGTAGTGTTTAAAGGGTTAATCCAACCTAATGAATCATTTAGTGGGGATGAGGAGGCTGTGCAGTAGCCTCAGGAAGACTCCGGCAGGCATTTATTGAAATGTGGAGCAGTTAGGGAAGGGGGAGGCCAGTGTAGAAGCCCGGAGCTGTTGTGCGGGTCAGCGTCTCCAGGCAGGGAGTAATTGATATCCCCAGCTCTTGTAACAGCTGAAACAACAAAGCTGGACATGGAAACACGTTCGTTTACACAGATTTTAATGTCCAAAGGAAATGTGGAGAGACAGTTAGGCCCTGCCTCTTCAACTTTCAGGGCAAGTACGGAGAATAAGGAGTCTGCTGTCCTTCTCCCCTCATATTTCAGGAAGGGCTTTGTACAGGATTTCAGTAGCTTTGTGATCTCGCACAGAAAGCAAGCCTAATCAGCACTGTTGATCATAACTATCACCCCTCAGGCCACAGCAGATTCGGTATTCAAGGAAATCCACACCTTTTCTTCATCAGAGAGGCCTAGGTGCAGGGTAAACCAGAGGGACCAGGCATTGGTTTCTGAGCTCTAGGAAGACCGACAATTCCTTGGACAAGGTGGAGAAATTCAAACTACAGAAGCTTGACTCAGTTTTTTCAGGGTAGGAAAAAGATTTTCTCCTAATGAGTGATTGCCTTAGTAGTGTGTGTTTATTTGCAATATAAGTAAGTTCATGATTTACCCACCTTGACAAATTCTCTCTGTCTGTCTTGAATCATCATATCCCTTTGTGTCTGCTCCTTATTTATGATGATAGCCACCTATTCTTGAATGGCAATGCTATTGTAATAAATCTCCATAAAAAGCCAATTCTCAGTTCAAGTTATTGCAGGCTGAATATGAGGAAGACAGTTTAAATATACACATTGATGGTCCTCTTTTAGAGGACATGACAGGCTCAGCTCAGAACTTCCTTCATTTTGACTGGACTGCAGCTCAGCCTAATGTCAATTTACCGTAATTCTTTTATGTGGAAGGCTATTATTCTATTATGATTTTTCTCTCTTGTTGCCTAATATACAAGGAGGGTTAGTGAGAAATTACTGACGGATTACTTTCACCTAAGATATTTCATCCGTATGATTCTTCTTTCTTTCTTTCTTTTTAAGGCACTGGAAAATATTCTGTTTCCTATTATCAATCTTCTTTATACGTAGACTTGAGACATACATGAAAATATATAATTTCTTTAGGAGTTTGGTGTAAGGATTTTACAGCGTTATAAATTTTAAGTTGAAATTTTCCTCTACTTGAGTCATCGCCCTTTATTTGCTGCTCAGTTATTGGAGACAATTTAGCACGGGAGGGGACTAGCGTGGAGTGGTAGTTTTCTGTTGTTCAAAGCGATTTGCAAGTTTTCAACCTGAGCCAAGTGTCCCTATACTTTATTATTATTTTTAAACTTTTTTTTTCACAAGTTGTAAACTTTGACATCAAAGACGTGGTGAAGTCTTCCAGTTTTCCATTCTGCACGTAAGGAGCGTGGAAGTTACCACTGCATCCTAATAAGTAAAAAGCTAAGCAGACTGAAAAATCAGCAGCTCCTCTTAGATCTGTAAGAGAGGTGAGAACACAGGACAAACCACTGCCCCTAAGATTGGAGAGACAGACAGGCGAATACAAGGAGTCAAGGCTGACCCGAACAGAAACATGAGCGAAACCTCTGTAGGAACCAGCACCAGGAGAGGAAAACCTGACCTGTAGCTGACCTGGAGACGACTCTGGGAGTTAAAAACTTCAGGGGGGGGCCAGTTATCGGGGGGCCCCCAAAGTATTATAAGATTTACCTCCAGGAGCTCAACCAGATTTTCATAGTAAATATTGGAGAAAAGTGCTCTGGAGCTTCTGGCAGAGGGAGCGGGGGAAGGAACCATTCAGAAATATGCCAGCGCACTCTGTTCCTTACACGGCCTGTCCTCCGGAGAAACTAGTTAACGGAGCCTAACTGACCTGGGGGAAGGGAAATGCCCAACTCTAGCTGGCTCTGGCCATCCTGTCCCACTTAAGGGAGGAGGAAAAAAGCTTAGAAATATTTGTGAAGTTCGCAGTACAGAGAGAAGCACAGGCTTACTCAAAGACTGAGATCTAATCATAGGACTATGGACTACTTTCCCTCTCCCACACCTTACCACACCTTACCATCACATGATTAAAGGCCTATTTATAGCAGTTCCTTTTACTTCATACATTATGTCCAGCTATCAAGAAAAAAAACAATAAACCATACTAAAAAGCAAAAAAAAAAAAAAAAAAAGAGCAAACATCAGAACCAGACTAGATAGGATGTTGCAATTATCAGACTAGGAATTTAAAACAACTATGATAATATGCTAAGGGCTTGAGTGAATAAAGTAGACAGCACACAGAACAGATGGGCAATGTCAGCAGCGAAATGGAAATCTAGGAAAGAACCAAGTACGGGGTGGCAGTTATAAGGCTGTGCTCTTTGTCTATTTCAGATTTCTGCATTGTAAATTTCTTGAGCCTTTCTTCTAAGAAGCCAAGAGCAATGAGATTCTATGCCAACACATCTATTTCCATCCTTTGGTCTCAAGAAGAAAGTCTCAGGAGCTACGTTCACAACCACAGTTAACTAGAAGACCCACATTAGTATGAAGTACCTAGTGGAGTCTAGTCTAAGATGCTAATATAGAAATCAGAGATCTCTAAGAGTCACTGGTGGTGTTTGAATGAGCCATTCTATCATGAAAGATCACAGAAGTCACTTGTCGAGAAGTAAATGTCTGTGCTTATGAAATGTTTTTATTTCTTTATAAACTGCAATTATATTTGTGGAATAGATTTAGTTTTACTTAGTGTTTTCATGAAGAAGCTACCTAATTGAAAAGAATTCACAATCAGCACTAGAATATATCAGATTTAGATTTTGTGATTGACTAGCATGCTATTTTTAGTTAACTACTATTCGAGCGATCTGAATAATAATACCACGACCATCAGAAATAGTTTATCCTCTTTTCCAAGGTTCTGACATGTAAGAGATGCTTTAATTATTGGAAGCTTCTGGCACCTCATTGTATCGGCATTGACTTTAACTTCTCTCTGGGGCCTCTCTTTTCCTAATATCACACACCTCTTAATGATAGGGATACATTCTCAAAAATGCATCGTTAGGCAATTTTGTCATTGTGGGAATATCATAGCATGCGCTTATACAAACCTGGATGGTACAGCCTACTCCACACCTAGGCTCAGTGATACAGCCTGTGGCTCCTGGGCTACAAGCCTGTTCAGCATGTTACTGTACTAAACAACACGAGATTAAAACAAGCGCAAGAAAAAAATCACGTGATTGAGAGAGTGGTGAAAACAAGGTGTCTGAGGCTGCCGCCAGCGTAACACTGCACACTGTTTAACAGCAAACTTTTTTTATAAATAGAAAGAGTACACTCTAAAATAATAATAGAAGAATAGTATAGTAAATGCATAAACCAATAACGCAGTTATTTATATTATTATCAAACATTATGT
>NW_011888933.1:3171817-3208841 GCF_000151845.1 Pteropus vampyrus | reverse complement strand
CTCAAAAATGCATCGTTAGGCAATTTTGTCATTGTGGGAATATCATAGCATGCGCTTATACAAACCTGGATGGTACAGCCTACTCCATACCTAGGCTCAGTGATACAGCCTGTGGCTCCTGGGCTACAAGCCTGTTCAGCATGTTACTGTACTAAACGACACGAGATTAAAACAAGCATAAGAAAAAAATCATGTGATTGAGAGAGTGGTGAAAACAAGGTGTCTTAGGCTGCCGCCAGCGTAACACTGCACACTGTTTAACAGCAAACTTTTTTTTATAAGTAGAAAGAGTACACTCTAAAATAATAATAGAAGAATAGTATAGTAAATGCATAAACCAATAACGCAGTTATTTATATTATTATCAAACATTATGTGCTATAGATGATAGTATGCGCTATACTTTCATATGCCTGTCAGCACAGTAGGTTTGTTTACACCAGCATCACCACAAACAGGTGAGTAATGCATTGTGCTATGACGTTATGATGGCTACTATGTCACTAGGTGATAGAAACATTTCAGCTCCATTATAATCTTATGGGACCGCTATTGTATATGCGGTTCATCATTGACCTAAACATTATTATGTGGCACATGATTGTAGATAGAGCTGCTGAGGGAGAGTTCTGTTTCAGGTAAGCACTCAGATACTAGGCTATGCTTGTTGGTATTTTGTTTTTCATTGACTTGAATTTTTAGAATCTTTTTCCACCATGAACCCTAGGCATGACAAATGGTGGGAAAATAAATAGAATTGCTAGTCCTTACCAAATGCAAAATATTGACTTGGAAACTTTTCTCTTCCTTTTTCTGTTCCCTGATCTTTTCCCAGTTTCCCAGTTATAGCCATGCTTTTCGAAGAGCAACAGACTCACTAGAAGTGGGATGAGAAAGGGAGCGGATTTATGAGATAGAAAGCAAAGGCCATAGGCTCCTGAAGTGTAGGGCCTTGACTTGTCACCACTATGTCGTCAGCCTTGCGTAGTGCCTGGCACACAGGAAGCATTCAAGTAAATTTTAAGGCAGAAAAAGAAAGAAAGATAAAAACACAGGAAAGAATAAACAGTTGAGAGAAGGAAAACTCCAGACATTTTACTGTGCAGGTATCAGGAAGGATAGTTTTCTAATTTTAGTCATCGAGTTGAACTGGAAATTCTGTTTGTATTCAATTTAGTGAGCTTTCATTGAAAGCAAACATTTTGGGGGGTTCTATTCTTTTTAAGTTGTATTTCTGTCATTGATAAAAATAAAAAATAAAAAAAGATTTCTGCTAACCAAAATGCACAAAACTTTTCTCAATGCATAATCATTGAGATGACTTGGCATGTTTTTCCAATTTTCAATTTTGAGTAGTTTGTATATCTATCCCAGAGAATTATTTTCAAAATCTCAAATTTCTCATTTTTGTTATTCATCCAGACCTTAATTTTTTAATGCATTCAGCAATTTTTATCAAACATGAGTGATTGGATTTTTTCCAGACAAGTAATGAATTTTTCAACTGTGGGATTTCTTTTGTGTCTTCTGTGAAGATGTGGAATACTCAGTTTAAGAGCTGGTAAAGGAAAAGGAGCAGTTGAACAAAGTAGGGGGCAGAGTCACCCATATCCTTGATTCTGATCATGGCTCAGATGTATACATTTGTAAAACCTCATGGAACCAAACACTTCACATGGACACATTTCTTATATGTAAATTATACACCAGTAAGTTTTTAAGAAGGAAGGGGAGGAGGAGAAAAGAGAGGCCCATATTTATCTGGGCTTTACTTCCAGGTCATGTCATTCCCCAGGGAATCTTCAGTTACTCTGGCCCTTCCTGGTCTCTGGCAAACTGCAACTCTCTGAGTCCCTTAGGGTGCCCTGGCTCATACTTACCACACTTTCGAAACCACAGGAGAGAACCCAAGCAAGTCCAGCTGCCTTGCGCTGCCCCCGAGAAATAAGCTTCCATATTCTTAGGCAGTGGAATAGTCCATTTGCCATTCAAATAAACACCATGAGCCTTATTACTCCTTTTATAAAATCAGAATGCCATAGGATGAGATTACAGTCTCATGAAAGTCAGGCTCTCCAGACCTCTTTCCCCAAAGCAACTCCAGACCCAGTCCCACCTCCAATGGTGTATGTGAACAGAGACACAGACAGAGATGAGAAACTGGTACAGGCTACATGTGTCTGTGACTAGAAGGAAGAGTAGCAGGCTGGAAGAGATGGGTAAGTCATGTTGGTACCTTCTTTTTTTTATCTACTCACTTGGGTCTGAGCAGACAGGAATCTCCTGGCATATTTTATATTTATGCAACGAATTGCTAATTATTTGAACACTCTCGTTGTTGTCACCTATTTGGGTAATTGCTAGAGGACAAGAGTTTGGAATTATTCACTTTCTCAGAAATAGACTAACAGAGTTGTGCATGTAGTTACAAAAGTTAGTTAGAGGTTCAGGCATCTAAACTTGAAGTTTGTCAAGGACCAAAAATCCATCAGGGACCATACCCCATACCTCTTCTCTTTCCCCACCCAACACCCTCTTTATCACAGTTTAAAGAGAGAACTCTTCTAGGCATTTTGCTTTTCACCTTCTCTGCCCTGGAGATGTTGGAAACTGCCTGGGGTTGAGGTGGCTGCCCACTGCACCCGATTTATCTCCTGTCTTCTCAGCTACTTCAATAAAAGAGGGATTCTCATTTCAACATGTCCAACAAAAGTCTTAGGCTGCTGTGATTGGGTTGTATACTTAACCATAAATAATCACTGTGCCCAGTGGGGTGGAATGTTCTGATGGCCAAGTCTGGGTCACTTGCCACCTCTGGAGTCACCCATAGAGTCACTCCATCTGAACCATCTGGACTGAGAATGGGCATGGAATGATTCCCCAAAGAACAGAATACTGGTACCAAGATAAGATGGGACAAATGCTAGACAGGAAAAACAGCAACTTTCCCCTGTCCTAACTCTGATGACAAGAGAAGAAGGAAAGATGTAATAAAGGAAAAAAGAGAAAAATAGAAGCTCTTGTCACATACTTATAAAAAGTAGAATGAGTGCTAAACCCCTAAAAAAATGATCTGTCAGACAAATGCACCAAACTGGTGCATTTCTACCTCCGGATCGGATTGTCGTCTGACCCACAGGCTTCAAGAATGTTTCCTCAAGTAAATATAATCCAATGTTCCATTCATCCAGCTAGTACAATATAAAAGAAAAAGACACGAGAGATGGAGATAATATGTCTCTTTTGAGATCATGCTTCATGGTCTTTTGGCTGCTGCCCAACTTCCTTTGGGTTTTGATGCATGCATCTACCACTTCCTTTATAGCTACACATGCATTTGTGTTTGTGTCTCTCTGAGAACGTAAACAATCCTCCAGCAAGTCCTCCATCACTTCTGCAAGAAGTGGTGCCAATGTGGACACACTGATAAATAGCAATTAGTCTTAAAGAATATAACCAGGACTACACACAAAAAAAAGAACAACTGTTTAGAGAGAGTGTACATTTTAGTGTATTTTGTGCAATTTTTTTAATGAACATAGTCCGTAAATTTGGGGAAAGTGGTGATAACTTGCCTCATTTCCATCTGGAGAAAGATTTTTAGAGAAGATAAAGGCCTCTGGACATATTTGAATATTTGTAAGACTAAGAAAAGACATGTAAGACATTATGGAATCAGGAATAAGCAATAAAAATTTGGAACAGAGAAAAAAATAATAACAATAACTTGGCCAACCTTTATCAGTCACTCGCCATGCTTAGGCACTGTGCTAAGTGGTTTATAGCATTCTAATCTAACCCTAACTACTCAGTGAGGCAGATAACCATTACTATCCCAATTTTACAGATGAGAAAACTAATATTATATTACAAAGGATAGCAACTTTCCAAAGTCACAGATCCATTAAGTGGAAACCAAGAACTATTAATGCCTAACTCCTCTGCTATTTCATCTCTTGATGTTCATAGCAGGGTCTGTGTCGATGGTCAGAATTGCTCAGTGCAAAGCTGGCTGAGATCTGAACACAGACATACCTAGAGGTAGAAAAAGGGACCTAGAGGTAGAAAAAGGGATCAGGAAAGTCTGCAGCAGGAGATAAGAGAAGAGGTTCTGGTGGTTGAGGCCATCAGAGACAAAGAATTCCATCCAGTTTTGACAAATATCCAAGATCCCAACAGGCAGAAGGGAGGACAGCCTTAGAGGGAATCTTATAAAAGACCGAAGACAAGAAGTTCTATTAGCATCAGAAAAGTCCAGCAGCAATTGAAGACACCCAACCTTAGACATTAAGATTCAGGGGCTAGGAACTCATTCCTTGAAGGATTTTAATGGGTAGGGCAGAACCTCAGGAGAATGTGAAGGGGTAATACTTATACTACCTTGTAATTGAGTAGGGTTTTGTCATTTACACAGGGCTTTTCCATACATACATCTCTAATTTGATCTTCTCCCAGCGACCCTATGAGCTTTGCATTATAATCCCCACTTTTGAGTGAAGGAAATGAACATGGAAGATTCTTACTCAAAGTAAGTGGCAAAGCCAGACCTTGAACCCAGGAGTTTTTACAGCAAACAGGCCCAGGGCTCTTGTTTACCATAGAGCAGCTGAGCCGACCATTAAAACAGACACTCATTTACTGGAGCTGATGTCCAAAATGGGAGCTTGGTCATGAGAGAACCAGAAGGATACCACTTGCCAGGGGAGAATGGTACTGTGGCCGGAAGTCAAATGAGCACTTTCTTCTCAGTAGACAAGTGTAAGTCCCACTCGGTTTAAAGAAGAGAACCCTTTTTTCCCAACAAGAATCTGTAGATAGCATTAATTTAATAAGTATTGTATTGATTGCCTACCACAGGCCAGGCACTGGGAATTCAACAGTGAATTCAGTAATAGTCCTTACCGTTAATGAGCTCATAGTTTATTGGGGGACATGTACAAAAATAGGTAATTAAATACAATGATTAGCAATTACACAGAGGTAGAACTTCTACAAAAGCGTAAAATCTACATTATATTCAAAATTTTTCATGATCTTGTATAATTTTACCATATAAATTTAAACGAATCATGACTTAATTTTTGAACATTTTTGACATTGCTCAATAAGTTCATAAGAAGGGCATCTGATTCAGAAATCAGAGATCAAGAAGAAATGATATCTGGGACAAGTAAATTTTGACACTTAAAAATAAGAACACTTTCTTGGCCTCTGAGCTTTCTACCCAGTATCCTGCAGTTTTCCAGCTGCCTCATTTATAGTCATCATCTCTCACTGTCCCCTTCTCTCTGCTTGACCATATCCAACTCTTCCTTCAAGATTCCCATAAAGCACCTGCTTACAGACCCCTTACCTGTAGCGGGAATCCCATGGCCCTTAGCATTGCGCCATGTGCCCTGTCTTATCTTTCATCTCTTTCTCTGTCTCCCCAGCTAGGTGGTAAGATCCTTAGGACAGATGCTGGAGTTCATGCATTTTTGTAGGTGCTTGATATTTGGGGGTTCATTTAGCACTGTCGCAAGCTGAGGAATAAGATGGCCCTTTGGGATAAATTAACATTAGGAGCTTCATCCATCCAGATTTAGAACTGCAATACAGAGGAAAGGTAGAGGATTGTTTTTTTAAATAAGCATTTGGGTTCTAAAAGCAATTCTGATTGCCTGCCCCTGGCTAATAAAACATTCCCTGAAGACATTTCTTTTGACCAGAAACAGCACCCAGAGAAGAACAAGTGGATTTAAATTTGGTTATTTTTCCCATCTTGATTTTTCATGTTATTATTCATTTAAGTAGTGACGATGAAAATAATTAACAATTTAATCCTTTTGATTGTTGTTCATGTCGTCGATACTTTTTTTTTTTTTTTAACCTTAACTATGTTTCGAACGACTGTAAGATTGCTGAAACTCCAAGGAGAATTTTTGAGCTTCTGGTTTTACCAAATTGTAGTTCACTATACCTCACTTAATCAACTAAGTAGAGAATTCCCCAATGGGATGTTAGGGAAGGGTAAGTATGTTGTAAATAAAACAATTAAAGTGCTAGTTCACACCTCATCAAATTGCTTAACCACCTGATATCAGTTAAGTACATACATTCCTCATAAAATGCATGGTGGCAAGGAGGTAAATTAGAATCCAGTTTTTCTGAAGTGGGACATATCTACCCTTGAACTGAGGTCTGGTATTATACTGCCGAGGGCTGGAGTGAAACCTGCACAGTATCATCTTGTTGGCCAGGAAAATATCTGCATAATGCCTCTCAATGGGGAGCTCAAAGTCTGATCCAGAAATCCCATTAGGCAAGGAAAGTTCCTTTTATAATTGCAACTTTTGAGCCACAGGAGTAATATAAGATCTTAGATTCTTTTTACCCCAATTTTCCTCCAGTACACTTTCACCCATATCATTGCATTCTCTCTTATGAGAAGAAAAGCACATATTACTTTACAGATAGAGAAACCAAGGCACAGATAAGAAAGAAGTCCAGCCAGGGTCACCCTTGCAGAGATCAGGCTAAAATGCAGCAATGTGACCTGAGGTCAATTTGGACTGGAGCCTGTGTGGTTTCCTGGATGGGTCATGAAATCATAACCCCCCGATGACTCATTGGGGCCACCTATTCACTTTACAGAGTTGAAGATAAGGCCTGAGAAACTAAATGACTTGTCTGAAACCCCCAGGGACATTAGCCAGTCTTTGCAGTTTCTGTCTGTGGTCCATTCTCCATACTGCAGCTCTCTCTAGCACAGAGCTGTTGATGGAGACTTTATTTTAAAGATTTAAGATGGATCAGGTATGATGATAGAAATTTTAGTCTACTTCCCAGGGCCCTTCCCTTTTTAAAGTGAGCAATTTAGATAACATACACCTATAAGCGGAGGGTGCAAATTGAATGCAATAATGCAGAAAACTAGAGGTAAGATTTATTCCCATGGGGCAGGGGCTGCAATCCTAAGTAGCTATAGGGGCAAGTGGGAACTGTCATGGAGAGAAGCAGATGAGAGTAGAGCCTGCGGAGGGCTGTGTCCCTTCAGGGGGAAAGGGGAGGGTGGCTCTAGCTGATTGCAGCCTTAAAGGAAGGTAATGCCTGAGTTTAAAGAAAAACAAGAAAGCTGAATTTTTATGTGAAAGCCCTCAATGTTTAAATGTCAGAAACTAGCTGAAAAAAATTTTAAATATGTAAGCCTATACACACACACACACACATTCACTGTGTGTGTGTATGCATACATGTGTGCGTGTGTGTGTGTGTGTGTGTGTGTGTGTGTGTGTCCATCCTATGGGCCTACAAGTTGCAACCTCTGTCAGACGATTTCCTGCACTGACACATGTGGAATGGGACACATAGTGTCCACAGCACTCGGTCATAAATTTTGGATTTGTTTATGAATTCGTTTACTTGCTTGTTCTAGTTAAACAATCACCTTAAATTCCATATAGACTGCAGCAGTCCCCAATCTTTTTGGCACCAGGTACCGGTTCTCCTACGAGAATCTAATGCCTGATGATGTGAGGTGGAGCTGAGGCGGTGATGCTAGTGCTGGGGAGCAGCTGCAAATATAGATGAGGCTTCACTCGCTCACCACCGCTCACCTCCTACTGAGCAGCCCAGTTCCTAACAGGCCATAGACCAGTACCAGCCCGCGGCCTGGAGGGTGGGGTCCCCTGATAAAGTTTTATTTCTTTCAAAAATGATTGAGTGTGACTTCAAATTCAACAAGTATTGAGGACCTTGGTATGAGTGGTAGTCTTTTGTTTGTTTGCTCTTTCTCATCTAGTTCCCATTACAACCCTGCCAGGGGAGGAAAGGCAAGCATAATATCCCCATTTTACATATGAGGTCATTGAGGTTCAGAAAATTTTAAGTCACTTGGATCATGTTTCTACCAAGTACATTGCTCAATTCAAGCCCAACCTAGTGCCCTTGAGTCCCACACTATCCCCACTATGCCGAGGTACACCCTGATACCCCTTGGAACTGAAAACCCCTAACGGGCAAACAAGATCTCGTTCCAGGACAGCCTGGCAGGATAGAAAGCTTGAGGTCCACAAAAGCAAAGGGAGGGCCTAGAAGAACATCTTTCCTGAAGTTCAGAAACAAGCTGGCGTGGGGCAAATGATAAATAACGTTTTATTTGGTAATGGCTCTTTAGTTTTAAATCACTGCAGCATTTACTTTTAATTAATTTCTTTAAATTAGATGCCTCCTACTTATAAATATTTGCTTTTCTATGATAAGCTTTTATTTAAATTATTAAAGCTTCAGCTTCGTGACTGATTTTAAGAATCAAGATCGCCACTGTAATGATAATAGTATGCATGTGATGAAACGAGGAATTCATCTCGTATTGGTACTCGTGCCAGCACCAAATATGACAGAGAGCAAGCAAGCACTCAAAGAAAATAGAAACGAGGCTGAATTTTCAGTTTCCTTAGAATTGTTCCAGGACTAAATCAATAAATCAGGGCGTTAGAGAACAAATGTAGTATGAAATAATATCTGAAGGAATTCACAATAAAAGCGTGTCTTGCTCTTTTTTAAAAGCACTTATCAATGGCTCTGGACCCACATATTAGTTGGCTAAAGGGGGTAGGAGTGGGAACACGGGAGGGGGTTGTGGAAGGGCTCGGGACAGTAACTGTACAAGAACATCGGAGGCGAAAAAGAAGTAATGATGAGAGCAATTTCATAGCCCCAATCAGTTTGAGCTATTATACGCCTTGATTTGCTAGCTACTCAATTTTACCAGCATCAAAGGCAGGGATAGAACCTGAAGAAACTGGACTGACAGGCTACATTATGGCAGAAAGAGAAAGGACAAAGAATGCTCTAATTTCAAAAAAAGAAGATTTGAAAGTAAAAGGTTTGTAATGATGTTAATAGCCAGCCTTTACCGGCCATGTAATGATCATCCAGAGGATAAAGAGACCAAGGCAGAGGAGGAGCTCAGTGCTAGTCATCAGCACCTACGACTCTCTTAATAACTTTTATTATTTGTTGAAAATCATTTTGACAATACAGTTCAGTAACCTTTGTGCTATAAATCCATTGCATCTGCAAAAATGGAAGCCGAATAGAATGTAACATTATATAAAATCTGTCATGCTGATGCTATCTCCAAAATGCTCTACCAAATAATGAGCTGGATTCTGGATGGAAGGGCTGAGTGGGGCCAACGGCTGAGTGGGGCCAACAGCTGAGCCTCACGTGTGCCCACCAGGGCCAGCCTGGGGCTTTGGAACCTGCTTAGCACAGACAGGAGATGAGGCTCAGAATTACCCTCCTTACTTCGCTGAAAATGATCATGAGGTGCTTCGATTCCACATCAGAAGTAATACAGAGCGGCCAAACGTGCTTTTATTTATTGTCTGGTGGAAACTAGAGGATGGACCCATTGTCTTGGTGCCGGGCTTCAGGAAAATTGTCAGAATAGAAATCTCTGAAAGATACCCAAGCGTGATCGTGGTTGAATCAGTTATCGAAATCCAAACTAACCCCAAATGGAGTTCCAGGGCCAGGCTGTACCACCTTCACTGAGACCCCTCCACTTGAAGGAAGCTTATGTCACCCTTAAGAGAAAGATGAGGAAAACCCTTTTCACAGGAAACCGAATGGAAATGAAATCAAGTCAGTATTTGGAAGGGCTGATGTCAGAAACTTCCCACCCAAAAGTGAACCCAGCGCTCCTCATTTTTGCATGGGTCCTTGCTTGGTCCACTTGTCTTTCGACTACCTTATAAATTAAATACTAATACTAACATGCTCATTTCTTAAGGCAGGAAGCAAGCCCAGAGGTTTATGAAATACGTTAAATACATCTCACTTAGTCTTATAAATTAGGGAGAAAAGATTATCTGATGTTAAAAAATAAAAATGTCTTATGGCAGATCTCATATTCAGGCACAAGCAAAACACTTAACAGTTGTCAGGATTTAAATTTGAGAGTATCACATCCGAAAAATGTAAATGCTCACACAGTTTCCAAAAGAAAACTGGACTCTTCTTTCTTTACAAATTGTGCCATGTTTTCATTTGAGAGGAAGTGCAGTGTGCTCGAAATTGCCTCACAGTTGGTGGCAACTGGCTTGACAGTTACAAAATTCAGCTGCCCTTCGGATTCATGTGCGCCAAGCTCCGTACTGCTGAATTGCTCTCCTGTGAAACTGGCCCACAACTTTGGCTACCTGTCTGCCAGCCCTAATACACTATTGCTAGTCCAGAAGAAAAGTGATTTGAGTAAAGTAAGTACGCAGCAGTGAGGATGGACAGCCAAGAATATTTAAAAGACCATTTCCTAGAATCCAGTGCCTGGCTGGAGTGAGGATGACAGAAGGAATCTAGGTTTCTGGCATGGCCGACTGTGTAGATTATATCATTCTCCAAAAGGACCGCTGAGGCTGTAGCAGATCTGGGGAGAGGTAATTGTTTGATTTTGTACCTAAAAAGTATGAGGTACCTAAGGAACCTCCAAGTCGAGCCTTCCCCACAAGTAATTTACGTCACTCTCCTGCTCCAAATCCTACTAAATAATAATCACACTCCTTAATCCTTCCCCACACCACCCCTGGGATCATGATCCCCCATGACCAGTTCCAAAAAATCTCTCTTGACTGAACCACCTCTCACTAACCCACTCTTCACTAGCCAGAGTCAGAAGAATGTCTCTGATCCTTCTCACTTGTTGACAGTAGGCACTCTGAGAGATCAGAGGCTACACGGTCTAGCTTAATAGTCATGCATGTAGCCGCCAAGGCAGTCTGCCTGGGCTTGCTACTTCCTATGTGACCTTGGTCAAGTTACTTAATGTCTCTGTTCTTAGTATCTTTCTTGTAGTGCTGTTATGGGGAATAAGCGTGTTGATATGGAGAAAATGCTTAGGATAGAACCTGGCTTGCTGTAGGCATTGAGGAAAGAGTTGCTATGCTTGGCAGCCTTCGAATCTTTGCAATTCTAAACCCAGCTTTAGAGTAGTAGCACTCTTCCCAGCGCTTATATTTCTGTTTCTGAATTTCAGAGTAAGAGAATTGCAGTGGCAGGATTCAGTGGGATCCTAATGAACTCATGGTATGGAAGCCCTTCCCCGCAACACACAGATACGAAGGTGTATGTATTTAAGATTCATTCACTGCAGTTCTTTACCCCTAGTGAAGAGGGATTCTGATGATCTAAGACTGTAAGTAGTTTATATCAAAATCCTCCTATGCCCAAGGCTTTAGAAATTAATGGCAGAGGAATGGAGACAGGTAAAGATATGGCAGCAATATGGATATCTGAATGTCTTTGGATAAGATATAAAAATATCTTATCCAAATTTTGTATATATTACTCTAAAAGTAATTATAATCTAAATTGATCAGGGGAAAGCGGTCCTCATGAACACTGAGTTTTTCTCCTAGAATATCCTCCCTCCAGGCAGTGACTTTGGCCAGAAACTGTGTATTACTTCTCCTAAGGGGCAAGGGAAACCATCTTTAGGATTCAGGACCCCACACTCCTGATGCTGTTGGTCCTCCAAGTCTGACCTTGAAACTGAACTATTGTCTCTTGCATGACAATTGGATAAAATCCTCAGTGTTTCGATATTGAAATTCCAGGACGACTGTTACAATAGAAAGAGAGAGAGATGATTTTAGTGGCTTAACAAGTTATAATGATTTGTTCCTTTGGTTGCCATTCTCTTTAAATAAAACCTCTTCTGTGGTTAAAGAGACCAGGGGGTAATTGCATGCAGGTATCGCTCAATGGATTTCATGACTTTTTTGTGGCCACTCACAGCAGTTTTGGCTTTCCACAAGATTCCTTCTCTACATACGCTCTCATGTTACCCTTTTTAATTGTCCTCAGCACCCGCTTTAAAAATCTTGCTCCTCCTCATAAAGAAAATTATTTGAGCAGGACCATTTTTAGGAAATACTTTTCACCATCTGAATGGATTGAACATGCTTAAGGGCTATTTTGCAGATGATGTCTGCTAAAGGATTAGGTAGGATCCCATCCTCGTTGCATATGAAGTTTGTTAATAACTGAATTCTTGTTTGTGGTCATTGTTAAACAGTGAAGAAATCAAATGTGGGCGATCAAAATTCTAAAACTGTCTTAAACTGCTTCAGAGATGTCTTCTGAGCACTCAGTCATTATCATTTCTCTCCCATTTTCTTTACAAACATTTCCGTGGTATTAACAAGGCCAAAGCATCTACTGATGAATCTGTTCTCACTCCGGTTCTTAACAAAGAGAGAGAGTTCTTTCCTCATATCGCTGTGGGAAATGTGAGTGGTGAAAGTGGAATTTCTTTCAGAAATTGTTTCCGTAACAAAGGCCATCAAATGATCATTATATTTTACGATTCTGTGAAATCTGCAGCAGTCACAGCTACGTGGTATACAGTGCAGAGGGCTCTGCTGACCCTGGCCAACCACATTCGGGCCCGGAGCAAGGATGAAGGCCTGGTAGCTGGAAACCTGGCACTGAAGGAATTCCAATCACAGACTAAAAGCATCTCTGTCCACATAGCATGGGGGACTCAAGTGCCTATGAGTATATTAGATTGTGCTAATCTTTTTTGGCTTTGCCATATTCATAGAAGAACCAGAGAAGAAAGCTCCAATAGCAGCTCACCACTAAATAATCTGTGCGAGGTATGCCTGAGAGGAGTCTGACTTTACCAGATGTTGACTTTATGCCAAAAGGTACAAGTACCTCTCTTAGCAGCAACAGTTTTACATCATGTTACTTCCACCCATTCGAACTCCAAATTTGGTCACAATCAATTATTACCACAAAAGGAAACCCATAAAACCTACTTTGAAAGTTAAGAAATTGTTTTTGTTTTGGCAGCTAACAGCACACACAGTATTTTACAGAAATTAAGAGGAACAAGATTCTGCCTTTTGGAAGCTTTTTCTTAAGTAAGAAACCCAATGCTTATATCTAATGTGGACATACTCACCTGTGCTCATAAATTCTTTATGGTTTTCACACTTTGTATGGCCTACCTTATTTTTACACCTACTGAACTCATCCCGTCTCAAAACAAACTCTCCTATAGTCACTGACGTGGCTCAACCCTAGCTGTTTTTCCCATTATTTTTCAGCTTCACCTGTCCTTCTCCTAAAGGAAGCTGATTGGATGGATGAAGTGCTGATTGTTAAACTCAGCCTTGATACACAAAGGTGAATCGTGATCCACTATTTAGTGCAAGGATTTGTCACTGATCCTTAAAAAACAGAAGATTGAAATTTTCTTTTCATAAATTATATAGCAGATTTGAGTTTTCTCTAGCAGATTTGAGTTTTCTCCCTTAGTAGTGTCTCCCTCACTTGAATCCCCTTGTTCTTTTTTGAATGGAAGGTAAAGGCATTGAGTTACAGAAAAAAATAGAGAGGTTTGCATGATCCTAGCCTTTGCCTCTCTTTGGCATCTGTGGTTTATATCAAAGTCATCTGCGATGTGTATTTGGGAGGAGAAACGGTTGGGAAAAGAGGGGAACTGGACGTTACCTTTACCTCTGGTTGGTGTTTATCAGTCCTCAAGTTCAGGTACTTGAAACTGTGATGATTGCACCTGGTTTTCACCTTGGACATTGTCTCCCTGAGACTTTTTATTTGAGATCTCGTGTACTTCATTTTTCAACATGTATGTTAAGATGTTCCTAGATTGTTGTGTTATGACAGAAACAAAGGAAATTTCTTTGCTGGGCCATAATAGAAAGAATCCTGAAATGAGTCTTGAATAAATACACTTAACATGCACCAGTTAGTCATGTTGACCTCACTGGTAAGTCAAGGCAATTAAATTCTAGTCCAAGATTTATTAAGTACCTACTGTGTTTCAAGTACTATGCAAAACAACAGAGTTAAGATAGCATACTTTTGTTCTTGGCAAACAAGACAAAGATAATATTCTGTGCCCTGATAAAGTATAGTCATTCTGTGTTGGACTCAATCCAACTCCTTTTTCTAGCCTACCACCTCCTCTCCTCCTTCCTTCCTTCTTTAAAAATTAGAAACCAGTCTTACCTCAACCATTGTCAGTCTCTGGTTCTCAGTGAGAGTCCGCTTTCTCCTTTTATTCCTCTATCCACCTACCTATTTCCCGCCCCTACACCCATATGACTCTCTATGTTTATTGTGTACGTTTGTAGGTTTTCTCTTTCCTTTAAACCCCCTTGAACAAACTCAACATACATTTCGGGAGCACCTATGATGTGCAAAGCCCTGTGCTAAGCTTTGAGACAAATACATGATCACTAGATATATGAGGCTCAGTTCCTTCTTTCAAGATGCTTGTGTTCCAATGCAGTAGATATCTAGCCACACGGCAGGGTGAAAGACAGATGAAGTAAGAATGACCAACTGTAGATAGTGCAGATGAAAGAGATTTTCTTTGCAATTGAAGGGGTGGAGGGGAGAGAAATGCAAGGGGATATGCGAAGATTCAAAATTGCTCTTGCCCCTTCATCTTTTCCAGTAAATATAACCACCTCATTCCTAGCTAAAAGGTTTTTCTGTGACTTGGTCCATCCAGTGCTGAACCTTTCCCCATATAGGATTGTCTTAGCAAATGTGTGAACATGCCTTCCATCCTTCCAAAAAGAAGAAAACTGTTTGTATTCAGGGGCTGGCTGGCTATCTGACCCACTTAGCTTCTGATTTTCAGCCCTTTCTTTGTTTAATGAAAAACAGTGACATGCCAAGATGGCAAAAAGAGGAAAGCCTGTGTAATGAAAGGGATCCTTACTGTTTCTTCACATAGCAATACCATATAGCTTTGCCATGTTTGCGCTTGAAGGTTAACATTCATTGCATCTACGTGATTGGAAACTGTAGTCTATGATCGTTCCGATGAGTGTTCCAAGCAAAATCTGAATCCTTTGGGCCCCCAGATGTGAACCTAAATAAATGAGCCAAAAATTAAAAAAGAATGAACAGTGAAAAATGTGAAAAAAAGAAAATTTTAAAATATAGATATTTTCATGACAGCTTCCTCAAAGAGCTATATTATAAGGAAAGCAAATAGAGGCATGTTTCTTTTTCCTTAAGTAAATATGGTTGCTGGGTGAGATTTTCAATGGAAAGTTTTTTTTAAGAAAAGGATAATACATACAAACAAAAATCATGAGGTCACATGAAAAATGAGTTTTGAAGTTTTGATACATTTGCTATTTGTATCCTTATTTGCATCAGAATCTCCAGAGGAAGTTGCCCCTGGATTTCTCAGGCTTGGCTCAAAACATGCAGCATCGGTCACTGTGATAAGCATTTCTTAGGCCCCAGAATGAACTGGTTTTTGTGCTTTCCTACAAATACAAAATGTCACCCAAATAAGAAACTATGAAAAAGGAAACTCAAGATTAACAAAGCTAAAATTTTAGCTCCCTCTTCTTTTTTCTTATCAAGCCATGTAGTTAATGAAGAGGACTTTTTTTTTCTGTTTAAAAATTGTTCTTTTAAGTGTGTGTGTGTGAGCACGCGTGTGTGCTCACACACACACACACACACACAGTATTCACAGAGTTGTTCTGCCAAAAATCTATAGGAAATGCTCAATTTTGAGCAAAAAGTCATTATAAACAACAGCAACTCCCTCACCCAATCAAAGAAAGAAAAATTCTTCTAGCACTCTTTGAACCTTAAACAGTGTTTTTATAGGCCAGCTCATTGTTTTTCTTCCCTCTGAAAAATTAAAAACGATAACTGTTTTGATAAGTTATACAGAGAAAGACAATTCCCATGATTTCACTCCTTGACAAAGAACAGCTACCTTACTTCTTTTCTGCCCCATGTATGCAAACTCACAGATATAAAATCTCCCCTCTGAAGAAGCAATGTGGGACCAACAAAACTATCTTGCATTCTGCCCCATCTACCCAGGGGAAATCTTCCTGCCTCTCACATGAGAGGTGGAGAAGTCGCAGGGACGAGGTGTGGGAGAAGAGATAGTGACCACAGCCTGCTGTCGTGGTGGCTCTCAGGGTGGCTTCTACTCTGTCACCACTTGATCTGGGTTTTCTCTCAAAAAAAAAAAAAAAAAAAGTCGTGCCTGTCTTTTATAATGTTCTGTTTTAACAGAGAGAAAGCTCCAGGGAGAGAACAGGACCCTGAAAGTCCAAGGCCTGGAATTCCTCCTTTCTCTCTTTCCATTTTAAACAGGAAACATCCAGGCTAAGAGGGTCCGGAGGGAGCATTGGCTGTGTGTTCATTTTAAGGCAGATAATGTTTGTATGTTGCAAATGTCAGTGATTTATCCCAAGGGCTTAAAATGAGTGCAGAAAAACCACATGTTTCACTTCATGCAGAGAAATATCTTCAGTAGACTTTGAGAAAAAGCACAGGTTAAGGATTTTTTTTTTTTTTAAGCATTTCGGAAATCTCTAACATGAACCAAAGGAAATAGAAATGAGAGCGGGAGTGGGAGGGGGGTGAAAATATTTTACGATAGAAGATATAATGAATCCTGGAACTCTCCTAAATCAGAAGTAAAATTCTAAAGGAAAGAGAAGATGAAATCCCGATCCTTAATTTCCCAGAGCTGAAGTGACGGATTATACATTTGTGCTCTATTTGTCATGGGTAATTTAAAATGGAGCAAAGCATACTGCACTGAATAATAGCAGTTGATGCTATAATAACTTGTACGTAAACAATTTAATTTTTTTATCTGAAAACTCTCACTAACTAAATTACCCCAAGCTCAGGGATCTATCTTTCATTATTATACATAGCCAAATTAAGACATAAAAACGTAGAGCGAGAATGCTATTGTTCATCCTTATGAATGCGCTCACATGCTGCTTTCCACATGCTTGGTGCTTGGAGCTTGTCAAACCTTCATCGATTTGGGGAACTTGCAGAGCTGTTTTAACATCAAACTCTGCAGATTACAGGGTGATTTGGACCCTCATTGATGGTGCTTGATTAACCACAGACATTCTATTCTTACAGCCCTGTCAGTTCTTTCAAGTGTTCTACCAGTTTGTGCTCTGACATTGGAGAGCTTTTCATTAATTACGATTGTTGCTGTTTTCTTTTTAAAAAAATAATAAAAGGGGGGTTGGTAAAATGTGGGAAGGATCTGGCGATGGTGGTGGTGAATATGTGCACAGAAGGTTTATGGGATTTTAAGAGCTGCAAACAGAACTCATCTGTTTAACCCCAGGCTAGATAAGATGCAGTCATCTGTACATTGTTTAGAGAAGTATTGCTTCTGTTATGGCAAATGGATCAGAAGATGCTTGTTGTCTTAGCACAAAGATTCAGACAGGGTCGCTTTCTGTTAGTGTTTATTCTTGCCCTGGACCTTCCTGTGTGCCTACTCCTTACAATGTGTAACACACAGCTGGTTTGGCTTTTCCCAGTCTGCTACTGGCCTGGTGGTGCTTCTTGTCTTTGTGGGAGAATTGCTTTATATCAAAGTTCTTTGTGGGTAATTCCTAGCTCTGGGTCAGGACTTTTTTCTAGGAACTATAGAGAAGGGAGGACACACTAATCCACACAGGGATGTGACAGAAGCCAACCAGAGGTGGACCAAGACTTTGGCTCCTGTACATTTCTGCCATCATCTGTAGGACAAGCTTCAGTGAGGCAGAGAAGGGGAGGGGTGGAATGAGCCCAACCTTAAGAGAGTCAAGTTCTGAAACTAGTTTGGCTACTATAATAAAGGCCAACGTAAGAGGGTATAAACAAGATAGAAGTAGGTTTCTCTTTCATGTACCAATCTGAGTGTAAGCAGTCCTGATTGGTACGGTGGCTCCATGGTGTCGAGGACCCAGGCTCTTGCCTTCTGTTGCTCTCCTTCCTCATCATGTGGCTTTCTCCTTGTGGTCTAAAATGGCCACTCCAGTGGCCAACAGGAAGGAGAGAAAGGAGGAAGGTTCCCTCTCTTCTTTGCAAGGGCACACATCACTTCCACTCACATTCCATTGGCCAGGCCTAGTCTGTGGCCACACCAGACTGCATGGGAGGCTGAGGAATGTGGTCTTCAGCAGGGCAGCCAGCTTAATGGCTGTTCATACGTGTCTGTTTTTCGCTTTCCAGGGGCGGACCAGCTGATCCTGTAGACTACCTGACGGCAGCACCTCGAGGACTCTACAAGGAGAGGGAGCTTCCATATTACCCAGGGGCTCATCCCGTGCATCTCCCCAAAGGGAGCTACCCCCGCCCCCCGGATCTGAGGGTCGCGGACCTCCGGTATCCCCAGTATTACCCACCCCCACCAACCCCCCAGCACAAAGGACCCTTTCGCCAAGATGTTCCGCCTTCGCCTCCTCAGCACCACAGAGTGCCAGCCTATCAGGAAATGGGCAGAGCAGGGCCCCGAGGGGGCAGCCCAGACCAGTACCCCTACCGAACCCAGGATCCCCGGCAGAAGAACCCCATGACCGCAGCTGTGTAGCTGAACACCACCGAGCCCAGCACAGCCCAGAAAGGAAGACATCCAACACCACCTTGGCCCTTCCTTCAGGCCTTCTTCCTGTTAAGAATTCTCCATGGTACAGATTAAGTTGTTTTCACTGAGGTTGTTAACACCTGACTGCTAATCAGAGGGAAAAGGAAGGGACAAGAGTTTGGAGGGGAAATATCAGAAGCAAGAGAAAGGATAGAGCCGTAAAAATAATACTGCCTGATATTTGAAATGCTTTTAGAATGGTTCGATTCAATGAGGGCGGCATTCGAGTGGGCAAACAACAAAGGAGAGGTACTACCTGGTGCCTCCCTGGCCGGGCGGCCTGCGTGAGCATGCCCGGTAGAGTTGGCAGCACTGGCGCAGGCTCTGCTCTGGGTCGTCATCCATTCAGAAGCCGACCTTTGGCCCCCTTATCAAAGTTGTTAAGTCTGAAGAGTGGCTGCAAATATGGGCATCTTAAGAGAGTAATTTTTTTTAATGAGGGGAAAAAAAAAAAAAACCCAGCAAACGTGACTTGTGATCTTGAACTATTTTATACCCAGAGGAAGACTGCATTTCTTTATTTGTAGAATTTCTCAGGTTCCTGGTACCATTCATTTGGTATTCGTGTTTCACGTTTCCTCATTTTTTTTATATAAAAGATGCAAATGCAGTATTAGTGTCCTGGGAGAATGTGAAAAGTTAGTTGGAGCTTCCAGAAGGATTATATTCCAAGGACCAAGGTGATCTGGGTCAGAGGCTGAAACTCTTGGGGTCCTTGCTTTTCTTCCTCCCACATCCCAGGCACAAAAGCATGGAGATATCTGGTTTCAGAGTCATCCTCAAATCTCCTGCCTGCCATTATTGTAACAGGGGCCTTTTTCTTAAGGCTCCCACTTGAGGGCTAAAGTGTACTTGAGAAAAAGAACCACGGATTATGTCACACAGGAAGCAATGCCCTGGAGGTGCCAATTCCAGACTCAGTGCCAAACAGTGCCATCTGCACCCGGGGATGGGGAGGGGCTGACTGCGACCTTTGGAGATTGATAGCCAGCAGGTAGTAGAGGGAGGTGACTGACAGATATATGTGTATATGTGTGTGGGTGTGAAAGTGTGTGATTACCAGTGTGGAGAATGGAAGATAAAAATGTCTTCTGGAAATTTTGATGAGTAAGGGAATAATAAAGGAAAAAAGAAAAAAAAACAGAAGGGAAAGGAGAAGAGGCATAAAAATAAGTCATTCTGTATCTGCTTTATTTCATTAACAAAAGTCAGGGCAAGACCAAGGCCAGGGTCTTCAATTGGAAAATGAAAGTCATGGCTTTGAAAAGCTGAAACCCCACCCTCCAAAACCCATCACCATTTCTTTTGAGCTTTGCAGCTATTTTCTACTTATTTCAACAGACCATCTAAAACTTACAACCTGACCCAGACAGAGAATGCAAACAAAAGACTGAGAAACAGTAAAACCTGGGAGCAGCAGTTTGTATTGTTCAGGGACTGTTGAAATACTTTAAGCCTTCCACATTTCTTCTTCATTCCCTCCCCAAAATAAAAATGTCTTGAGTTCAGTTTAGAGGTATTTTGGCTGAGATTAGAATAACCTCTGACTGATGGGATTTAATAAATTATAGTATTATTGAATATGTAGAGTACCCATCTAATCCAGTTTAGTCTTTTTTTTTTTTTTAATTTAAAATAGAGTTTTGTTACCAAGAATGATGCAACTGCTGGTTTTAGACTTAAATAGTGTTATTTACTGGACTTTAAGAGGTGTCGTTTTCTAAACTACAATTTACTTATGGCTCTCTTGAAAATAGACTTTCAAATAGTTTGTTGCCCTCTGTCATCTCTCTTAAGCCAGGCACCTTTACATTGTTTGCAATGTGTGCAAAGAAGTTGAGGATCTCAGGCCCTGGTCACCTAGAGATGGAGTGGAGGTGAGCTGCAGGGTATCGCCGCCAATGTGCCGAATGCTGCCTTCCCCTCAATCTAAATAGATATTTACGAAGAAAATGGCAAGGTGAGGGAAATGTAACTTGTTTTAAAGCATTAAAAATCTGCTCTCCAGTATGTTTCATTGTTTAACCAAATATCTGTGGACAAGCCGGAATGCTCCTTCTGGATTAAGGTCAAGACCACACAAGGGGTGACCAAGGGAGGTAGTATGAAGTGAGATATCCTCTGTGTATGGGAGAAGCAGCCCTTCTAGGAAGAATGTCCATATTTTCATCACTGTTGCCACCTTGAGAGCAGAATACCTCCTGCAGGCAGGCTCAGGGTAAGCTGCTCCAAGCATGGTTTTGTTTTGTATATACAGTCAATAAAACAGTTGCTAATCCTAACATGCAGGCGATGATGTGAAGGTATATTAAAGTGGACCACAAAAAGATTATAGCAGTTTTCTTGCTTGAAGTATATAATACATGCCCCATTTGACCCTGCCCAAAAGAAGCTAACATTATATGTATGACAGAGGACCTGTCAAGCCAAGCAACAATTAAGAACAACTTGAATGTAAGCTTTATAAATGCCTGTGCACCTACCCTCCACTTGTCACCACCCAGAGGTTACAGAGCTCTTTCCCAATAGTTAGGAGAACAGGTTGTTTAGAGCCTTTAGAAGACCAGGCTATAATCAGTAGGTGCGTAGTAGTAGGAAATAGTTCCCGATTTATTTATGGCCTTGGAAAAACTCAATCGGGTGTCTCATTGTAGCTCAGAATGCTAATAGTCCCCCAGGAATAGGTGGCACAGAGAGACAAACTCATCAACATATACCCACCTGGCTCCTGATCTGACCGCTGGGTCATTTAAGCCTTGAAGTGATGTTTTGGCCTCAAGTCACTAGATATTTTAAAGCGCTCCGCTTTCATCCCTTTTTGCAGGAATAGAGAGATGAAAGGGAGCAAACCACTGAAAACTTTTTGACGCTGGAGAATTTAGTCCTCTGCAAGGGAGAGAAACACAGTATCTCATTAACCTGTTGTATCACTGAGCTGTGGCAATATCACTCTTGATATAATAATTGTTTCCCCACACTATCAAACTAGTGGATGAAAGGCAAGCTCAAAGGTGAGCATTTACTTAAATCATGATTGAGTAACAAACCAAATTTGGGGAAGAAAATTACCGTGAAGTTCATTATTCATAGATTCTTAAGTCTATATGCATTGACCCCCATAGGTCAACACAGAGCAAAGATCTTATATTCAGGAGCATGGTGAGATCCCCCTGTCAACCTGTGGAGGAAACCGCACACATTGCCTGATAGGAGAGATTCGACATTTCACTGTCGCTTGTTTTTGCCATCAACTAAGTAAAATTAAAACATGATTCATTGTTCCTTCCAAAGATTCATGAACGTCAGAATTAAATCTATCTTCTGAAGGAAATCCACCTGATGGCTTTTGGAGTTGCCATGCTCAGAGGTGGTACACATAGAGATCAAGTCTATGAGTGTTTATTCTCCTAACCTGTAACCGCCACATTTATCATTATTATTATTAATTATCATTATTTTGGAGGAACATTTCAGGGGGATAGATCTGGAGAGTTTGATGTGGAGAGGAATGTGTGTCTGCAAAATTTCCATTGGCATTAAACTCTGAAATCCACAATGAATGGCCTTCAAACCAGTGCTAAACCGGTGGGTAGACACCTTGCTGCTTTCTGAGTCCGCGAGCAACAGAAAGCCAGGATTTGGCGCAAATAGGCAGGAGGGAGTTGGATTCAGAAACAGTCCACAGCAGGATTTCTCTGCACTCCCAGTTCACACTGGCTTTGGTGGAAATGATGTCATAATGAGACCGCACAAAGAGGATTCTCCGTAAGATATCCCTACAAAGTCGCCTTTCTGATAAAAAAAGAGAATCAAAGTTAGATATCTAAAATAAGCCTAGAACCTCCTATGCAGCTACAACTTCTCAGTGAAACTCCTTCTCCCTCCTGTCCTTAAATAGTAATGGAATCACGCACAGCCTGACTTTTAAAGATGGGCTTAACTACCAAACCTAGTGGAGAGTCAACTAACCCCATACTGTCTCCTGACTCAGCTTTTTCAGAGAGTGCATCTCTGCTGCCTGCAGTGCTGTTTACTACTGGAACTTAAAAAACAAAACCTGCTGTTTATACAGCCACTTTTTCTAGTGTTTTCCTGTGCTTATATGTACCAAGTCTGTTCATAAGTTCTGAAGATAAATTATGTGGATCATATTTTGGCATATGGGGGTGGAGAATGAATTCTTTACAGATCTTTTAGGGTGATTCCATTTGTACCACAGAAAACATTTTGAATGTTGTTATATATGAATATACAAATTTTTCTTGTTTTATTTTGCATTAAAATAAAGCTTTATTCAGTCAGTGAGACGTCAGAGTGTTGGTTTCCACCCATCCCCAGTTCGTTCCAGGGTTTGGTGAACAAATAGATTGGTTCGGTCCTGCTTGCCCTTGAACAGCAACATCACAGGACAGAGGACACAAGGAATGAGTATCTGCCACATGCTGGGCTCCCCGAGAAACAGATGCTGAGACCATGATGAACAAGCAGGATGTTTATTTGGGAGTGCACTTGGGCTCAATCCTACGAAAGGCAGGGGAGGGAAACAGGAAGGGGCGGAGGGAGAAGCTGAGCTGCAATGTGCTACCAACTAAGGCCTCAGCCAACTCCACAGGGAAATCTGGAGCTATGCTGGCCCTGCAGAGTTGTCTCAAGTTAGGAAAAGGGAGCCTGGCCTTTATGCCACTGTGTTGGTCAGTGGGTATGAGCTACTCCTGGAAGGAGGTAAGATCCAGGCCCAGGCCATTTTTTGGAGTGAGGCAATCCTAAACGAGGGCCAACAGCTGGAGGTCATTTTGGAAAGGTATTCACAGCAACTGTTTAAAATACATTTTTATTCCTGAAGTAGGATCTGGACAGCACATTACAGCATCCACAACAGCGTCCAACGCTGTTGACCCCTCTTTCATGCTAGAAACTCTCTTACCTTGTCTACGGTAACATGTTTCTGAGTTGGTTTTCTTTGAGACCATCCCTGTGTTTCCTAAATTCCTTTACTGGCTTATTCTCAGACCTCCCCACAGTCTCCCTTGCAAGTTCATCCACAGCCAAGGTTTCGGCTGACATTTCTGGATAGATGTGCTCACCATCGCCAACTCAGATCTGTCTCCTGAGCTTTCCGCTTTCCTACTGGACACTCCCACTCAGACTTTCCACAGCCCCTTTGAACTTAATACGCCCAAACTGAAAACATAAGCTTCTAAAGAAATCCACTTCTTATGACTCTGTCGTGGCCAATGGCACCACCACGTTCACAGTTACAAATCGGAAACCTGGATATTATCCTTGACTTCCATTTATAACTCTGCGCCTTCTCCCCAACCCATCCCCATCTGATGTGATGGAAGGCCAGCAATTCCATTCTGCAACTCTGTTCAGTATATCCATGGTTCCTGACATCCTACTGTACCTTGGCCCAGCATCATCATTTCTCATTTAGCCTCTTCAGTAACCTTCTATGTGATCTAACCGTGCTCCCTTCCAGCCCATCTCTACACTATACAGACTCACCACTTGCTTTGGTAAATAAGATTTTATTGGAACACATACACACCCATTCGCTTATATATTGTCTAGAATTCTTTCATGCTACAACGTCAACTTCTGCTCTGCACTGTCAGAGGAATTTTTCTGAAATGGAGATTGGAGCATATTACCATTCTGGAGGCAGCATAGTCTTGTCGGAAAAAACACTGGTTTTGAGAATGAGCAGACCTCGATCTAAAATGAGGTTCGACCACTAAATAGTTACATAACCTTGGGTAAAATATTTATCTCTCTAGGCCTGTTTCACCATTTGTGAAAGGGAATTATAATTTATATCTTATGGGATTATTTTGAGAATTTACTCACATCACAAGTATAGGAGTTCTGGAGCCAGCTTGAACCTGCTCCCAAGAGCCAGTCATCCACCTCTCTTCCCAACTCCATGTTCAGTGATATCATGTTGGTAGTATGAAATAGGTGATGTAGGAAGAATTTACAGCACAGAAATTGGCATACCCTGAAAATTGAGACTTTTTATTCCCTCTGGAGAGTCCAGTTGTTAAATGTTTACTAGCACCCCACTATATATAACATATGTTGTTGCCCAGTAGTGAAGGAAAATTAATCCTTGCCCTTGTAAATTTCCAGTCTCTCTCTCATTCACTCTCTGGCTCTTGATCTCACAAACACACACACCCAGACACACACACCACACACACACACACACACACACACACACACACCCCTTGAAACCTTTCCGGGTGTCCTTACTGACATCTTAAAGTCTAAAGTCCAAAGCCCTTCAAAATCAGTCCACTGTGCCTCTCCCCTCTCTTGTTTTATTACTCCTAGTTTTTTATATCTTGTGCTATTGTTAATTACAAATTACTTCTATTTATTTGAACAAGGCATGCTCTTAACAGCTCCATACCATGGCAACACAAGTAAGCACAGCTGCCCCTGCTCAAAATGCCTTTTATCCTATGGATCCTTGCTCATCCTTCAGGTTCCAGATTGACATCTTTCTCCGTGAAGACTTAAAGTCAGAAATTGGACATTGGCTCCCTCACATCCATCCCACCCTCCTGTAGCAGGACTTACTGCAGGCCAGAGGTGCTAAAGCTGAAGACCACATTTTCCAGATTGCTCATAGCTTGAGTTCCACACGAGGCCCAACTTCTACCAATCACACCAAACGCTCTAGAAGACAGAACTGAGGCCCAAGCATGCTTTTGCTGGCAAAACACAGTAGCAGAAGCACTTGGTTGTACTGCAGAAGCACCTAATCTAGCTCCCTGGGGGTCAAGAGGCTGTGTGAGGATCATTTGTTGTGTTAGCATGGATTACAGCTGAGGCAACGTGATTCTGCTGCCAACAGTTGGGCATTGGCTTTTTGAGGCCCTGACTTTCTGATCTTTGAAGGATAGCAACTCCAGTGGGCCAGTTATGTAATGTTCTTGTTCTGAAATTTATTTCTGGAAGCCTTGTCTAGAGCCTGCTCCTCCAGCCCTTCCAATAATTTTGCAAACACCTAACTCCCCACATTCAATCCCTTTCTGTTTGAACTAGCTAGAAGGGGCTCGATTATCTGCAACTAAACCCACCAAGACACCTTCCACAGGCCTCCTCCTGAGACAGGGTTGGTAATTCCATCCTGTATGTTACCAAGATACTTTCTGCAGACCCTCAATAAAACTTTTATTACCTCGATTATAGTGATTAGTTTCCATGTCTGTGTGGCCTTCTAAGGAGTATTGTATTTATAACACATTGCCAGGCTCTGACTCTGTGCTCAAGAAATATTTGTTGAATTCATTTGAATGAAGAAATGAGGTGTGAGGATTCTTTTTCTGAATTGCTGCACTGCTGACATTCCACCTCATAGCTCAAACCATAAATCTCAAAGTCCTGTTGTTAAAGATCGCCTGGTATTATTGTTGAGGTGAATGGCGTTAGCTCACGTGTGCAGGCCGGATTCCAATTTAAAACACGAAGGAGACTAGGAGATTGTAAATGCAATGGATAATGCATTATTTAGAGAGTAAAGAAAGACTTAAGTAAAGGGAAAATGTATTACTTACAACCCACTAAGATGGAAATACTTTTAGTGACAGATGATTACTATTATTATTGTATAATTCCTTGGATTTTAGGCAAGTGTTTTGCAATCACTCGCACTACTTGTTCCTTTCAACAACTGTGGGTGGGTGGCGAGTTGGATGGCTCTCTGACTTTCTGTAAGGAAACTGAGTCCTGTGTACAATGGTACTAAAATAAAGATTTAATGAACACCATTTAGGCATATCCAAAGAAACTAGAGATTACTTCATAAGTGTCTTGACAATCGAGATTTCTTTTTCAGTGGCTATGTTTATTCTCATGAATTATTGTTTATAAATGTTTCATGATCACAGTAATTTTTAATTCTCATGCAGTCATAGAACATTAGGTTTATACTTATTTTACAGCTGAAGAAACTGAGGCATGAAGAAGCCAACCAGGTAATCCAGAGCCACACATGAAAAAGCTGAACTTCCTTTATTAAGTATTTCTTAAGAACCTACTATGTTCTTGGCGAACTGTGCTAGCTTCTGAGTGGGCTTTCTGCAACGAGGGTGGGCACTTCGCTGGCTTGCATTAGAGAGTCTATCCTTAGTGTGTGCCCAGTGAGCATCACTCCATACCTTCCTAATCACTGGACCCTCAGAGGTCATTTGTCATGGTTAAAGATGGCTTGTGTCCTCTGGAAGAGGAAGAGAGATGCTTCAACTGTCAACATTTAACATTCAACTATTATCCTCTTGACTTAAAACTTTATTTGGCTGGTTGTTACTGACTCTCCCCACATAATCCCAAATACCTAAGTTTGCTGCATAATAATAAATGTGAAACACCATTAAAAAGTAGTCTGCCTGGACCATAACGGCCTTTGACTCTGTATGTCTTATGCCTAGTCAATCCAATAAGAAGTACAGAAATAAAATGAGATTCAACTGTAGCCCAGTGGATACTTAGACGCTGTTAAATATTACAAAGGATCCCAAATGTGGAAGAGCTTTGGATTCTTCCCTCAAAAACCTGAGAGATGAGTAGGAGAGAAAAACAAGTATACAAAGAACCAAAACTCAATGATGAATGTGGTGAGTGCTTTAGGGAGGTGGACAACGACAGTGAAGACTGACTTTTGACTTTGAGTATAGGCAGGATCAGAATAGTTCTAATGGAAGATATGGCATCTGAAAAAGCCTTAAAGAATGGTAAGAATGTAAACAGGCTAAGCATAGAAGGGTATTGGCTTTCTAGATAAAGAACAGAACACATGTATCTGAACAGAAAACCTTCAAATACATACGATCTGGTGGCCAGGGGTAAGACAGGTTGTCCGATGGGAGAGGGAGAGTTGTAGTTTAATAATAATAATAATAGCTAATATTATTCAGTGTTTAGCAAGTGCCAGATACTGGTCTGAATGTTTTTCATAATTTATCCCATTTAATTCTCAAACTCTATGAGAAAAAAGAGCCTTAAATGAATTAAGGACCTTGCCCTTAGAATTTCGGATCCATCAAAAATAAGTTACTTAGGGACTCCAGGGACTTAGGTTCTTGGGAGAATCACTCACACAAATGGGTGTTTAAATAAATAAAGGTGGCCCAAATGAAAGCACTATGTGAGTTGAAGTAGAAAAATTCATCAAATCATCAGACCTTACTAGAGAGGGGAGGACTAATATTTATTGTGTAGGAGCAACACTGGTTGCTTTCCCTACATTTATCTCATTTTCTCTTCACATCGATTAAGGCAAACATTATCCCCATCTTACAGATGAAAACACTGAGGCTTTATGAGCATAAGAACCAGCGATGCCTAGTAAAGTGGCAGCTCTGATCTTAAATCCAGCTCTGAGACCCACAATGCTCTTTGCTACACCAACAAATAGTAGAGATTAAAAGCAAATCTCGGTGCAATTTCTTTTAATTCTTCATAGCTTACACTGTTACTATTTAGAATGAGGGCAACACTGAAGAAAATTTAGAATGTGTAAATGCAGATTTTGACATTTGAGACCCAAGAAACAGGCAGCCTTGTGTTAGTTCCACTATACATTAAATTATAATCTATGTAGACAGCAGTTTTGAAAGGTATCCAGGCAAATAAGTTGTCCTTCTGGCTGAAGTCCGACAGGTAGATGAAACTTTGATGACTTAATTCCCCCAACTATTAAAGGTAGAAGCAGACCAGGACCCTAAGCTGGGAAGAGGCTGCCAGAAAATTTATTAAGAGCTATAAAGTGCAGCGCCATAATTTCAACAGGTTATCTTGCTTCTCTGGCTAATTGTTTTCCAAGGTTTCTGGGCTCAGAACCATTCACCATTCTTATCACCAGGGAAATGTGCATGCTCCTTTGGATATTTTCCAGCATGCAGCCACCTCTGTCCTTCAGTCACAGCTGTATTTGTGCTCAGAAAGCTGTCGATTAGATTTAAGAGCCTCCCCAGTTCCACAACACACTGTCTCGCTGATCTTCACAAAGAATGGTAGTGTCGCCCTTTGATTTATGGAGAGTGCAGCTTAAACCCAGGCCCATGCTTTATTAAAGCAGCTTTTAGTCATATTATACCTCCCCAGTTCCGAGCTCCCAATAGCTCCCCCACCCAGGAGTCAAAAATCCCTTTGACAAGCAGCATTCAGGTGACTGAAAAGCAGGCCCTCTGCCTTCTGTCCTCTCACCATTCGGCCTCCTGACCCCCCAGGTGAGATAGCGGACAGGGAAGGGGGTGATGGAGACAGAGGCAGAGCCCTGTTCTCCAGGTGGCCTTTCAATATCAGATTTTCTCCTGACCCTCTCCTGACCTTTGCAGTGTGACAGTGTTTGGCCTGGGGCTATGCCTCTTCACAGTGATTTTTTTTTTTTTCCATCTAGGCTTTAAAGGGGAAGCCTCATAGAGGTGCGCCACACTGCTTTGGGACCCACCTTCAAAGGCTCCTTTAGTCTGGGCCGTGTTCTGCAAAATGAAGCGAAAGGACGCAGGCCCCTAGTGCAGAACACAGTGAGTAATGAGCATATAAGGATTTGCAGGTGGACTGACTCTCTTAGAAGTAGGTGTCAGGTGCGCGAAACCCGGCTCTGTCCCAGAACATGGAACTTGGCCTCTATTGATGTGTCATCCTTCTTCCCCAACACAAAAACCAGACCTGTGCCATGTAAGCCTGGGAGTAGGGAAACTTGAGCACTCTACAAGTGCGAGCACGCTCTGCTGAGAAGCAATGAGGTCCTTCCCAGGGAACTGACATTAGGAGACCTCAGTCCTTTCCCAGTGGTGTCCCCAGCTCCCTCGGGAGCTTTCACTACGATTTTACTGCTCTCTGCCACTCAGATCTTACACCATCATCCTGCCCCAGCAAACACATTGGAGTGGAGTCGATAAACGGAGTCACACTGGGCCAAGATTGGGGGGTGATAACTGGCAGATACACCCTCCTCCTCCCTCCAGTTCTCCAGGGAGGATAAGCCGTCCAAGAGTCAGGCACTGTGGTGGATGTGTTACACGTGGCTCTTGCATTGACAAGCTGGGTGACCCAGCTAGTTGCTGAGCACCTCTTTGCCTCAGCTACCTATCTCCAAAGTGGTAATGATCATGCTGACCTCATAGGGTGGTGTGAAGATTACATGAAACGATGCACATGGGCATTTATTATATCAGCGATGGTAGTGCAATATTATTGACCATTATGTGCCTCGCTTTTCACAAAGACTTTGACTAGAGATGGTACTCAGATAGCACACAATCACCATGAGAAAGCGTTTTCTTTCTAATTCTCTACTTTCTGTGATGGACTCGGTCAGGTGCTCATATGTCTTCAACACCCCTCTACAACTTGCTCATGTCCTTTATTAACAGAGAGCAGACCTCAGACTTCTGCAGGCCCTAGTTTGAATTTAATAACTTAGTTTCACTTTCACTGTATTAATTGTATGTTTGTCTTCTATTTAGCACAAAATCATCCTGGCTGTATTCACTTATGGTAGTAAAGTATGTTTTCATTAAAAATAGTTATTTGGGTAAATATCAAGTAAATAATGGTACAAATAATTACAGTAACAACTGCAGCATGGTTAAAAACATGAAGTTTAGAAGCACTGTGCTATGCCCGTGAGGAGATGCCCCAGGGCCCGCTGAGGCTGCCAGAAGGTAGGGCAACTTCTGGAGGATGCAAGCTGCTTGGAGGAACCCTAGGACTCCAGGGTAAGCTACAGAGGAATGAAAGGAGACCAGAATGATCTGAGATAGAGATTGTGCTGACCAGGTTGGTTTCCCGAAGGGGATTTTGCCTGGCCCCAGCCCCTTTGCTCCTAGCTGGGGTCCTACCACCTGCTCACAGGTCCTTTTCCTTCTCTCACCCTCCAGCAGTGGTGACTGCAGGGGCATTTGTCTGATTCTCCCACTAGAGATAGACAAACCAGACTGCATCCACTTATGAAAAGCATCAAATAGAAGCTTTTCTTTTCCCCAAACTTTGGAATTACATCATCATTAAAGGAAGCCTCAATCTCTGCCTCTGTGGTCACATGGCATCCCACCTCTGTGTCTTAGTGTCTTAATTTCCCTATTCTTATAAGGATGCCAAGCACTGAATAAGGGCCCACCCTAATCCATTATAACCTCACTTTAATTTGATTATATCTGCAAAGATCCTATTTCCAAATAAGGTCTCATTCACAGGTAGCAGGATTTAGGACTAGAGCATATTTTGGTGGGAGGTACCATTCAGCCTACAACATTATCCAACATCCAGAGGCTCTGTCCTAACTCTATACCAGCCTCCCATCAAAACCTTTGCCCAGTGTGCAGCTAGGACTCATGCACACTCAAGTACCGATGACCGACTGTGCAGACCCTGCAAGTGTCTTCCTATGTTCCATTTTTTTCTTTACTAAAAAGGTCACCATTTTCTTGGGGCTGGGAAAAGTCAGCAAGAGGTGGGTACAAGGTATGTCCGCCCATCCAGATTACTCATTATTAAAAAAACAAAAACAAAAAAACACATACACAAACCTTGCTTTCCCAACTCTCCTTGAACATAAGGAAGGTCATAGGTCACTGTTCCACCAAGGAGAAGTGAGCAGAAGTGGCTGGGGATTTCTGGGAAGCGTTTGATTTCCTGATATAAATAGCATACCTGCCTCCTTCCTCCTTACTTGTTTATCCCTTCTCTATCCTACCTGGGACCTAGATGTGATAGCTAGAAGCCCATCAGCCCCCTTGTAACCATGAAACGGTAAACATGAAGATATGTGAAGAATAGTGACATAGAAATAACATTTAAAGTAGCCAACAGTTATTGAGCATTTAATATGCACCAGGCACGGTTCTGGGTGCATTAAATGTATTATAACTCACTCCATCAGCCCCATTGGCTGAGTATATAATTATCTCTATTTGCTAAAGTTGAAACCTATAAAAGTCCACAGAATAGGCTACGGGGTCCATGCTATTAACTACTATAGTCCTCTCCTTCTCAGAAAAGATAGAAAGAGTCTGGGGGCCCTGATGGCATCACTGAGCTGCTATATAGCTCCTTTTTATTTTAAAACAGTAAACCAGCATTGGTCAGGGTTTATGTTACTTGCAGCTCATTGCATTCTTGGCTAATACTGATATTATCTCATAGAGTCATCGAAAAGATCAAATAAGAAAATACACGTCTGTGGATAGAGAAAAACAATGACAGTCAGTTAATGTTGTCTAAAACACAATTCTCAATAAAGTTTCTCAATAAATAATTCATTTTAATGTTTAAATATTCAAAGAGGTAAAATAATCGAATCAATAATGTGATTAGTAAAAGAATGGCCTCCTAAAGACATCCTCATTTTAATCCGAAGAATCTGTGGCTATGTTATTTGGCAAAAGACTTTGCAGATGTGATTAAGGTTAAGTCCTTTCAGATAGGGAGAATAGTTTGGATTATCCAGGTGGGCCCAACACAATCACATGAGACCTTAAAGCATAGAACCATTCTCCATTGAGGTGAGGGATTCAATGGTAGAAGGCCAGAGAGTGGGAAGCGTGAGAAGGATTCGATGCTATGTTGCTGCTCTGAGGTGTAAGTCTACATGCAAGGACCAGATAGAGGCCTCTAGGAGTGGGCAGCCAGAGAGGAAACAGGTCTCAGTCCTATGCCAGCATGGAACTGAATTCTGCCAATACCTGAACGAGCAAGAAAATGAATTCTCCCCTAGAGCTTACAGCAAGGAAACAGCCTGACAGCACCCAGATCTTAGCCCGGTAAGACTCATGCTGGACTTTTGATCCATAGGACAGTAAGATAAATTTGTGTTAAGCCATTAAGTTTATGATAATTTGTTATAGCAGTAATAGAAAACACACACACACACACACACACACATACACACACACACACACACACACACACACACACACACACACACACACACACAATGGAATTTCAGGCATTAGCCAGAGGGTTAGCATAGGGGCCTTAAGAAACCAAGGAACGACTTATCCAAGTCAGTGAGAATCCTACCACAGCATGGAATTACGAAGATCTGGGGTATGAAGTCTTCTTGCCCGATGGTGTGACTCACTGTGTTTTAATGCGGCATGTAGGGCTACCCTGATATACAACTCAGGGACACCACCCCACAGCCCCAGTGGTGCCATTCATGCAGAATATAGTGTGAAAAGTGCCTCCCACGGTCGTGCAGTGCAATGGTCCTGCTGGTGAGAGGGGTTGTGCATTTGCAGTGAGAATAGGGGCTGGAGCTTGATGGGCCAGGGATAAATGGGGCAATGTCTGTGTAAAATGTCGTACAGCCTGCCTCTCTGCCAAGCACCTGCTTGCGGTCCGACGATGTTGGTATTTGATAATGAGTGCAAAATGCCACCTTATAATGTCAAAAACTCCATTTAAAAAGAGAACAGAGAAGAACGCTTGGGGATTTCTTTCTCTCTGCTGAGCCTCTATAGTCAGGTGAGCTGGGTCACTGCGGGCCTGTGTGGCCCAGTCGCTCTCTGTCATGGCTAACGAGGAGCATACCTTGTCAGGAAGCCAGTCAGACTGAAACCTGAAAGTTAGTTTGAGATCAGAGTTGACACTCAAGTGACAAGGGTCTGTACTTTCAATAAAAATCAGTGAGTGAACTATTTAAGATCTTGAGAAACACCTGCCCATCTTCACCTTCTTCCTGAGGAAGGTGCATCCTCCTCATCAGTGATTTGGAAACACATTCACGTCCAGTCCCCGCGGGGATACAGATTACAGGGCTGGCTTGTCAGAGTAACATCTGCTGACAAGAAACCAGCTATGTAAAGATGTGAGAAATGGAAATGCTGCACCAATTTTCTGGAACAAAATCTGCCTCTAAAAAGGTGTAACTTCATGCAAAATATGTTTCGTCATTTGAATAACAAAATAAGATATGCAAAAAAAAATAAGATTGCTCAAAGAGAGTCTGCATTCAGGTTACGGTGAGTACAAGCAATATGATGAATATTTCTCATGCTATATTTAAAATGTTTTGTGATAAAATAATGTGTTTTAGAAAGGGAGCTGAGATAATTCCAGAGGTTTGCTTTAGCAAAATCTCTATCAAATACGGTTCCAGGCAGGTTTCTCTGTTTCTTATGGATTCCTGGAGGTAATGGTGAAAGCTGCCATTAAAATTCATTAGGTGAAAAGTAAACTTATATTACAATTAATGACATTCTCCTCTAAATTGTTAGCCCTATTAGTCAGAAACCTCTTTCTGCCAAACTCTATCCGCAGTCACTTCTCTGTAAACAGTTCTCTTGCATTTTAATCTAAGGGCTGCTCCTTCAATGTTAAATTTCCTTCATCTACGACATATCACACAGGGCATTCCATGAACTATCCCGAAATGCTTCTTCACTTTTAGAAACAATGCTGACTGAGGTTGTAAGGAAATTCTTCTAGTCCAGACATCAAGGCTGGGAAAATTACTTAAGGATGACGGAAAAAGATTTTACGTGCCCAGGTACTAAAGCCTGAAACAGCAATTCAATCGGCTGAAAAATATCCCTGTGAGCTTCCCCACTGAAAAGCCATCTGCCAGGCCTCACTGAGTCCAGAGGGATCCAGGAGCAGCAGCCATGGAGGCGAAGCACTACGCCTGCCTGCTTGACCCTCAGATACTTTTCCTCTGCTGTCCGACCCCTCCCAGCCACGTCTCCCAAGAATTAGATCGGGAGGAGAACACAAAGTGGCCAGACCTCAACTCACTGACTCAGTGACCCCCTTGTTTATAGACTGATTGTTTGTGTCTCCCAACCCAAAATTCGTATCTCGGATCCCCAACACCCAATGTGATAGCATCTGGAGGTGAGGCCTTTGGGAGTTATTAGGTTTAGACGAGGTCATGAAGGTAGGACACTCATGATGGGATTAGTGTCCTTATAAGAAAGGGAGGATGGACCAGAGCCTTTTGCTCTCATGTGCTCTCCCTGCCATGTGAGGACATAATGAGAAGCAGCCATCTGCAAGCCCGGAAAAGGGACCTCATCAGGAACCTAATCTGCCACTACCTTAACCTTGGAGTTCCCAGCCTCCAGAACTGTGAGAATAAATGTCTGTTGTTTAAGCCACCAGTCTATAGTATTCTCTCATGGAAGCTCAAGCTGACCAAGACACCCCCTCACCCACAAAATGTGGCATGATCATTTTTTCTTTGTGAACTCCCCCATCTATGGTAAGTTCTTTTGAACATTTGTGCTATGACAATCTGCAGAGTGATTGTCAAATCTGCAGAGTGCAGTTTGGCAAGAAAAAAAAATTCCATGGGTCAAAATTTTTCTCCAAAGCACACAGCTGGCTCGTAAGAGGCACCATCCAGCTTGGAGAGCTCTACACTAACCTGCTTTTCCCATGGAAAAGCCAATTTCAAGCTGTCCTAAGAGAAGCAGGTGACACCGAATTTCTTGTGTGTTCCCCAGACCTGGCTGCACCAAGAGCTGTGGGCACAGAAATGGAGCACAAGCCTCCTTTTATCTTCTCCCACCTGCCTCCTGGCTTCTCCCCTGGCCAAAGTGGCTGGAGGGAATCACCTTAGCAGGCACCGGTGGATGAGAAAAAGCTGCGTTTCTCAGTCAGAGAGGCCTGGGTTGGAATCCCTATTCCACTATCAATTAATTGTATGACCTTGAGTGGATTATCTAAACTCTGAGACACACTGTCTTCATCTACGAGGTGGTCAGAATTCCTGCCTCATAGGATGTTTAAGAAGATGAGTAAGATGAGTAAGATACCTGCATAAACAGACCCAGAACAGTGCCCAGCCAGGTTCCTTCTCACTGTCCCTCCCTCCTGGCTTCTCTCAAGAGGTTTAGCAACTCCCAGAGGTGCTGTGTCATCTCTGTCTGCATCACCAACCCTCACTCTTTCCCAGGCTGTATCTGCATGGGTCAGAGTTTAAGGCTATTTTGCAGAAGGTCGTGGTGACAGAGCTAAAAAGCCTAGGTAGCCAGCCTCCCCTGAGGAAGAACCCAATATGCATGGTAGGGCTTTCATAGGAGACCTACTAGCCTCTGTTGATCTGAGGTTTAGTTCTGGAGAAAGTGGCATGAATCTATACTAAAAGGAACGAGAGTTGGCTAAACCAACCGACAACAACAACAAAAAAATCATAAGTTCATTTTTTTTCCCTGTCTTCAGAAAATCAAGTTGAATGTGGGCAAATCATTTCTGCAAATTAGAGCTTAAAGGTAGTACTTTGCTTTTCCTCACTAAGGCTCTCGAGGAGAAGTTTGGACCCTTGGTACCAACTTCATACTGGAAATGAACCTGACATAATCTATTCATAACCCAGCTCTGAATCTCTTCCCCTCAGAACTTTTGACAATAAAAAAACAATAATAATAAAACCAGGGAGGGAAGGGTGAAGCAATTCAACTTATTTCATTATCTTGGATTTTACACTTCTTGTTTGCTAGCTTGATAAGGGATGCTATAATCTTTTATGAGATCAACATCCTTTTTATTGTACGAGATGGTAGGGGAATTGCCCCCAAATTAATAAAAACCATATGCTGAATTTTGATTAGAGATCACTTTGGAATAATGATTGATCTGGCTTGGGAATGAGAGTAAGCTTCCTTCTCTGCTTCTCTTTTTTAATCATATGCCTTTCAGAGTCCCTCTGGCCTCCTTTCCTCCTCCACCCTTGCCTTTATCTGCAAAACCAGAGTAATGAAAAGGTCTTATGAATCTCTGATGTATATATTTGTTACCAAAAGTTGCATTGTAATCTGAGCCATCTGTCCATTCAATGCCCTTTCTATTGCACTGGGATAGTAATAACAGCATTTCGTGGCTGCGTCTGAATCTGTTGGGACAACTGATGGATGTGATGAGATTGGTCCTCTAAGCATGTGATACGTGGCACTGGCAGGGACCCATTCCCTGAACCTCTAGGGAAAGTGAGGAAAATTCTCCTGCATGAAGAACAAACTTCCCTGGTTAACATAACCTATTCTCTAAGAAATGGAAAGTCTCCCAGCTTACTAGCCTCAACCCCTGTAGGCAGCTGTTCTCAACATTTGACAATGCTTCTTTTCAACAGAATGAATAATTGAAATCTACCAATAGCCAGATGGTCCATCTTTGAAAATTCTTTCTTTTACCCCCTATTCTAGGATTGTTTCAACTATAGAACATAAAATAAAATACCTAGCAAACTTGTTAAACTGATAGATCCTAGGCCTGTCTAAAGAAGTTTTACTAGGTTTGAGATTATAACCTGGAATCTGCATTTTTAACATGAACATAATGCAATTCTGATATAGATGGTCTACAGACCACCCTTGAAAAAACAGTACCCTTACTGGGACCTTCAAAATATCTTAGTCTACAGTCATGCTACCCTGAACAAGTCCGATCCCATCTGATCTTGGAAGCTAAGCAGGGTCGGCCCTGGTTAGTACTTGGATGGGAGACCACCTAGGAAGACCAGGTGCTGTAGGTGTAAAAAATAAAAAAAATAAGGGATTGTAAACTGACAAGGTCCTTGCAATCTGTGAAGTCAACCAAGGATTGCCACGCCTAAAATAA